>NC_134280.1:53337468-53640498 GCF_949628215.1 Phalacrocorax aristotelis | reverse complement strand
TTAGGGTTAAGAGAGTCTCGTATTTATGGTCCTGCTAGTAGTCAACAAGGGCAGTACAAAAATACTACCACAATATTTGGTTTAAGTTTTAATGCTTTTAAAATATTCAGAACAAAATTATGCTGCTGTTTATATGCAGCCAAGATTAAATCTCATTTTAGTAATTGATATCATCATTGTCCTTGATTTGTATCTTAACTGTAAAGGTACTAAATATATGCATCCATCCTTCTTAGAAAAAGACATGTTTAGAGACATTAATTCAGTTTTTATTTGCATTAAATTAGCTATGAAATACATTACTTCAAGGCTCAGCAACAACTTGTAATTCTTGCCTTCTTTGTTGAGTCAGAGATTTTGCCCACCAAAATGCAAAGCTTTTGTCTCCACTCTAACAAATACATGGGGCAGCAGGATCTGTCAAAACTATTCTTTTATTTCTCCATCTTTGCAGCATCACGAGTGTATCCCAGGAACTGTACGCTTAATCCACTGCAGATTCTGCAGGGGAACTCACCATCATGTCCTAATAGCTATGCCAATTGGCTTGTCATACTTCTGTTGGTCATCTTCCTACTAGTCACAAATGTTCTCCTTATGAATCTCCTGATTGCTATGTTCAGGTAAGAGCAATTTCAGTAAGTATCAAGACAGAGGCGCAAAGGTTTAACTGAGTGCCCACATTTACTACATTGCTTATGGCTATTCATTTTGGAATACAGTACTAATTTTCCTAATGAATATTATTTGGGGGTTGAGGGGTAGACTTCTGTGACCGCATCGGTCTTAAATTCTCATCATCCTTACTCTAGCCACATTAAAGAAATGAAGAAACCTCTCTTACTGCTAAAAATTCAATTAAACATGCATAGAAGGGTCTGGATCCCTGGCTGTGCTGCAGCACAGGTCTGCAGGTGCAACACAGCTGTAAACTTGGCAAATTTAACAGCGGATAATCTGTACATAGGGGAAATGCTTGATGTTGACATGGCTAATAATGATTCATTTGGCTGAAGAACTGATGTGGCATGTTTGCTGATCTTGCCTAAGTGAAGTGGAATTACCTTTCTTTAAAAAAAAACAACCCTAATGTATTTTTTAACATTTGAAGACTGCTACTGTAATTATTTTAATATCTAAGAATTTGCACAAACTTTAGATTAAACTAACACTAGCTGAGCTTCCTGTTCCTTTTTTAAAGTAAATATGGGACTAAATTTTGTAATAATAAGCTTTACCTTGTTGCAGTAAAAGCAGTTGTATACTTTTCCCCCCCCTCCCCCAATTACAGTTACACTTTTCAAGTTGTTCAGGGCAATGCAGACATCATCTGGAAGATTCAGCGCTACAACCTGATTGTTGAATATCATGGCCGGCCTGCCTTAGCACCACCATTTATCATTATTAATCACATAGCTCTGGTTCTCAGAAGAATCTTCAACAAAATGGAACACAAAAAAGAACATCTGGGTGAGTTGTTAACAAACATCTCGCAACTGGAGACCCTGACACTCTCCTAGGACACGCTGCATAGGCAAAACAGAAGAGCAGTTAAGATTTCCTTAAGCCAAGAGTCTCAGTTTATTTTTAACAAAGAGTACAAATGAAAAAATAAGGCTTATAATATACCCTCTGCTACAGTTTCCCACAATGCATTTCTTTATACACCATAGTTATTATAACAAAGGTGTCGATATAAAACTAGTTAAAGGGATTTGATTTCTGCAGAGATAACAATAGGTAGGTTTAATGAATTGTATTTCATTAGCTCCTGAATTTTAGTAATTATTAAGCACAGGCAATCCTAAAAACATCTACCAAGTCTAAAAATCTACTAGGATCAGTGGAATTTCCCAACACAGAAACACAGAGAGAGCACGAGCACACTTAGAGAAATGGTGGTTCCTTAAAAGTTATAATTAAAAAGGCAGATGAAGTTCAACTAATTACAGAAGGCATTTGGGGACTGTCTGTGGTGATGGCAAACTTGGCCCATCTAATTTGATAGTGTCTGATAATAAAGCCCATTTACTCCTCTGCAGGAGTGCAGGCTGATAATGGGCTTTGGAGCCGAACTGTTGTCAGACTGGACCAATTCAGAAACCTTCGACTAAGCTCCCTTTCAGACAAACTCCTCCCGGCTATCAAAGTGTACTGCTGAGAAGTCTTAAAAAAAAATTTTAAAAATTTCTTTTTTTCCCCTAGGAAAGCAAGTACCTGACTGCTCAGGTTATAGATTCTGTAGTGTTTGGAGCATGCAGCAAGTGTGTCCTTTTACCAGTCTTTAGGAGGATACAAAACTAGTATGTTACATTTAAAATACACCTGGGAAATTGAGGTCTGTTGTTGGCTGGGACACTTGACAACAACAGGCTTTATACTTCAAGATGGAAGGATTTATTCACAGTTTCTCATTCCTATTTGTAAGCTTCTTTATTAGAACAATTAAAAGTGCATCTGAAAATAAAGCTTTGCTCATTAAATACTTGGGGGCTGAAATGTCAGAAGTCTAGAGAGAAGAGAAGAAAATGTCAGAAGTCCAGTAAGGTTGTAAATGAGTTTAAATGGAACTACATTCCAATGGTTCATGCTGTTCTTTAGAAAACTCAGGAGTCATATCCAACTGCAAAAAGACCTGATGCCTTCCATCACAATAAAAAAAAAAGTAGAAAAATACTTATTTTACATTGCATTTTTATAACATGACCCTCCTGCAATGGCAAAGGATCTACAGTGGCAAGACTTCATTTTTCTTTAGCGTTGCAGCCTTCCATTACTAGTATAAGAGAAAAGGGAGTAACATATAATTCTTAATTTTTTTTCCTACAGAAAGAGATCTTCCAGTTGGCCTAGATCAAAAAATCATAACATGGGAGCTGGTGCAAAAAGAAAATTATCTTGTAAACCTTGAACAAGAAAGAAAAGAAAGCAGTGAAGAAAGGCTGAAAGCCACATCTAATAAGTATGTTATTCTGACCCACAATAAGTGTACCTTGCAAGTCTTCAGCTTTGAATGAGATAAACATTCAGGCGCTTGTAAAGCTTATATAGAGAGTCCAGCTAGAATGCAGTTAGGAAATATACAGTCCATGAAAAAAAGTGAGAAGCCAGCATCACTACAATATTAGAAGAGTTTTTGGCGCTCATGAAGTATGTACAAGTACAGATCTGTAAGCTCCAGCCAAATCTGCAGTCAAGCTCAATCAAAATCATATCCATGAAACAATGGTGGAAGAATAGTTCCTTTGCTACACTGCAGCACGTGTACTTACATCCCCTGTAAGAAGACAACACACACTTTTGAATTAGACTTCTGAATGGAAGTTTAAGACATCTTGGATTACCCCCAGCCCACAGATGCAGAACAAGTATTTATAGCTTTATGGCATGAGACTACAGTTTTCCACAAGAAATTAATGATATTGGTTCTAAAATGGTATTTAACTGAGTCTGCATTTAAATACTTCTTTAAAATATCTCCCCACTACGAATATCAGTTAAATTGGTTTAGTATCCTAAAGAAAAATTCCTAAATTTTTATTCAGAGGTTTACTCACTTAAGTGAGACACAGAGTAGTAATACATGGAGAACAGAAACATCTAAGGCAATTTTGAAAGCCAGACAGCAAAGCATTCTTTAAAGAAGCTTTTAACACCTGTTTCAGCCATTTGCTCTTATAATAAAACTGACTTCAAATAGACGCACAATGGGTGTGAAAGAATGTTTCATGGAAACATTCTTGCACTGTCTGTTTTCTTTCTGTGCTGTTTTTCAAAACAAGCCTCCATCTGTCTAACTCATAAAATAGCTGGAGACCAAAACAGTGTGCTGGAGTATGTTCTTAGAAAATACTCTCCTCCCTCTAATCTACACAGACTCTTAATTCCTAAAATTTAGGATTGTTTTGTTGGTTTAAACTTAATTGTCATAAGCAGATCACTGACAAACCCTAGGAAAGAGAGTTCAGTCGTTAAGATCAAGCAATAAATGTGTGTAATTGCTTCCAAACAAAAGGCACAATTATATTCTTCCTAGCTTCAAAGCTAGAAAGCTTTAAAGATGGTACATTGTAGATGAAGTTACTGCTCGGGGGGGAAAGTAAGAATCAGTCTGGCTTCACAGTATTTCAGGTATGGCAGAGCTAGAAAAAGACTGGAAAAGGTTCCAATGAACACCACTAAACCTGTGGCTTTTCATCTTCACTCTTAGGTGGTAGCAGCGTGTATTTCACATCTTGAAACCCTCAGAAAGTGATTCTTTAAACTTTGCATTGAACCAATCCCAAAACACATTAGACCTATCCAGCAGCAGCTTTTTCACATAGACCTGAATGGAACGTAACATGTTGGTGGGAAACTTTGAAATAGTAGTTAGGACGAAGCAGACAGGGATTTGAAGAGCCTATGGGAAATGAGATGCTAAGAATAAAGAACAGATGAAGGATGCAGAAAGTATGAGGACAATGCAATGATTTGGAGGCACTACATGAAAGTCCCTTTGGACTGCATGGAAAAAGGGATTGGAATGTCAAGCCAGTTTCCAAAAATGAAGCTTTGTATAAATTTTAAGTGGCTTATCAGTTCTCATGCCAGGATCAGTTTACATTTGGTACAGGTGGGACATAAGTGGCTGGAGAGACAGAGCTGGACCTAAGGCTCCTTTCTGCTGCCCTTGATTTCCACCACAGCTGGGGCTAAGCAGTCCTCACCACAAGCTGAACAGCTGCCATAATCCGTGTGAGTTTAGGAGTTCCTGGGCAACAGGTGCACGAGAGTCCCAGAAACGCTGCTCTCTCTGTTCAATAAATACTTGCAGGAACACCACAAAAGGACAAAACTTTTAGGGGGCTCTGGGATGTCTCAGCAGCACAGAACTGCCAGCGAGGGGCCATGGCTCTAGTAAGTTATGTGGGTTTTGTGGTTTATGAGTTCTTCTGAGGCCTTTCCTTCTTGCTCAGTGTGTCTACTTTGTTTCCACAGAGTGGAAAATTTGTCTAAATATTTTAGTGGATTTAAAGAACAAGAAAAGCGGTTTAAAGTTATGGAAGCCCAAGTAAGTAACAGTTTTACAGGCATTTATATGAGCTTTAGGATTTCACCTGGTTTCTCTCATTTAATGGTGGTTTGGCAGACACTATTTAAGCATAAAGGGAAGGAGAAATGCATCTGTATTACGGTTTCAGTTCCCTTATCATTTTCTCTCTGGTGATAGACATGTATAAAGAAGCATTTCTGACCTCTGCTAGAAAGGAGAAAACGGAATACAGCATTTCTTGCTCTCTTTGCTAGCCTACTTGAGAAGTCTTTATTTCCCCCAAGATGCTTCTAAAAGCAAACGTTTAATCTTCCCCCCTCCATTTTCCCCCTTCTCCCAACATTTTCTTTCTTTAAAACTGTCAACTTTGAAAATACCCATATGCTGTCTGATCTGACCTAGACTAACCTTCTCGGACATCAGTTTTTCTAATTTTCTTAGATACCAACGTCTCAAAGGGAATTGTCTAACATACAAATGTGAAACATGAATAATAGATGGAAACCCTATTTTGAGCTTTTGATGAAAAACCCTTGAAATATAAACTTTTTAAACAGTCTGAAAACGCACAGCATTACCACGTGCTACGTAGCACAACTGTTATTGTTTCCTTTGTCCCTAGAACTCTGCAGCGTAATTTTGACCTCGCTGAAAGTTCCTTATCTTAATACTCCCATTGCACTTTCCCTCCCCTTTCTTATCCATTTTATGGCTTCCTGAAAAAAGTAATGCTATTCAATGAACAATGTTGACACCAAATACAGGTCCAACAGGAACACACAAGAAATGCTTCAATACATTTGTGCCAGCTTGAGATAATGCAATACCCTAAAAATGGTAGGTATTTCACACAAATCTTCCTCCAAGACAGTTCAACTATTTATTTTTTTAAAAAGTTTTTTTAAAAAATGTTGTATCGCTGATGCTGCTTCCATCTGCTGCCTGGGTTCTCTTTCTCACAAATTTAAGAATGGATAAAGTACTACAAAAATTAACTGATATAGGTATCACTACCTATTTTGTAGATTGGCTACTGTACAGCTGTTATCTCCTCAATGGCAGAGGCGTTAACTAAAACCAACATCTTGTGCAACCAACCAGCTCCAAACTACGCACGTAAGTATTGAAAACAGTCATGGAAAAGCTAATTAATACAGCTTAACATCTTAGTTAAAAAAATGCAAGGACAAAAAGAAAAAATTGGAAAAGAACCACATAAGGAGGTAGCTAAAGGTAATGGGAATACAAACAAGGAACAGAATATTCAGACTTCAGAATGAAAAAGTTACCTTTTGCAAAATACATTTAAAAGCTCTGGGGAAAGGACTGTCAGTGTGAGCTGGAATGATCCCACCCTACTTTAAACAGGTAAGTAAGTATCTATTTGCCACAGGGTTTCCTGAAAGAATTGTGTTGGGGGTTTCTTGAGTCAGTGAGATAGCGCTACCAAAGTATTACCAAAACATTTAATATGGATAACAATAATCATTAAAAATGAAAATTGAGCAAGCCTCCTACTTTGTTTTAATCAACACAGCTCATTTGCCTTCAGAGCTGCAACTATTTCTGTCAGTTAAGAATCCTGCCCTGTATCCCAGGGCTCCACTCTTTGGACTTCAAAACATTAGAGGCAGAAACAGACTGTTTCTCAGCCACTGCAGGATATCCAACACAATAAAGATTTTGGATATTCTTCTTAATAATCTATTTCAATATCTACCTATCACTATCTACTAAACAAAAAGCACTCCAAAAAACACAAACTGAACATATATACACTACATGGGAAAAACAAGTAGCTGGAAACTCAGCAAAGTCGTGACATGACAAGACCTCGCGTCACTGGGACTCGAACTAACCTCACACTTGAATTAATTCTGTTAGAAGCTTATAAAGCATGTATGTAAATTGCTTCATTATCAACATTCTATTAAGAAAAAACATCCTATAGCATGTTCCCCCGGCATTTTAATACTGTAACTGCATACAAATCAGAAACTGAAATAGCTGAAAAATAAAGAAGCAACCTGGTTTTATCATTTACTGAGCAATTACAAAGTAACAGAACCTACACTATCTTTTAATTGTGGATTATTTTCAACATTGTAATGTTTCTTAATTAATTACCATTATGAGCCCCTTGTCTTAAGGCTTTTAAACAAGTATATGGCTTTTGCTATCCTATTAGGTGTGATGAATGTCAACACAGAAGTGCCTTGGCCAGAAAGAAGTGAAAGAGAAGAGTGTGCACATCAGTCCGAGACTGACATCATGTACATTGATAATTAAATTTTATTCTCATTTCTTCAGATTAAACCTTTTGTCCTACTGAACTACTGTAGAAGTAAAATCGTAATCTTGTGAAGGCCTAAGGCCCAGCTCTCAAAGCTTTTTATGGCAAGCACTGCTAATGTTTGACACTACTGAGGATTTCTTGGTCTTCCTCCTTCGATGTCTCGGCTTTCTTCCCTTCTGCTCCTATATCCCTTGGTCCTCTCTCCACAATTCTATTCCACAAATCGCACTAAGAACTTTCTCCACCAGGATTACTCTACCACCTTATTTTCTAAATACGATCACCTTCCAAATACCACACCCTCAGTCCATCATCATCATTGCTAGTTTCCACATTTCTCTGTTGAAGGGAGTCTCCCTTTGGAAGGGTGATCATTTACACACTAAAACCCAAGCCACTTCCTTGGCCAAGAAAGCAAGCTTGTATTTCTGAGTTGCTCAGAAAGGAAATCAATAAATAGTTTCCACAGGAAAGGGCCTGGGATACTGAACTATCACAATGTGTAGTTCCTAGACTTCTTACAACCTCAAATGATTTCACTCAGCGTCTTCTCTTCCCACGCTGGCTTCCGCGAGGTATTCCTGTGTTGCTATTCCTTATTAAGGGCCCCTCACTTATCCCCAGAAACTGGAATCTCATCGCAGTCACTTTCCAAACACAAAGCAGGTGACCCTCCTGCAGCCAGACTCCCCAGCCACTGCCGCTCACTTTTTTGTTTCAGTGCCAGACCATACCTGCTGTCAGCTTGCTGCTGTCACAGGAGACTGCCTTTATCTATCACACCACATGGAACAGCGCATCTGTACCTAGGAGGTTTTCTGATTTCATTTTACTTTTCCCTCTCAAACATCAGGGGAAAAAGAAAAAAACAAACATCACTTACAGACTTTAAAGCAAGAATATGTAGCAAGAATTTTCCTACAAACTAGGAGTTTGGACTGTTTGTCATTTTTTAAATTACTTAAACTGGCATGTATGTTTTTAGCACACAACAGCTAGCTGGCTTTGTTAGAATTTTGTATGAAAAGATACACCAATAAAATGAATATGACTACTGTCCTTGAAAGGAAAATTTCTTCAGAAAAATATAAACAGCATCAGAAGGGGGAAGCATTGGGTTGTGGTCTTTCCTACACCAATAAGCTTCACCGCGTCTATGTAACAGAAATGTAGGTTGCGCAAAAGCTTTCTCTGTTACCAGAGGCAGAAAAAAAATTCAGATCTGATAAAAATACCTTTCCGACATGAGTCTTTTATTAATAGATATTAACCTTGTTATGATATCTTCATAAAATAGGCATTTGTCCAGTTTATTCAGCTGTGCCCCAGACCTCAGTGACCCCATTAACAGTGGTGGAGTTTTGGTACTGTCCTACTCGTTACCCTAGGCAAGCAGAAGTTATAAAACCAGTAAGTTTGTACTGAGCTACATTTTTTTCAGGAAATAACGCACATCTTACAACCAGCAGGCCCTGCTCTTGGCAGCAGCTTCCATTCTGAAACAGCTACTATTTTAACTGTGACCAGCATATTAATTATCCACTGGAAACCAAAATCTATCCATTTGGAATTGTTATTACGTCCCACACACATGCCCTGGAACAACTGATGTATTTAGCAATGACCCGTTAATGAATGTGCATCAAACCGTGTACTCAGGAGAAAATGCATTCTGCTTCTAAAATCAAAAAGTTAATTTCAAAGGACAGAGCGCTATTACTCATTTTACATTGCTTTCTGCTTCTGCTGCCAAATGATGCATCTGTGCAAACACAAAAACCCCAAATGATTTGGGCCTACCAGTCAATGACTGATAAGATGCTGACACCCCCACACAGGAAGTAACTTCCTCAAATATCCTTCGGTTTGAGTCTAGCAAGAAAGATCACAAATTCTAAAGTAGTCTTTCACTACAGGTTATAAATACTAACATTGGGGTTGGTTAATTTAGAATACTGGCAAAAAAATGTCAGTCCAAACTGACCTCAACTAATTTGAGTTTCAAATCATACAGCGTTTCAAACAATTTCATCTTTCAACCTTATTATATCATTTATTAACATTCTGTGTGAAAAACTACTATACTGGACATTCACTACAACATCATTCATTGTATGACATGATTCATCCTATGAGGTGCTTCTCTATATATTGTAAAATGATTGAAAATGTTAAAAATGCCAATTTTAGAATCTAAAAATATAAAACTTGAGGGAGAAGTTACAAGATGTTAAGCTTAGAGTACCGTTCTAGATTTTCAAGACAATTCTCAAATCTAATAAACAGAGTATCTGTTAAAACTCCTATAGCTGCATTAATCAGCATGGTTCAAAGAGATGAAGTAATCAAGCAACAGCTGAAAGTTTATTGAATCCCAAAGAACACAAAAGTATCCAGTTCTGGTTTAAATACCTCATTCCCACCAAATCCACACGCAGAATCTATGTGGAAGCAGTGCCACCTGGAAAGGACGTACAAATGTGCAGGCCAAGAATCATCATGTCATATCACACCAGTGAGGAAAAGCTGCTGCCCAACTTCCCAACTGAAGCTGTTGCGAATTCTGACCTACGCTCAACGTAGTGAGACTTTACTGAAGCCATCCTGAGCACATCTTCACCAGGATGTATCTAGAGTTGTACCTCTCCACAGGAAACATTATGTTTTTTAAAATCTTTACCATGTAACACTAAATAAGGTAAATACTAAGCCAACCTTAAAATAATACTGGTTTTGCCAGTTCCCCCCTGGGCCCTCCAAACTCACGACTGGGCAACACTGCACTCTCACTCTCAATGGCAATGACAGGATGTATTACAAGAAAAAAAAAAAAAAAAAAAAGGTTAAAAAAAGGGTTTTCCTCCCTGTGACAGGGCCAGGAGAAATCACATCTAGTGGAAGACTAAGTTTCATTCACATTGTTTAAAAATCTCTCCATAATGAGTTCATCTTTGTTCCAGAATTCTAAACAATTTGGGAACAGTTCTAGATTTGGGAGTTAGTAGAAAGCCTTGCAGCCTTTTAGCTAACACATCTTTTTCTTTGGCTACTTCAGCTCCAGAGCAAGCCCCAGGGAGCTGCTCAGGCAAACAAAGCACACCTTACTCTCTCCTGGTAGGGTGCAATTATCCTGTGCCCACAAAATTCTCATGAACAAAAAGTTTGGAGTATATTTTAGGTAGCTTAATTTCTAACAATATAAAAAGTTCTTAATGGCTACAGTGCAAACCATTCGACAAAACGCTATCACATGGTTTCGAGACCAGAAAAAGAAGTCAGAGGAAAAACTGAACATATGCAAAGACAATACAAGTCCTTGGATGTCTCCAGTGTGCTCCATCCTTCAGGACTCTTCCTCCTCCCCTTCATCATCTACTTTAGGTCGGAAATTTTTCCTGTTCTTCTTCTTACTGCAATGGAATCCAACTGTTTCCACCAGTGGCTCTTCACCTGCTCCACTAAACCTTGCACTAAGCTTACCTTCTACATTCAGGTCCCCTGCCATCATGCGCTCCTCCTCATCTGTTGCCTTTCCACTTCCACTATCTAAGTGCCCCAGCTCTACCTTATCCTCATCCTTCAAGTCATCAGTCATCTTAAGAGATTTTCCTTTCAGATCTGTTTTCATGTGTTTTTTATCCTCCCCTGCTGATGTTCTCTCTTCCAGTCCATCAACACCCCTTTTTGCTCGTTTGGTGAAGACAATCCTCCCAGCCCCACAGCTGGAAGGGTCCTGGTTGAAGCATGGGGTGTAGCTATCTCGGGTAGCTGAGCTTAGTTCCTCCCCTCTTTTCTTCAAACCCTCTAGAAATTCCATGGCTGCTGCCCTGTTTGTCTTGTCACTAGACTCTGAAACTCCATCTAGGCTGTATTTGGTCCAGCGCTCTGGGTGTGCCACATAGTCCGGCACTGCAGGAGAGGTTTTGGGAGCCTGCACTGGTTTGGCTTGCTTTCCCTGGCTTTCTGGAACCATGCTACCTGAAACTGTGGTTAGAGGCAATGGACGCTTAAACCTCCCATCAACAACATTATCTTCAGGCATTGAGGGCACAGACAACTTGGCTGCCTCTTCCAGGCAATCAAAAATGCTCTGGCTACGGAGAGAGAATGTAGAACTCATGCCTCTCAGGTGGAATGGCTGGACAGGAGATCTGTAACTGCTGTTTGGCGGGTCGGGGGTCTCCCCCGATCTGTAATCCCCATCATCTACAGGTGGCTCCTCAGGAGATATTGTATCAACTTCTGCTTCATCCGCTAACCCCAAATCATCGGAATCCGAATCACTGAGTGACACCGTGTCTGAGGGCAGGGCTCCTTCGTAGTCTGTGGTACCACCAGCCACTATCCCCAGAAAGGGTTCACCTGCATCCTGATCTCCCATCTTTGAGCGGTCACTCCACTGAGGTCTTTGATGTGGGAACAGCTGTAAATACAGTTTTCCAAATGCCCAGCGAGCTTACTGCCTAGAATACAAGGGAGCATAAAAATTCAACTGTGAAATGAGAACTAAGTGAGAGACTATCATTCTGTGCCATGCAAAATCATTATTATTGCAATATAACAGGCAGCTGCACTTCAGAGATTCCTAATCGATTTTGTTTGAAAGAAAAACATTACTTAAAAAATGAATGCACATTAAAGACTTACACAAGACTCAATACAAGAATACCAAGTAAATAAGAATAGTGTTGCACACCAAATGCCATTAAAGGTTACAGCAGGTCCAATTACTAAAAGATGAGCATAATGTTTTTGAGCAAATCTGAATACCCCATAGCAGTCTTTCACATCTTCCAAGTGACAGCAACAACCTCTCCAGATTACACCCTGCACTTATCATACTGTATAAATCCACAAAAACACATCCTAAACTCTCACACTTTCTTTTGGCCATTATTATCCTTTATTGCATTAGCTGCTGTACCTCCTGCACCAATAATCATCACCTTCTGCCTATTATAAAGGACGCTATGACTGACCGAGGTCAGTGGCAGGGAAGCACAAAAATATCAGGGCTACAGTTTCAGGATTGCTTTAAAGTGATATAAAGTGCAAGCTCCACTCCTTCCCTGGCCTTAAGCTCTCATGCTATTACTAGATTCCTGTAATCAAAAACGAACCAGCTCAGGAAATCAATCCCACTGGATTAAGAAAACTAATGAGCCATGCTTGTGCATGGAAACAAGGGGCAGGCACAGCCAAGGGTCTGGAAGAGCTGGCCCTTCAGTCAGTAAAAAGACAGTGTGTCTGAAGCCTGATCCAGTAGTGGCTGGAACACCTGATTCACTCTTCCACCACTCTTCCCTGCAAAGGTAACCTTGCAGAACTGAGGCGGTTGTTGGTCACACTACTGCTTGCCGGGCAATGAGAAACGAAGTCAGCAAACACACAGTTCAGTTCTACTCACCAAAATGTGAATTACAGAAACAGTTCCAATATATTATCAGAATAAGCTCAACTACCTAATTATAGGTTCTTCTGAAACAGTACAGTAAACAGACATGGAAAGTCTATTAAATAGTCACTCACTTTCTCTTGAGACTGAGTCAGCTTCCCCTTCTGAGAGTCAGTTAAATCCACCAAAGATCTCAGCAGTTCCACCCTAGAAAACAAACATTTCCATCAAGATACTGGAAATGTAGTTTCAGAATGAGTTTTAAAAATAATTCCTTCTCCCTGAATCATCCAAAACTGCAGAACTGAGTTCTAAATCTGACACAAACTCATGCAGGTATAAAAGTCTGCAGATATTCCTGGATTTTTGGCAAAAGAACAACACACAGCTTAATAAGGCAGGCACCACTATGTTTACTTGCTCTCCACATTCACATTGCCAACCTTATTCTGTAGTACAGAAGAGAGGTTTTAAAAAAATAAAACTGTAACTTGCACGTGCAGTAAACCATTACTAAATGAGCAATATTAAAAGCAGCTAAGAAAATATAAAAATAATAGTTATGCAATGCAAGTACTAAGTGCTGCTAGGTGGGAAGACCAGAGATACCACAGGCTTCTGTTTTCAAAGAACAGTCATATTCAGTTAGGGCCAGATCTTTGTGAGGCATTAAAACATGGAGAAACTTCTGAAGAACTCAACGGACTGAGTGCTACATTCCACGTAAAGCCTGGCTGTCTTTGACAAAAGGGATCTGATGCCTACTTTTGAAAACATGGAACTGAGTGTAACCCCTAAATGGGAAATAATAATCTGAAAATTACACATTTTTCCACCTGGCTTTACAACGCATAAAAAGCAATGCCTACATCCCAAAAGACACATTGAACCACATAACTTGACTAAAATAGCTGTTTTCAGTCATCAGTGTAAGTGCTTATCACTGGCTGTGAATCAGGGTATCTCTTATCTGAGGGCAGTTACACAGAAAGGAAAAATTTTGCTCCTAAGGAGATGTTTTAGCCTTAACAGCATTAGTAACCGAACACACTGACCCTTAGAGCACACCAGACTCACAGGTTTGTTAGGGTGACGTGTTCGCACCACAACTCGTATAGGATGGTGTCTCTCTGGATGGGAAGGTCCCCGTTGGACTCTTCCATCCTGGTCTTACCCCAAAAAAAAAAGGCTCTGTGCGTCTTCGTGCAGCCTGTGAGAAAAACAGAGACCCCAGTCACTCCCAACCACGGACACGAGCCTGCTCCCATCGCAGAGACAGCACTGCAGCAAAGCCGGCCAGCAACCCCGCGCCACCAACAGCGCAGCCCTTCGGGTCGGTGCTCACACGGGCCGCCATACCAACGAAGAGGGCAGCAGCCCCCGGGCCCTGAGTGCACACACTTGGAGGTGTGAGCGCCCCCCCCACCCCAGGGAGAAACCAGAGCCCACGGCCTTGCCCAACACGACAGGTGCGGCCCACAGCTTCGGCCGTCCTGCCCGTCCGCCCCGGGCTCAGCTCCCTTCCCCGGGCCGGCATCGTGTAAGGTACAAACACGACGCCTCCACCCCCCGCAGGCCTCTGCGCCCTCGGGGGCTGCCACCCTCCTCCAACCCCTACACCTTTCTCCTCACGACACGGGGGCACCTGGAACCGCCCCCCCCCCCCAGGCCTCTGCGCCCTCGGGGGCTGCCACCCTCCTCCAACCCCTACACCTTTCTCCTCACGACACGGGGGCACCTGGAACCCCGCTCCCGCCTATCACCGCACAAGGAGGCCGCCAGCCCACCGCCACCTCCGAACAGACAGCGCGAAGGGGGGAGACGCGCCCCGCACCTCCTCACAGCGCCCGCACGCCTTTTCCGCCTCCTCCCCTCCCCGCGCGGCCTGCTGGGACACCGAGTCCCTGGCAGCTGCCGCGGGGCGGCGGGCGCGGCGGCGAGACTACAACTCCCAGCAGGCAAAGCGGTGCGGAAGGGGCAGGAAAGTAGGGGCATCGGCACCTCCCTTCACCGCCTCTCTCTCCTTCGCGTCCCGGGAGTTGTAGTCGCCCGCTTTTTCCCCCGGCGGGGGACATTTTGAGAACCGGGGAGTCGGAAAAATATCATGGGCCTGCCGCAAAACGGGGCTGAGCTCTCCCATCCGCCGGCGGAGGGACTACAGCTCCCGGGGTGCACCGCGCCGCACGCTCGCCCGCCATTTTGCAGCCTGAGATGAGTTGCGAGGTGCCTGCGCTGCCGCCGGCGCGGGGGCGAGTTTGGGGCTCAGCACCCCAGAGAGCCTGCGCTGGTGGGGGCTGGGAATGGCGGGGCTGGCTCCGCCGCTGAGGGGGCTGAGGCACGGCGGCACCCCTGCGCCGGCCCGGGGCCCTGAGGGGGCCAGCGGGGCTGGCACGGCGCCGCCTCCTTCAAGTTTGGAAAAAAAAAAATGTCAAGCAGCAGGTTTTTTTCTCATCAGAAAAGCAGAGTTTGGCTACAATGAAAACTTCAGAGGAAGTGTCTGGGGTTTTTTGTTCGATTTTTTTTTTTTTTGGTATGTATTTCTAACCAGAAAATCCCAAGTCACTTGGGGCATAAAACCACTATCCATTAAAAAAAGAAAAGTTTCCATTTTCTGTCCCAGAAGAACATTTTTTGTGTGTGCATCAAGCAGTGGAATTCTGTCCAAAAACATTTTATTGGTGTTGGCCAAAGACGCCTGATTTCTTTTACCCCCTTCTTAAAGCAAAAAGCTTAAATTTTCAGTGGAAACAAATTTCCTAAATAGGTTCAATATTTAGTTTGTTTACCTTATGTTAAGGAGAAAAGGCAAGGCCACTGCACCAGCATGTGGCCCAGCAGCTTGCAGGGCTCATCTCCACTCTTCCCCAGGGTCATGCTCTCTTACCACCTCGCCTGGTGCTGGGGCTGCATTGCTAAATTAAATTAATGACTGCAAAGTGCCTGAGCCTCTAAAGGTCGAGCCTTTATCTCTTCGGATCACCCTGCTCTGAGGGATTTGCTATAGGCCATGAGTATAAGCAAAGCTCATCTATGCCATCGTTTTGCAACAAAAGAAGAAATTACCCTGTAGCCCCACTTTGTCTGATTTTGGTGGTGCTTTAGTTCCTGCTGCCCCTCTCCCTCCCCCTGGCACCCCAACCCTGCTGCACCACTGGTTGCTTTGCCGATGGGTGTGCTAGAGGGAAGGCTGAACCCACAGCTGAGGAGACTTCACTGGCTCCCTTCAAGCGGGGCCTCGCTGTGAGTCACCCATAATATAAACTGCAGCCACTTCATTTGCATTGTCAGCTTTTAGATCTACGCTTTTGCCTGCTGGAGTGTTACTAACTATGGTAATTTATGAGATGAGGGCTGAGTTTGGAATACATTTGGCAGCAATGATGAGGTTAGCACAAAATGTCTTCTATCTGGCTGGAGTCACGCTGTAGTTTTAAACAACAGATCTAGAGGTATTTCCCTGTTTGGTGATCCTATTTTTTCAATGTATACACATATGGTAGTACAGTCACAGGCATTCACATGGGTTCCCAGCTGGAGGGGGGTAGGGAGGAAAACACAAGTCCTCTGGTAGGCGAGCAGGAACAGATGGGAAGAGGGCAGTAAACAGGCAAAGGGAGCCAAGAGTAAACCGTGGGTGAAGGCTACCAGGGCTGGGCAACACTGTCCAGGGTGCCGGGGACACACCTGGCACGAGTCTCAGGGTACGAAGGAGCAGGCAGGAACATGTGGAGTAAGTAGTAGCATGGCCCATTTTTGTACGGCTGGAAACAAGCAGGATGGTGCTCTTTTGTTTTGAGCCCTGGTTTTAACGCTAGATTAGGGGCTCAGAGGGGCAGAAGAGGGCTATACCACCTCCACCATCTTCACCTCCTGTGGATGTGGGTGCCTTCAGAGACAAGCCCCGTTCTTCCATTTCCAGAGGCTACAAGTTTTCATTTTTTACCTGGATGCCTGTGTGTTGATGACCAAGGTCACCTTTAGAAGCTGGCTGTACCCTTTTTCTCCTTCCTGTCTTTTGGCAGAAGATTTAGTATTGCACACTGCAGAGAACCAGGGATGAGCTGCTTTTTCTCTGGCGGCTGAGGCCAAGACAGTTTGCAGTGGTGGATATGCTGGTGTGTTGGGATTTTCGCTATTGCTTGGTGACAGCTGAAATAAAAATAATGAGTCAGACTCTGAAGACAAACAGATGGCAAAGCATTTTACCCTTGCCAGCATGAACTAAGGTGACTTGAAGAGGGGTGGGGGGCTGGAAGGCGGATCTGCGCTGCAGCGTGGGACATCATCCAAGCGAGCGGGCTGTCTGGTGCGTGGGCTCCAAGGGGCCCGCTCCCTTGCAGAGATGGCCGCATGCATCTGCAGGAAGCCTGTGCGTTCCCACGTGTAAGGGCGGTGTGTGCAAATGCATACCAGTCTCAGCCCCATTGCTGGGATCCTCATGCTCCTTTCTTTCAAATAAATCTGCTGTCTGGCCCCCATCCAGTAATTGTTTCTGTTGCTCACTCGCAAGCTCCTGCTGCTCCTGCACTCAGAGCCTAGGCAGGCACCTGGCAGGGACTGCTGGCCCTTCTCACGGCTATAGGAAAGCAGCAGGCAGTTCCCTAGCAGCCACCCAGATCCTGCAAGCCAGAGTGATCAGATGCATTTTCAGCATCTCCTGTGTCTGGAAGCAGTATGGAAGTTAGTCTGGTATGGCACCACACAGCTGATGCAGGAGCTCCTGAGGGCAGGAGTAGGCTCCTGCAGGCAAAAAGCAAAGCACAGTAGTGACCACCACATCCTTCTCTGCTGGGAGAAAGCAGTCACACCAAGCCAGAATGGGTACAGGCTGAAGAAAATAATTTGAGTTGCCCTCTCCCATTTGCAGGAAGGAAAGCCTACAAATGGCCTTGAAATCTCCCTGTGGGGCAAATTTCCAGAATTCAGTGCTTGACACCACCTCTCTTCTACACCGAGCTTTGCTTACCTGTTTTACTTTGCACTTTCCTTTGGTCCTGGCTGACCTGCAAGCAGGTTTGATTTATTCGAGTGCTGTTTACCTATGCGGGTGCTTTTTCCACCTAAGGTAACTACATAGAATTAGTTCCTGTGGAGTGACTTTTAATGCCGGCTGGCTAGGAAGGTCTTTACCAACTTGATTCTTCACAGTAACAATGTTATTGCTGGCCTGGAGGGGACCTGCAGGGAGAACCCGCAACCCCTTTTCTGTTAGAGGCACTGCATGTACGGGAGGGAACTGAAGTCACTTAAGAGCAAAATTAATACTCTGTGCAATTATTTGAAATTTTAAAAAGAAACAAAACCAGTTGAGGAAGCGGTTGTCTCTGTTCATTTCAATTTAGCTACAGAATATTCCTACTACAATCCCCCTTCTAATTCTTGCTGCTTTTTTTTTTTCTTTCCTATCATTGGCCCCAGTGTGTCTAATACTAACAGCAGTAGCGGAGGGCTGAAAGAAGTTGTGGGAGCCAGCTGAGAGCCTTGAAGTCAACGTTAAGAAAAAAAAAACAAAACCCACAAAACCCTAAAACTCCCAAGATCTCGTTAGAACATAACCTGTAGGAGCTTCATTAACCAACACAACTTTGAAGCCAACACAGGGCTTTGCATTTAACACCACTAACCCTCACCGGAGGAAATCTTACCAATTTACTTGCAGCCAGCAGGCAGGGTGTTGTGTGTGTGCCATCTCACCTGGCCTAACACCAACACCTCTTTAGTACTCAGCAAAGCTGTGTTCTAACATGAGGGAATACCCTAGCAAAGCAGGGCCAAGAAAGACCTGTGATTATGGCATGATTAAACTCTAATTAGAAATGTTACTTGCAAACCACTGGCACTCGAGCTGGGTCATCTAAACCCCGTGAGAAATGCCAGGCAGTCCACACTAGCATGCGTAGCTGCAAAGTGTATGTAACCTCTAATGTAACTGCAAGTGTGAAAAAAATGTGGGTTTCAGTTATGCAGCAGTTTTAGCATCCAGAAGATGTTTCCTGTTTGCTTCAGGTCCCTGGGGTTTGAAGTGAAAGCATCAGGCCACCTTCATCAGACCAGCTGCTAGACGTTGGCTGAAGAGCTTGCATCAGAACAGTGCTTCTGTGCTCTCCTGCTTAGGTTATACCCCAAGCAAGGTAACCTGATGCTCCCTGGGCTGAAACAGAGGAGTAGTCAGACAAAAGGACACAGATTAACACTGCACCTCTAGTTCAGCTGCACAGCGTGGTACATATGGGGTTCAGGGTTTCTAGCCTGTGTCTTTATCACTTAATCAAGAGCTGGTCAGGTAGTTAATTGTTTCCCTCTCGCCTTCAGCACCCACTGATGGCAAATGTTCCCTCGCTGGGGGCTGTATTTCCACTCTCGCCTCCTCCCTGGTGCAGCCAGAGCTTCCCAGCCCTACCACGACCCTGCCAGTATCTGAGGTTGTTGAAATAATCACCTTTTTTTTCAGAGCCGTCTCGTCTGTTGTCAGCAGCTTGCCCTGGAGCTGAAACTCCCTCCTCTCCCCTAATGGGAAGGGCCAAGCTGCCATGCCCAGCAAAGGAAATGGCAGTTCAGAGCAGGAATGCGAACACAGCCACTGTCTAACACATCCTTCATCTTGGAGCCTGGCAAGAGGAGCTGGCAGATGGAGGGTGCAGCCAGGATCCGGCAGCAAGGGTGCTTTTCTCTACAGAAACCTCTGCCATAAACAGCATGGGAGAGCTAGCTGGGATTTTTCCCTCCTATGGGAATATTGCAAATCTTGGATAGAACTTAGTCTCCTATTGGGGAATGGACATAAGCAATTTATACATTTGTCACAGCTGTCTTAGTAGGAAACAATTAGGCACATTGCTACTTACAAACAGCCCAGAAGAGACGTATGAAATAGAGCTCGCCAAAGCAAAAATACCTCCAAACTGTCTTGTTACAAACAGTCTAGAGAGTTGTTTTTTTTTTTTTTAAATAACAGTTTGGGAGGGGGGAGGAAAAGAATTCCACTGGAAAAAATCCCAACTTGGTCTAGCTTAAAAAATGCAAGCATGAATTTTTCTTTTTTTTTTGGTGAAAATTCTTGTTTCACAAAAACAAGATACCATGGTCATATTCCTAGGAGTCAGAAGTCCACAGTAAGGTCTCCAGTGACAAGTCTTTCAGACCTCTGGAGGAAAATGTTTGAGAGAAGCGTAAGCCAGGGTTGCTGGTGCAATGAGAAGAAGTGGGCTGCAAGCATCCACCCACCCCTTCCCCTCACAGTGGTTTATGCCTGCAGCCTCACATGCTCCTACACAGCAGGACTGCTGTTTTCCAAGAATAACCCATGTCTTCACTCATCAGCACCTTTAAGGGGCCTGGTTTGCCCTGTCCTCTCCCAGCATCTCACCTCAAGCATCACGTACAACTCATCTGTTTCAAGCACATCAGTGTTAATACTCAGACCTGAAGTGCAGAGGGGACTGCATTGAGCCAGGGGAGGTTTAAGATCCCAGCTATGCTTCCAGGCTGAGGTCCAAAGGCACACGCCCTGAATGCCAAACACGCACTGTGCTTTGCCAGTTAGTTTCCACTATCGTTTCTCTCCCTGTTGAACACCAGCCTGAGTCTGACAGTGACTCCCATCAGCTTTATCATAGCTCCAGAGGCAGGAATAATTTTATCCACATCTGGAACAACAACACAGCACCACAATACAAATGTTTTAAGGCATGAAGCAAAGAGCATCACATTCATGGGAAACCACCTAGAGGGTCAGCTAAGGACTGCATTCCCTGCAGCCCAAATTTTGCTTGAATACAAGAACGAGACAAGCCTGTTCCCTTGGAAGACATGGCAGAAATCTGTACACGATGGAAAGAAACAAGATCTGACAACACATTGTTAAAAGTCCACTAACAAGGGGTTTTGCATTGTTTCTTTATTATTGTTTTTAAGTATCACTTTTTCTTTTTTTCTTTCCAGAAGTCATTATGTCTGACTCCATTAACATTCAGGTAAACAAGGTAAACAACAGATGGGCATGATCTCATAGCACGGGCACAGCCACCAGGAGCAGGGCTTGCCTTTCTTTGTGGCAGCTCAACATCACTCTCCTTCACCTGGTATTCCCTCCCTCTCCATACCAGCATGAGCAATGACTGGTGGCCACTGCAGGACATTCCTGCCTCAAATGCAGTGAGGGCAGAGAAAGGCAGGCAGTTGTGGGATCACAGCACTTGGCCTCCCCCCTCACACTCAGCCAGGCTTTCCCCGATGGTGCAGAGGGGCAGGCAGTGGCAGCAATAGTGGCATTACCAGACCATCCACAAAAGTCAGACCAGCCTGGCCCAGATGGCAGCAGAGGGCATTTTGGGCCATTTTCGGTCACTTTAGGACAAGCCCCTTGAGTGTGTGCAGTACTGCCCCCACAGCACCCCTGAATTTCAACACAGTCACCCTATTTCGCACTCTGCATTAGCTCCCCCACAGCTGTGCCCCCCTTCCCTTGACGGGGGCACAATTGCCACAGCCACCACTGCCAGCAAGCAACCTTTTTGCCTTCCCTCAGCATCATTCTGAATGCATCCCCAGCCTGCCTGCAGGCCCCCATCCCAGAGGCTAGAAAACCCCATGCTGTTGAAGCCTGATTCACAAAGCATCCTGGTGTTAAGGTTAAGTAGTTGTAAAACCGCAGCGGTTCATCACACTATGAGAAATGTTTATTAAATCGATTTTTGTTTTGTTTCTTTAAAAAAAAAGGCAGAAAAGTTAAACACACTGCTTTGTGGCATGCTCCACAACATGAAAAAATCCCAAGCATTCAGTTAAGCTGTCAGCGGCTCTGTTTGATCTTTCGATATGGTCTTTGAACTTCGACCTGGACAGTTGACTCTCCTCTTCCTCACCAGCCTCTCTCCTCCTCCTCTCCTCAGCTCACAGCCATTTTCTCAGCTGTCAGCAGCTCCAGGAGGATGCTTCCCTGGAGAGGGAGGGGTTTGTATTTACAGCCCAGTTTCATCCTTAGTTTGTTTTTTCAGGGTGTGGAGGGGAGCAGGACAGGGCCCCATGTTGCACACACAAATGCCCAGGTATACAGGAGAGGGTCTGAGGCAGGGCATGGGTCCCACCTAGTGGTTTTTTCCCCTTCACCTCAGCCAGCTTTGGGACTGACCAACTGGCAGAAAAGCCCTGTCACTTTTGGATCCTGAGTGCCTGCAACAGGGCGAGTCCCCTCAGGCCTTCACAGCCCCCTCTCTAGTTTGTTTGAACTCAGATCCAGCTTCACAGGGGGCTGGACTAAGGAAGACCCAAGTGGGTAGGTTTTTTCATAGGGGCTTCTCAGCTACTTCATTGTTCTTAGGCATGACAGTTCTCTGTCTCTATTCTCCCAGGGCTGACCCCTCCTGCTCAGCAGACGACAATCCATCATGACAGAACATGGGGACTCTCAGCTAGAAATTCTAAAGAAAGCATTACCCCCTCCCTGCAAAACTCATTCTGCCCCCTCCCATGACCTTCCCAGCCGCTGGCTGTTCCCCTACTGCAGCAGCCACAGGGACAGGAGGTGGCCCAGGGAGCTTCCTCTGGAGCTCCCCATGGTGACAAGCCACCTCTGAAATGAACCAGAGGGAAACTGCAGACCGTGTGGGACGTGGTCTGAACAAATGTCCTGCTCTTCCTCCCACAGCTCTCAGACTCCCTCTCCAAGTACCACTTTCTCCCAATTGCTCCTGCCTTGGACAACCCAGACCCCTAAAGCTGCAATGACAAAGGACACAGCTGACCTGCATAGAGACCCAGTCCATCTTCAAACAGAGTTCCAGCTACATACACAGCATCAACTGAATACTGAACAATATCAAAAATACAGTATAAGGAAAGAAAACAGAATTGAAATGCTTAACGGCATATTTATACGCATTTATCAACAGTCAACAAAAAAGGCGGCAAGTTACACATCCATTCTGTATGCTAACAACCCCGATGCACATATATGTAAACACACATGCTTGGTTGATGCATATACATATAGCCACATAACAGAGTAGATGGCCTGAAGGAGCTACGCTGGGGAGCAGGGAAGGGGTTAACTACTGCAAAACCTTGTCTCATTCTCGATGTGCACAACGTGGACATTCAGGGCAGTGTTGCTTTAAGGCTATTTCTAAGGCTGAATCTTTTCTTGTCCAACCTCTCAATCCCAAATTCTGTTGAAGCACTTCCTCCTCTTACCCAGCAAAACTTGATATATATATATATATATATATATTTACCTATATACTTTTAAAAGGCCCTATATACTAAAAGGCAGGAAGAAGAAAAGAGGAAAGGGGGAATGGAAGCAGGGAAAAAGCCTCCGAATGGATCGGTTTGCCCCACTGCAGGAATTTCCTATCCTCTAGTGGCAAAGGCCACAGCATCCACATGCAGTGGACAAGGTACTAGTTTAAAATGATCACAGGTGTCCCTCCCTATCTGATCTGAAACTCTTTGTTGCAATGAAACAGAAATATTCCTGAAGTGGGGAAGGTGATCCCTAGCTTCAATTCCTCCCCTTACCTGCTTTGAGGGGGCAAAGAGCTGAGACTATAATTTCCAGCTCAAGTGCCCATACAGCTAACGAAAAGGCTTTGCTTAAAAATATATATCTATAGAACTATACATATAGATCATCTTTTTAGAGACACTCTGATTTTATTATATAGCTCCTGGGACACTCTCCCCCTCTATCTACATGGTAACAGAGTGGCATACAACAGAAGCCACATACATCGAATTGGCAATCAAAGCTTACCAGGTCACAAGAAAGTGTTTCAACTGGTGTGATCTAAAATCCTGAATTCCCTTGCTTTGATGTAACTGGAAGGTCTTTAAAATTTTTTTTTTTCAAAATTAGGTTATGACAATTTCCCAGCAATATTACAGTGTGCGACAATATGCTATAAGTAAGGATTAATTCATTGACCAAGAGAGTGATGCAAAAATGAAATTTGAAACAGGTACGCATATGGCTGGGAACCCAAGCGTCATCCTGCAATACATAAATGCCGTATTTCCAAGGTTAAAGAATTTTTTTTCAAGTTTTCTTCTTTTTTCCAATATCATTTGTATGCAAGCATTAGCTTAACAGTGGAAACTTAGTACAGAACTAGACTCTCCCAAAAACATGTCTATAAAGAAACATTGAAGGAGGTTAAAAAAGTGACTTTTCAGTTTCTTATATTTGAAAAGCTGAGAATAAAATTCACCCCCAGCCACTGACCCTTAATGGGTCAGTGATCAATGGCAATGAACAGATTTATAAAGTTATAGCCCCCCCCCCCCAAAAAAAAAAACCCAAAAACAAAAAGCCAAAACCATTCCCACTCTTTAGAGAGTAAAACAATTTAAGCATGACTTCTGTTAAGGATTGACCTAGAGATGCAAAAAAATCAGAGAGGAACAACACGCCGGCGTTCCCCTCAGGACGCATCACACCCAGCCGACAGGGGCTGTGCTCTCTCCTCACCTCTCCTCCAGGTTTCAGCAGTCAGCAAGGCTTCCCTACAGACTGCTTGGAAACACCAGGGAGTTGGGGTGATGGTAAGAAAAGGTGAGAACAAATGAACAAAAATGCTAAACCCTGCTTCAGCATCCAATTACATATATGAAAAAAGTCCGTGTTGAAAAAGAGAGTAAAAACCAAGGCAAAGTTTTCTGATCACAGGCTGCAGCCTTCTCCTCTGCACATCTTCCACCAGTGCTGTTTCTGAGTTACAGGGGGTGGGGAAGTGGGAGGAAGGACTCAATCTCTTGCTACAGCAGCTTTCCCCATCACACAAAACTGATGTGTAACTAACTTGGCCACAAAGATATGGGAAAGTTTTATTTATTAAAAAAAAAAGTACTTCAAAATAAAAATTAAGTACTGTATGGTAATATTTGAAGTATTTATATACATAGTTTTCTCTTTTGTTGAAATGTCTCCTGGTCACTTGGTGGCAACTTGGGGTCCCCTCTAGTGTCGTCCGCCCTGCACCCCCGTTCCCCTCCCCAGCTCTCACGGCTCAGTAGACGGAGCTGTTCCTTATGCCACAGCACAGCACCATGCTCAGGATCATTTCAAAGATCTGTTAGGAGACAAAGGGGCACCAGTGAGGCACCAACCACTACGATGCAGGGGCTCACCCCTGTCCCAAGCTCCCCCACTCCACATAAACAC
Source organism: Phalacrocorax aristotelis (assembly GCF_949628215.1). Classification (NCBI taxonomy): domain Eukaryota; kingdom Metazoa; phylum Chordata; class Aves; order Suliformes; family Phalacrocoracidae; genus Phalacrocorax; species Phalacrocorax aristotelis. The sequence goes on along the minus strand of NC_134280.1, from coordinate 53,615,612 downwards.
TCTCATGCTAGAGATAAGGGCAGAGATGCTACACCTGCACTACTGTTTTCTTTAGAAGTTGGCCAGTTCAAGATAAGATGTTGTTCTTTCCTCTTTTGCTGGCAGCAGTGGTGGTATGTTGCAAGCCTCCTGACTACCAGCTACACAGCAAATGCTTCGAGATCCGTTCAGCATTACAGCCCAGCCTTCACACAGGCGCTGGGTTACCAGCCCACATCACCCACCACTCACTGGGGACCCTACCCACCGTGGCAAAGAAAGCAAATCCCTTCCCACCGCAGACCCCTGTGACAAAACATGGCGGCCTGAGAAACGCGCGGTTTTGGAGGCAGCAAGGAGGCTTGACAGTGCTCTGCCCTTCTGGATGGGATTGCAGATGCTCCTGCTTTACTGTGCTCAGCAGGCACCTGCCCAAACCTTGTGACCCCCCAGAGGGGGTCTTGCCACATCTCTGAGCAACTGGGGTGCAGACAGCTGGTGCTGCATGATGAGCCACAGCAGCATCCGGAGGAAAGGGATGGATCCAGCCCAGCTGGAACAGGACTGGGGCAACCTGAGGCAGCTTTTCCCCATCCCACTACAGCAGGGTGCTGCAGAGTCACACTTACCATGATCACGGCGACCACAATGGCAGCGATACCAATCAGGTACAGCTTCCCGGAGAACAGCTCATCGATTTTTTTGTGGCAATTCGAGGACTGAAGCAGAGAAGCACGCCAGTCAGAGAGCCTGCTTTCCCCTCACCCACCCTAAGCACTCAGAAAGGCAGGTCTGCTTCCCCCAGGTCTGCTCACATTCCTGGGTCCTGGCTGTAGAACTTCCCTCCAGACTTCAACCCTGTGTGCATGTCTGCCAGCCCCCTCAAGCAGGAACCGCAAAGGAATAACCAATGGGGACCTCTGACATCCTTCTACACCATCCCCAAACAAATTAAATCTCTACCCTTTATCTAATTCCCAGTAAATCCCCAAATTTCCATGGCAGCCGAGTTTCCTTGTAGGAACTGCTTTGAGTGAAGAGCAGCCATGCCTACCTGAAAAAAGTTTTTCAGGAAGTCCTTCTTTGGGCACAGGTCTTCTCTCCACAGTGGAGTGACAGCTCTCATTCCATTATCAGGACCACAGCAGTCCAGCTACATGGAGAGAGGGGAAAAAGAACCCAACCCACCCAAAAAAACAGCATTAGCAGACAGCAAGTACTCATGCAATGCCCTCCCCACCATTAAACATCCTTGAAGCCACCCAAGACCGAGGAGGCATCTTGGAGGTGAAAACAAGGGAAGGGGAATAACTCTCCAAATTTGATGTTTTTATTTCCATGCAATGCAGCTGCTTCCTGCAATAGTCCCAGACAGGTCTGGCATCAGTATCCTGAGAAGAGTGCTTATTGCCCCTGCGTCGGTGGGGAGGATCAGTCTATGCACAGTGACAGTCGCTCCTCACCACTTACCTGCTGACAAACCACACGCAGGTGTAACCCGGTGTAATTCACAGCACGCAGGATCCTATCCATCAGCGGTTGCTTTGACCAACTAACTGCCCATAACCTAACCAGAGCGCGGAGCAAGACCACCAAAGTCTTACCGTTTCATGAAAGGTCTTCACTACAGTTTTCCCATTGTTTGTCTCCGATTCTGCCACAAGCGCTTGTTGAAACGCTTGATCGTAGAACTGTTTCACGTCTTTGGCTATCTAGGAAAGATGGGAACAACTCCCTTTCAGCCGGAGGAGGAAAGCCATTCAGCAGATGTGTCTGAAGGGGACAGGTTCCCTCTAATGGCACTCGCAGGTAGATGAACAGTTTTTAAATAGATTTGGACCCTGTTTATTTGCACAAGTGTGTGAAAATCTTTCAGAGGGCTCAAGTGCCTCCAGACATAGCATGTTAAGAGCAGCAAATACTAAGAACCTCATCCACCAGCCAGCAGGTTCCAGCCAACGCTATCCAAGTGCTCCACAAGTTCTCTCTAGCAGGCAAAGACAGCCAAGGCCCAGAGGGTGAACCGCAAGATCTGAGATAGTCTTCAGCCCATGTGTATTTGCTGTTGGGCTCAGGAATGCAGAAACAGCTTGTTCTGAACCACCCAACACATGGAGACAAAGCAAGCAGGCAAGACATTCCCCACTGAGGCCACAGAGGCAGGACATGCTGGGGAAGTGAGGAGGAGGAGGTGGGGTGCGCAAGCAAGGCCATCAGTAAGTATGGGCACCTCAGCTCAGTTTCTGGCTTGGAGGGGACGGCAGGAATTTGGGAGAGATTGCATGCTAAAGCCTAGTGAGGCAGCTCATTTGGATCAGGAAGGTTAGGTGCTTTTGGATGGACATCAAACTCTGGCTGGGTCCCTACCTGGAACTGGACACCCCCATCCTGTAAAAAGTTATATGAGACGTCTCATCTGTCCTCTAGCCCTACCACCTGGGCTGGCAAACTACAGCCACCCATGGAGGTCTGCTCCACAGTGCAAAAAACTCCTCATTTTCAGGGAAACTGGCTTGTGGCTTCTTCTCTAACACCCTCCAATATTTTGGGAGACAGACAAAAGGAGGACATGCAAGAGAAGCAAAAGAAAAAAATACAAGCAAGCACAGAAGGGAAAATGCTTTCTAGAACATCTGTTCTTGGCAGTGCAGGCTGGATTAGCACATGAAAAAAGAAACTGCAGCAAGAAGGAGTATGATTTCAATCAATTATCCCAGCATTTCTCCATCACTGCTCAAAAAAGTTTGCTTTGGAGCGTGATGTTCTTCAGTCAAACCATTCGATTCTGGTATATGGGAAAAATGAAATAATAATCCCACTTCTTTCCTCACCACCCTGTATCTAAAGCATCTCCAAGAAGGCAGGCTGAGGGAGAGTGCCTCCAGCTTCATGGAAGAGCATCCTGTGCCTGCATGATTGGAGGTGACTGTCCCCTCAAGGGGCTGCAAACCAAGTTGGAGCGGAGTCCCCGCTGGGATTAGCTCTCAGTGGCTGGGAGCATTCAGCACTTCCCTCCCAGCCTGCGTTGCTCCCGAGATACCCCTGACGGAGGCAGGAAGAAGCAAGCGCCCTGCCTTGTGAGTGGGAACTGCCAAACAGCCCATTCACCATCAAGGCTGCAAAAGCAGCTGAGGCCAACAGACTGCCACCATTCATTTTTTTAAACTGCAAAATTAGTTTTAGGGGCTGAGGTCATCGCTCTTGTATTGGAAAGTCCTAAATTTCTCAGCTTTGTGCTCCGATGGCCAAGCGCCTTCTCCCCAGCATGGAAAGCAACAGCCATGGGGTCCCTCCTTACTCAGGCTTCACTTTTTTTTGCTGTCAGTTCAGTTGCACATCTTAGACTCTTCAAGATTCACAAACTAACATCTGCAGGAGGCACAGCCCCTCTACAAAGGTTAATTAGCTCACTAAAGTTGCTAGGAAACAGCACCCTGCCTGCATAGTAATACGTTTAGCCACGGAAGAGTTTATTCCAGTGAAGTAATTTTCTCTCCGGTGAATGACTATAAGGGTGTTCCCATTCATGGCAGAGCTGGTCATCTGTGGCCTACATGCATGTGAAAGCTGAGCAGGCCACCACCTACTTGCACAGCTGGCTTACGTCTCTTAGTAAACACATTTCCCACTCTGCCAGAGAGTCTAAACTTGCCTTTGAGCACAAGCAGTCCCCTTCTCCAGACTCTTGAGGGCTGAGTGATCAACACCCAGCACGCTGCTTGCTGCAGCATGGCCATGGTTCCCACACACTGATAGTTTTGCTCTTCAGGACCAAACTCTGCATGTGTGGGAGCACATGTGTCTGTAGCAAAGGGAAGGCGAGCAGAAAGGGAAGGTGAAAAGCTGCAATTTTCAGTCCTACCCTTTGGCTAACCCCCTCCAGCCAGAGGACCTCATCCAAGCAGTCCCTAGCAGGCTGCCTTGGACAGACACATGACTTCTGCCCCTTGCGTGTGCACGGCATATTGATAAGCAGCATGCTCGGTCCTGGCAGATGAACAGCCTGAAGCAGGTTACGTGATGCTGACAAAGAGCAGGAAGCATCAAGCAATGCCGTTAATGCAGACGCAGGCTCTCCCCATATGCTATTCCCTCCCTTAGGGGCCATGCAGCTGGGTTCACTCTTTGCTCTTTGGCACCTAGGACATGCAGATGGCTTTCCTTCAAAACTTCATATGTGAATCAACTCACACTGACTGACAGTGTGGCAGCAAGGAGGAGACAAGTGAGGCAGGGTTATTTTTATTTCAGACATTGCACTATATACCGTAAGGATAGCTGCTACTATCAAGTGCTCACACTTAAAGTTCATCAGCCCAGCCAAAAGGAGTTAGGTGACCTGCCTGGGTCACACAGCTAATCCAAGCCCCATGACTCAGTCAGTCAGTCCAGGAGCGGCTCGCGAGCAAAACAGCTCCCACCAGGATCTGTGGCAGTTCTACCCCAGCCTCCCAGCCCCACAAACACAGGTTTTGGAGTCATCTTACTTGGTCTTTGTTGACAAATCCCCAAATTCCAGCTGCAACTTCGCAGGCAAACAGGATCACAAGGCAAGTGAAGAACTGCAAAGACAAATCAAGAGAGGAACACTTAACATACCCATCTACAGGCAAAACCAGCAATTAGGTGGGTAGAGGTGTGGAGCACCTCTACTGACAGAGATCACAGCGAGGTGTTGCCTGACTTCAAACCATTTTCTCTCTCATACACATGCTTAGCCCAAACACATTTTCCTATAACTCATCGGATGCCACCCCATGTCTAGACTTCCCACGAAGATGGCTGAGTGGGAATTAGCAGAGCCCTTCCCACACAGGGACTGGTGGTATTCAGATGTGCTCCTGCCCCTTCTGGGGAGCAGCACCTGCTCCATGTGAGCAGCTCCCTCCTGCCTTCCTCGGGTCTTGCCACTCAGCTTCTATGCTGCCTTCGACACAGGACTTTGATAGTGTGGAGGTTCCTGTACTTCCTCCTTTTGCAGTAAGTCTGTAGTCACTCCGTCAGCTGGCTGCAGGAGAGGGGAGAGCAGCTGCTTCCCTGCAACGCTCTAAGGACACTGCCTGGAAATGTCCTTGGAGCATGGTGGACACCTCAGCCAGCGGAAAGCGTCACTGTGAGGCATCTCCAGCCTTCTTTTGGCAAGCCAAAGTGTGAGCAAACACAGGCAGGGCACAGCAGCTAGAGCTGCTAATTTCAGCCAAAGCAGCCGGTTTCCCTGTCAGGCCTCAGGTATATTGTCCCATCTGCCCTTCTAATCCTCTTTCCAATTTCAGGAGGGAGTGACGGGTAAATTCAGGTTCTGTAATCACTTGTGTTAACAAAAAAAATAATCCAAAGCTGCCAGACCTCGCTACAACAACCCCTGTCAGATTTGTGCACTGGCTCCTCCTACTCTCAGCAGCAGCGATAATGCCTGCAAACTCCTACAGCGGCCCTCATCCACTGACGTTCAGGAGTGCTTTATAAAAGCTGGTGAGAAGCACCCCCTTCTTATTGGGAAACAGAAGCAACTAGAGGTGAAGCCATCTGCGAGAGCGCAGGGAAAGCAGCGCCATTTCCCTCTGCCCCAGTTGAATCCACACCCACAGGTCACTGCACCATCACTAAGAATCTTCCAGCCCAACAAAGCCAAGTGCTGGAAAGTCCTTCCAATTATTTTTTTTTTAATGCTTTATGCCTCCGACTTTTTTTTTTTTTTTTGCATTGACTTTAAAGCTGAACCACGTGTGAGAACTTGCTTTAAATAACTGGGTCTCCCTTACCCCCAAGGCAAAGGCTTTTGGTGTGGCTACAGTTTATACAATTAAGATCATCCCATGCCAGGAATCCCGAGCTGCTGCCTCATATCAAGGACGCCTGTAGTACTTCAGTAATGGATTTTCCAGGATGTACCTAGACATCCTCACTAAGATATTGTGGGAAATCTTTGCTGTTTCCTTGTCCAAACAGATAAAAATAGTAGATGATTCTTTCAAAGAACTGGAATCACCACAGGCAGCCTTGAAACAGAGTGAAAGGGGAAGCTATAGGGGACATCAGGTAAGAAAGAGTTTAGTGGGTGCTTGGTAAGACAGCCAGACCATGGCAGGTGAAAAAAGCATGGGGTGGGGAGTGGTGGTTTCCACATATAACAGAGAAAATGAACCTTCAGGAATCTTGCTGTTCACATCTCTTCTGCTATGCTGCTGGCTTCAGCCTCTGTCCTCCAGCCAGGCACAAGCAGGAGTTTGCAGCATGTCTGCCAGCTCAGCCGGTGCTCCAGCAAGTCGGGCAGCGATGCCCTTGGCCAAATAGTGCTGCCTTGCTCCTTTCAGAGGTCAGCTAGTGCCCACCTACGTGCCCACGCATCCTCCCAGGCCCGTTCATTGCAAACGTCTCCAGCAAGGGACGCGCAGCTCTGTGCTGCCTGGCAGGGATGTGGCAAAGACATGGTGGGCCATCATGGTGCCAAGCAGCATCCAAAGCTTTGTGTTTCTTACCGTTCCCAGAAGGCACTGAGACTCCTGAATAGCACCGTAGCATCCCAGGAACCCAACGAACATCATGACAGCTCCGACCGCAATCAGGATGTAGATTCCTGCAAGGGAGAGCAAGAAGCAAACACGCTACTGCAGAGCTTTGTATGGCAGCACCCTAGCACCTGGCTGGACACGCTGACCGCCCAGGGTGGCTAACTAGGGGTGTGCAGAATTAAGGCCTAGGAAATTCGAGTAGAGGTGGCGGCAGACAGAACAACATAAATGAGTCAGATCTCAAAGTGTTTGAAGGTGCTAACACTGAAACTTAAAAACCCCATCACCCCCAAAATCAGAGGAAACGCAGAGAGCTCTAGCAGTAGTAGGCAGAGGGTGCAGCAGGGAAGACAAAGGCTTTACAGCATCCTCAAAGCTGCAGTATGGGAGTTTCCATGGTGTACACACTGTTTTAAGTATTTAAGCAGAGGAGAATAAAATTATTAGTATATCTTTTAAAACAAACAATAAGGCATATAGTTTATTTATATCAAACCTCATACAAATATTTATCTAGCCAACATTTTAAAGACAGATGAGCCACAAAACTAAGGGAAAAGCACTGCTTAAGCATCTAATTTAATATAATCTGGCTTTTGTTTATTATAGGTTCTTCTATAGAGAAGACTATGGTTTTTACTTCAACTTATTAAATTTGCACAGTCAACTTACTCCATAACTAGTTCAAAGACTAGAAACTAGGCATTGGAGGGGGGCTCAGAAAACAGAGGAATGGGAGTTTATTCACGAGGAAACAAGAGCTTTAGCTCAACATTCAGGTCTGCTGCCACTAGTAATCACCATGGACTCAGCAGCCAGGAGATTGGTGAGACCAGGGTGATTACTTGGCCAAATGCTATCAGCTCAGTTAAATTTGTATCCTTTTCCAAAAACACAGCTTCCTCCTGATGTATTCTGTATATTTAGGGAATATTAGTTAACAAAAATGCACAAGTATTGTGGTTCACTACTTTGTAAATGAATCCTACTTCCCATATGAAAAGCAATTTGACACATGCAAAAAGTAATTGAATAAATAATTACAAACGAAGCAAGACTGTAATCACCATTTTTAATTGACAGTGAGGAAAAAAAAATCAGGATGAGAATAAATGTACATGCGGCATCCCAGAGGTAAGAGCAACACAGTGCATCTTGCTAGTGCTTGGGAGACACATCCCTTCAATTAAATATCATCTTTTGCTATGCATCAAAACATTTTTATAGTTATTAATCAGTCTGTCAACTCCCTTTAGGAACAGTACTGAAGTACAACCAGAGCTCAAGATTAAAACTGCTTGTGCATGCCCATCATGTTTAAGGCTTTTCTTATCTTTGTAGCTTTTAAACAATCTTCTGATAATTAAAGTGCAAAGTCTAAAGGGCATGCACTGAGAGCAGAGTTAAGCCAAGTTAAACTCTTCTCTAAAAACTGAGATACATAATAATGCTCTCGACTTGTTTAAGATCCCCTTACAGACATGTCAAACTTGGTAAGGGGTCAACTTTGGCTCCCACTTCTTCCCTCTTTAAAACACAAGTCACCAGCACCCAAACAACACAAGCACCAACACAGGGGCCAACTCAACAAGAGGCGGTGACGGAAACGCGGCCCCAGCAGCCCCTGCGCTGGGACCCTCCAGACGGCGTTTCTCACCGGCACCACACTTGCACAATGCCTCCCGCTATATTTAGGTGCCGCAGGAGGGAGGAAGCCAGCTGCAGGGGAAGCGCCAGCACAATGGAGCACACTGACCCTGCAGGAAGCCCCTCTTCAGAAAACCTGACAGACTCTGCGACTGGTGACCAACATCCTTGTGGGAACACTGCCAGAAGAAGGAGGGAAAAAAAGTGCTAGTTGCACCTCCTGCTGTGTATCAAAGGGGCTTCAGCAGTGCCCCGTAGCCACAAAAACCCAATAGGCAACTGGGTTGTTGAAGCTCCCTAAGAGGCGACAGGAAACCTCCTTGGCTGGAGGTGTGAAGAGAAAGGAAAAACAAGCAAAAGAAACCCCCCAGGAGAGTTTCTTGGAAAGAGCAGTCCAGCAGTTAGTTTTGTGCGCCTGCCTGAAGTAGAATTAGGTGATTTTATCCCTATGACATACGGTGGAGGGACCCGCAGTGGCAGTTGGGCAGAGAGCCAGTGTGATGAGCAGTGGGCTGGGGTGTGCACTGGGAAGAGGGGCCCCAAAGGGGCTAGAGGTGATGGGAAGGCATGAACACATCTTGTAAAATGAAGGCTGTCTGCTGGATACCTGCCAAGCTCCACAGAGACTGATGGAGATTTTTGGCTGCCACATAACTGCTGTTTCAAGAAGAGCAATGTATCAGTAGTGGTCTCTCAAAAGAAGGTCTGCTTAGTGCCACCAGAATCTGCTAATGCCCAAGAACCAGCCCTCACTGCTCCAGCTTGTACCAGTGATGCTTCTGGTTTAGGTTTTCAATGCAAATTACACCAGGTTTTTCCATTTTTCAGCCTTGGGTGGCTCCACTGGAGAGTCTTCATCAGAGTCCTGCTGGGAAAATCAACTTCTGGGTGCAGCAGCTTCTGACTTCTCCTCACATTAGGTCAGCAGAGGAGACAAAAACAGGCTGGGGGCAAGTAATTTCAACATCTGAGACGTCACCATTCATGCTAACCACCATGGTAGATGGGTAACAAGCAGTTGCAGCACATCTGGAGGCCAAGCAGCATGACACTGCAAGAATCCCAAACAGGTCACTCCCATGGATGTACAGAAGATTTTCTTCTCCAGTTCTTCAAAATTAACACTGAAGGCAACTTCCAGGCTGAACAAATATAGTGAGGACATCACAGGATCATAAAGCAGCCCAGATTGGAAGGGACCTTGAAAGATCACCCGGTCGAACCTTTTGCGAGAAAGGAAGCCTAGATGAGACTATCCAGCACCCTGCCCAATTATATCTTGAAAATCTCCAGTGATGGGACTCTACCACAGCCCTGGGGAGCTTGTTCCAGTGAATTATTGTTCTCACTGTAAAAAACGTCTTTCTTATACTGAGATCATCAGGAAAACGTAAGAGCCACTGGCAGCTAGGAAAGTTTTGCTCTGAAAACTAGGACATAAAAGCCCAGCAAGAACCTCAACTGATGGAGGAAACTAAGAGGGAACAGAGGCATTTGCCATTTTACAGAAGTCTTCCAGAGGCCTCTGTACTTGCTTCTTGCTGGGATTTGTGCAGCTTCAAAAAAAACAAAGCCAAACCTGACCCGCTGAACTCCCACCCCAGACAGGCTGTGCAAGCAAGGTCCTGACCTTCCGCTTCTCTCCCTGCTCATGCTTCGCCAACTCCTCACCAGAGCCAGCACCACTGTCAAGTAAGCGAACAGCAAGAAGTAAAGGAAGGAAGGGAAGAAGTGCTCCATGTGTGGTTTCCTGACTGGAGCTCAGTGGATGTGGCTGGTGGGGTGGGGGCAGTAGGAACACGCAGCCAAGCAGGGGAGAGGGTGGTGATGACTGGCCTGGACTCCAGAAACCACAAAAAAACCCTCGAAGGCTTTTGGGATAATGGCCAGCTTCATTCCCAGGCACAAACAAGTGTCTGTTATGGAGTCGCCCTTTGTTACGGAGGGCCAGAGCACTACAGCCTCCTAGGAGGCAATGGAGTGGGACTCTGCTCTGGAGTTTATTTAAGAACAAGCACAAAATATTTAATGCAACAACAGCAGCTTGTACGATGAATGCTAGTGGTGTTTCTCCTCGGAAATGCCACACTGAAGGCTGCAAAAGCAAATGCAAGCAATCAAAGCACCCAACCACACACTTTGGAGGGTGTTTGTTTTCCCACACCCATCCTTCTCCTCAAGGGATAGGGCTGGCGAGGGGTCTCTGCCTCCAGACTGGGTGCCAGGCAGCTTAGGGGCTATTTCATGGCAGTCACAGCCCAGACAGGAACGACTAAGCCCTCTTCTCAGAAAGCAGCCTGACACATCTTAGCTTTCATTCCCAGCAGATGCTGAGGATGAGGGCCAGCACAGTTTTGGGCTCCACGTCTGTGATCAAGGCACCTGTCATCCCCATCCTGAATGGCACATTATCCGCCTTAAAGCCAGAGGAGACTAGACTTCCCCCCAGCCCAAGTCTCCTCACTATTTAAGCATCAGAGATTGGATCAACTCCTGCTAGCCTGTCCTGGGTGGGAAACTCTTCACCAAAGCAGCAACCGCTCCTTCAGGGCTTCACCCGAACTGGCACAATTCTGCATGAGCAAGGCTCCATCTGCCTTTTGTATGACACTTCCCAGCCCCCTTGTATTGCAGCTTTCTCAGGAGTTTTAAAACGAAAAATGCTGTTTGCCATAAACAAAAAATAAAATCAGAGAGGTATAAAATGCATGTCATGCTGCTCCATCCAGCGGCAGCAGGAGATAACCCTGGGAACTGCCAGAGCTGCAGCAACAGGTACAGTGAGCAAATAATTTCTAGGTGTTCACAGTACCAACATGCCTCCACATCCTTGAGCAACATTACAGTGTGATATCTAATCCTACGGCACAGTTCTTGGTTAAGGCAGCAGTAAGCATGATTGCTAAAGCTGCCACGTGTAACCAGCTGCCCACAAAAGCAAGCCGTGAGCTGCAGGACCTGTATCTTGGAGTCTGGGAAGTCACAGGAGGACTCACAGGGACAAGTGCTGTCAATATTGCCTGGAGTCCTCTAGGCATCCTTTTGAGATGGACCCTTGAAACAGAAAGCTTTAGGAAAAAGACGGACAACTGATCTTAGTTTCATCTCATCGTTACAGAGATTCAGACTCCTGTCTGAATTCGAGGCACGAGCACAGCAACTGCGATAGGATCTCTTCACTCAAGAGCATCAGCATGTAAATGCATCAGAAAAAGCAGCAGCAATGGATGAAATATCATCCCCCTTTCCCTGATACAACCAGGCCATGTTTTGCTTTAGGCTGCAGGGACCTCCTACAGCTTTAGCCACAATTCTGGGAGCAGGAAAGGGAGAGAAGGAGGAAGTATTCAATGTCAGTACTTGCTTTGGCATTAAAGCAGCATAGCTGGTGTCTGCAGGGTTGCAAAACCTACATCCTGTCTCTACTGAGATGTTAAAAAAAAAGGCAGAAAAAGCAGAAAAAAACAGAAAAAAAGAAAGAATGAAAAAACAAACGAGTAACAAGCACAGCAGAGTCCCTTTAAAACAAGCAGGGAGGGGGCCAGCCCCAACCAGCCCTCCTCCCCGTGCGCCACCATCCCCACTGGAGATGCTCCGGAGCTCCAGGCACGGGCATTCCTGGGCAGCGCCCTACCTCTCCCCCCGTTTCACTGTTCTCCTGGCATCTTTAACTTGGTAAGCTAATGGAAGCCAGTCTCTTCCCCCCTGTCACCATGGCAATGTTTCCAAAAGACAAAACAGAAAAGAAAAAAGAAAACCCCCCCCAGCACCACACTGTGCTTCCCAGGAAGCCCGGGTGGCTCTCCAAGCCGTGCCTGCCCTCCCCACAGGATGATCTTTAAAAAGGGGAAGATATTTTCGGGTTTACTGTCCTGACAGACAGGTTCCTGGGGGGATACTCTGCACATCCAAGTGTTTTGTAAGCCTCCGAGGGAGGGAGGGCAGGCTGCACTGCCTACCCTGCCCATGGCTCCTGGCCTGGAGATGCTGATCATCACGGGGCTCACCACCACCCCTGCTGCAGGGAAGGGTGGGTCCATCAGACAGTGGTAGGAGGGAGACTCCTTCCTACATCACACTATGAAGCCTGGAAGAACATCCTCTCTGTACCAAGAAGTCCTGACCACAACATGCTTCCCTGTGACTTGGGGACAAGATACAGGCAGGGAGTGGAAGGTCCCTCCAGGATAGGGGTAGCAGCAGGGAAGGGGTGGCTACACCAGCCAGCCAGCGAGTGAGGGAGGGACTCCTGGACATATTTGTCCAGCTGCCCTGTGGAATTGGCCCAGCAGAGCCAACAGTGCTTTCCTGGAAGTGGGGCAAGGAGGAGAGTGGGGGCAGAAAAAGAACGAGTTTGTTGGAAGACAAGAACTGGGAAGCCCCTCTGTTCTTCTCCACCCCCTTTCCCAAGAAAAACATTGCTGCTCTGTGGCTGCTAATGACTTCCAGATGGAGAGCTCTCCTGGAGGCATGTGGCTCACAAGGGGAGATGAAAGGCTGTACATGCTGCCCTTGTCTGCAAGAACAAGGCAAGAAGGAAGCAAAGGACACCCCTCCATCAGAAAAGCAAAGGGGAGGTGGAGAAAAGCCCAAACAACATCCTTGTGTGTGCACACTCGTACTGAAACAGACTCCACACCGAGAAGCCACAGTCAGATTTCTTCTCTTCCGCCTACCTGGGAAATGCTGGAAGGAGGCTTTAGTTTCGTTACGTTGGTGTGCCCACAAGAGCTGGGAAGAGGTCTGCTGCACATCTCCAGCTCTGGAATGGACAATGGTGACTCAGCACAGGAGACCCGGCTGGGCAGGCCGGCCCTTCCTCTGCTGCCCCAGCCTACAACGCTTCCAGACGTCTCTACATGCCTGGGGTCTCACCCACTGACAGAGCCCAAATCCCGCTGGAGGATTTCCTGTGGACTTTGCATGCCTAAACATGTGGCAGGTTTTCAAAGGAAAACTGTCAATGCGACGGGTTTAAACAGCTCTGAAGAGCAAGGAGCCACCTTTGGCTCAGGTTCCCAGTGGCAGAGCTAATGGGAGGGGACAACAGAGGAGAACTACATTATTTGTAGTTGGAGAGATCTGAACTCAAAATAACCTGATGGCACAAGTTTATGCCCTTAAGTCATAACCAATTGTAGTCTACAGAATAAATGAATCTCAGGAGCTGGTCACAATGAAGGTAGACTGAAGTACAACTAAATACAAGTTGCTTTTTTAATAGAAATTGAATTCTATGGTAAGAATACAAAACCAGGATTTTTTGTATTGTCAGGTTCATGGTGTAAGCCAGATACTTAGAGGGAAGTACTGACAAAGTGTTTTGCCTCAAAACTACTGTTTTAAAAAGAATTCCACTATTACTGAAGGAATTGATCTGAAAGTGATTAGAAGAAAATCTAGAACCAGTAAATCTCAGCCTTTTTTTTCCTTTAAAGGGATTAAATAATTAAATTGCCCTTAACTCTAAATAAGTTTTGGAAATAAAGAGAACAATGCATGTACTTCTATTATTTAAAAAAAATCCACATATATATATTTTTTTTAAATAATCCATTTTGCTCACTGTAGTTCAAAGCCAAATAGAAACCTTGGTTTCCACCCCAAGCATGCAAGCCAGGCCACAGCTCGTGTCTCTACTGGTAAACCACCAACACACAGAGCCTTGAAGAAGTGGAGCACAAATGGGTGGGACAAGACTCCGGTGCTGAACCAGCTGTGTGCATCCGCAAGGATTGCTGCAGTGCCTCACGCCAAAAAAGAAGGTGGTAAAAACCCACTAGTGTTTGTTACAGGACCTAGAGACCAGGACTCCTGCGCTCTTCTCTAGCCCTTTCACAACAAGTTTAGCAAAAGATTTGCTGTTGAGCCTAAACCCACAATATACAAAAGTTGGCACCACCTTTTAAAGATGCTTAATATTTCTGGAAGGATGGGGACAAGGATGGGAGCATGAAGAGAAACCAAGAACTCCCCAGTGCTCATGGCAGGTCCACACTCACTGAGCACTGCTGGGTTCCAGAGCCTTTGCACCACACCAGAGCTCAGTGCAACCCCCTCTGCAACAAAAAAACATGCCTCTGAAACCCTGGACACCATTGCTCTTTGTCCCAGGCAGTCCTGGAAAGGCCAGTTAAGAAAAAAAGCTGCTGTTATGAATAGAAGAGACAGCTCCTCCATAACTGCTTAACCAACGCAAGTCTGTTTGGTTGATGTGCCAGGATGCTCCGCACTGCTGGCCACATCTGGGACCCATGGCAAGAGTGGCCAAAGCATCCTCACATGCTGCAGGGCCCGTGGGCAAAACCTGGGGAAACTGACGCAGGTGTCCCAGTTCCTACCCACATACACAGTGCCGCTCAGCAGTCCCTCCTCTCTGCAAGGGTCAAACCCCCTGAGGCCAGCAAAGCCTCACGACAGTACATCCAGAATTCCTGAGGACACCTGTGAAAGCCTGCCAGTGATGGACACTGCCCTGGCAAGCGTGCAGATGCGACTGCAGCTCAACTCAGATGCGTACTCATTTGTGAGAAAGACTTCAAAGCATCCCTGTGCTTTCTGGCCCATTTCTTCCAGCCCAGTCTGCGTGAAAAGCAGCTTGAACTCATTTCCAGGGCAGAAATTATTATCCTGAATTGTATTTTTACAGAGCAGGATGGCAAAGAGTCTGTGATTCACCTCATTAGAGAGCCTGCGCTCCTGTTAGCCAGTCTCCCCTCCAGCACTACCACAGCACACCGCTTTGCGGGCACACTCACAGCCTTAAAATTAGCCCAAAGCCATTGCTGCCCCCAGCTGTGCCCCCCTTGTCTCCCACAGGCTTTGCTGCCTGACCTGCTTGGGAGCCAGATCCACAATCATCAGCCCAGTTCCTAGGGGAAAAAAAAAACCAAAATAGAAAAAAAAAAAGCCAAAATCAAAACCTGTTGCTTTTCTACTGGGGCAGAGACACCCAGCAGGACAGCAGAAAAAGGGAGTGGTGGCAGCACACTTGGTGGTCAAGTTTAACCTGCCATTGCATGCCTGTCCGAAACCTTTCACCCTTCCCAAGGAATGTCGGTGCCACCACACTCTGGGGTGGAGGCACTGGCCAGCAGAGGATGTACTAATAAAACACAGAAAAACCTAAACAGAAGCAAAACCAACCCCCTCTCGCCCCCAAAGCAACGGGGGAAACCACACCCCAGCTCTGGATGCCTTTGCACTCTTCTTTGTGGCTGGCCCCGCTCCCAGCGCCAAGCTAATTAGAGCTGCAGGTCCTGTGGCCCTGTCACTTGCTGTGAGCAGCTGGATGCAGATTTCCTATTTTGGACCTGGCGGGTGAGAGTGAAGCGAGACCATCCAGCTGCCGCACTCCGCTCCTCGCTGGGCAGCTGCAGGGAAAGCATGGGAAGGGCGGGCAGCAGGGATGGGCACCCAGCAGTGCTCCCAGCACACAGGCAGCCCAGCATGGGGGGAAATGTGAAATCTAGGGGTGGAGATGCAAGGTGAACAAGACTCAAGGCTTTTGACCCCACCCTGCTGAAACCATTTCACCCACAGCACCCATCTCTGAGCATCACATAACCAAATCCTTGAAGGACTGGGATCCTGGCTTTCCCCTGTCACGTTACCTTTACTACTATCTCACCAAGATGGAGCAAAAGCAGTAAGTCTGGTGTCACTTGCCTCTTCAGGATCCCCAGGGACTCTTAACACCAGTGACACCCCAGGACCAACTTAGAGAGATCAGACTGCTCCAGTTTGTACTGGTATCAACAGAGATGGACCAGCTCAGCCTTCTCCCACAGCCTCTCATAGCTCATTGAATCACAGGGTTGGGTTTTTTGGTTGTTGTTTGTTTGTTGTTTTTTGTTAATTATTTTAAAATTTTT
Source organism: Phalacrocorax aristotelis (assembly GCF_949628215.1). Taxonomy (NCBI): domain Eukaryota; kingdom Metazoa; phylum Chordata; class Aves; order Suliformes; family Phalacrocoracidae; genus Phalacrocorax; species Phalacrocorax aristotelis. The sequence goes on along the minus strand of NC_134280.1, from coordinate 53,599,600 downwards.
TTTTTAATAGTGCTTTATGTTTAGGGTCAATAAATAGCTAAGAATTGGTTAACCAGTTATTCGCATGCAACTTACCAATGCCTCTACCTATCTTCAAGGATGCTTTCTGACCTGCTATCAACACCTTGCCCGGCCTCCAGACATGCAGAGCACTTTAGATGCAGTGTTATACAAGGGCAAGAGGCAAGAAGGATTTTAGTTTTTCAACTACAAGTAAAGGACATAAATGCATATTAGACCATAAGCCAAGCTCCGATGACAAGCAAATATTTTCCTTCATAGTCACAAAAGCATGAAACTATGGTGCTCCAGCTACCTCCATCCCTGGTACCGCTTGGTCTTTACAGCGCTGAAGCAGTTAACTGGAGCACTGGGTCCACAGCCAAAATGGAAGTGCCAAAGGCCAAGACTACAACAAGTGGTTAGGGGATCAGATGGTTTGCAAGCCCTGCTGAGGAAATGCCCAATAACAAGAGCTTGTTTAATACTCTCCCAAGCCAGCCCACAAGACAACTCTTTGGATGCAGTGCCAAAGTGCCGGGGAGGCCATACTGCTTAAAGAAAACCCCAACCCCAAGACTCCATCCTCGTGGGCTGGATGGGTGAGCAGGGGAACAGCTGCCTGTGCCTGCAGGGCTGCAAGAGCAGATGCATGCGACCATCCAGCTACTGAGAAGCTGAGAGCAAGGGCCACTCCTCTCCTCCTGCACCCTTGCATGGCCGGACCCTTTCTTTCCCAAGCAGCTCTCCCCTTTGCAAGCAGCAAACTCTGCAGTGGGGCCTGGAGTAAGCCTGATCCATGAATGAGAGCTGCAATCAAGGGACCTGAGCAACAGCTGAGGTGGAAGCCTGCCTTATTTCAGAGGAGAAATTAAGCCCTGCAGCAGGATGAAAGCATCACGCCTGGTACCCCAGTAGCTCCCCTGCTGCCCCCACATCCTCCTTCCTCCGCTTCCCCATTGCCGTCAAATCCCCCACACCGACCAGCTATGTTAATTATTTTTCCTGTCCTGTAACACACAGACACCCTGGGAAAACAGCCTTTACGAAGCACCTTTAACTTTGGGGCAGAGGAAATAACAGAGAAATCAGAAGACACCAAAGCGCCGCTTTCCCACTCCCCCTCCTCACCAAGTACAAACCCCATGGCGCAAGTTTTCCTCCTCCAACAGCTTTTATTTCTTCCCCCTGTCCTGCAGTGCCATGGCAAAGGCTGGCTGGCCTTTAAAAGCCTCCTGAGAGATCCTGGGACGAGCGTCTCGTGCCAGATGCCAAAAGTGGTTTGCCCGAGTGGGGGCACCCAACAAAAAACAAAAACCAGCAGCTCTGGAGGTCAACACCAGAGAGGTTCCTGCTCCCAAAGCAGGAGCATTGTGTGCATGCATATGTTGGATCCCAAAGGAGAAAAAGGAGGGAGTGTCAGTCGGGGAGGGGGGAAAAAGGGAAGGAAAAAAAAAGAAAAAGGAAAAGCAAAAAGAAATCCCAGCCTTCAGACTCCAGAGGGCTGGCTGGGAGAGGCAGCAGCTGAAAGAAATGCTCTGCTGTTATTACTGCATGGAAATTACAGCCACCAGAAGGAATCCAGGCCGATCTGTTGCTGAATATAACTTCAAAAAGACAGCCAGCATCAAATCATGGGCTGTTCATGAGAGTCATAAAGCCAGTGCAGTGGTGGGATCCACAGTCCATTCCCCATCGCCTTCTAAATAGCAAAGGTCAAGGACAAACAGGACATTGGATCAGGTGGGTCCTCACTCCCAGCCCCAGCAGCCTGCACTCCAAGCCAGCCAGCCCCTCCTGCAAGCTGCTTCCCTCTTGCCTGCAAGGGATTGTTGAAGAATAGGGCAAAAATAAGGGTTTTCATCTTCCAGCAAGCCAGCATGCTGTCAAATTAGTAAAAATCATGATAAGCTTAACTGTAACACACAGAGGCTCCACCTGCCCCCCCGGAGAACATGAGTCACAAGCTCGCCGAGCTTCACTTTCCACTGCCAGCCGCTCTGTTGGCTACTTTTACATCCCTTTGGATAGGAAATGAGACACGCTTCCAAGACATTCCCCCCTCTTCCCAAATGTGCTCTGGGGGAGACCGCAGCAGAGAATGGCACTGAAGAAAACCCGCTATGCTGCAACATGTCTTTTTGCGCTTATTACTGCCGTGACTTTGCTACACTTGGGCCAAAGCCAACATTTAATAATGCTTTGATTGGTTCGGCAGGGGATATTTTTGGGAGTATGGGGGAAGTGGGAGGTATTTTCAGTCCAACCCCCTTGCTGCTCACCCAGACTTTCCGCCCTGCTTTTGGGCATGATGCTGTCCACCATGGAGCACGACGCCCACGCAGCAACGCCAGCATCCCCAGACCTACTTACCAACGTAGAATGTGTTGGGGGCCTGCTTGTCCCCCAGCTGCAGGTAGAGAATATTTGTTGTCTGTGAGTCATGCCGGAGCCACAGGGCCACTCCCAGGATGATGCCTCCTGCCAGCTGGGGAGAAAGCAGAGGGAAGCAGGCATTATCCACTGCTCTGGCTGCACCAGACCTGGAGCAGCAGTTTTCAGGCAGGAGCAGAAGGCTTGCTTTTAATCTTTCTGCAAATTCCTATCGACTTCTTTCATGTACAAGAATATCCTTCCTAACCATCGTTCCGCCCCTGCAACATGCTTTGTGCCCCACAGCATGTGAGCCACACGATCCACCTGCTTTATGAGAAGACCCCTCATTCTGGGGACGTGCAAAGCCCTTTCCTGCAGATGATTTCTTTCCTAAGAGCTATGTTGTCGCTCTGTTAAAATGGGTAAGGCTGAGCCTTACCCAAGAAGCACAAGATGTGCGACTGAGGCTTTTAGGAGAACTTTTGAACAGACTTTAGGATCAGCCCCAATTAATCCCTTTTCCCATTTCATTTCTCTGTGATGTACAAACACGGTTTTGGGTTTTGTTTGATCTGCTGAGAACTGGGTAGGGAAGATGGGGAAACCGTGTCTCAAAGTGGGGGGGACTGTCAGTTTTTCTCTCTGCCCCCAGGCTCACACACACATTACTTCCCATCCAGGATCAGGCTTCCAGTCTGAGCAGACCAAGTGGGACAGAGCTTTCTGCACCCCCAAAAGCTGCTCTGCCTCAGGAGAGCCTTATGCAACCAACGTGACACCAAAAGGCAGTAAAACTGCTAGTAACGCAGAGCAAGAGCAGAGACATCGTGGCTTTGTACTGCTGCCACACCCACTCGCAGAGGATCCAAAATACCTCCAACTCCTGGAAAACACATTCTTCACTATGTCCATGTCTTGACATTTAGCAGAGTGTTTAGGAGAACATAGATGACTAAGAAACCACACTCTTTGTGTTATATCCTATCACTCCTTTCCCTCTGCATCTTGAGGGCGTCCAACATCAGGAGGGGACTGTCCCGGTTTCAGCTGGGATAGATTTAAATTTCTTAGTAGTAGCAAGTATGGGACTATGTTTTGGATTTGTGCTGGAAACAGTGGTGATAATGTGGAGATGTTTTAGTTGTTGCTAAGTAGCACTTACACTGGTCAAGGTCTTTTTCAGCTCCCTGTGCTCTGCCGGGTGCACAAGGAGCTGGGAGGGGACACAGCCGGGACAGCTGGCCCAAACTGACCAACGGGATATTCCACACCATATGACATCATGCTCAGTATATAGAGCTGGGGGAAGGAGGAGGAAGGGGGGACGTTCAGACTGACGGCATTTGTCTTTCCAAGAACTTGTTACGTGTGATGGAGCCCTGCTTTCCTGGGGATGGCTGAGCACCTGCCTGCCAAAGGGAGCCAGTGAATGAATTCCTTGTTTTGCTTTGCTTCCATGCGCAGCTTTTGCTTTACGTATTAAACCGTCTGTATCTCAACCCACGAGTTTCCTCACTTTTACACTTCCAATTCTCTCCCAGTCCCACCAGTGAGCGAGCGGCTGCGTGGTGCTTGGTCGCTGACTGGGGCTAAACCATGACAGGGACAGACAAGGATTCACACCAGCTGCCCTTGCAGCATCACTTTGATTAATATCAAGACTTTTTTCAAGGTGTCCCATGAGCACGGGAACCCCTGTGGCCATCACTGCCACTGCTCAGTTCACTGCCCATTTAATGTCATAACACAATAGAAAAAGAGAAATTGTAACGCAGGTTCCCATGGGTGGCCTGCGAGCTGGGACTGTGCTCTCCTGCTCCTCTGGTAAGTATGGCTTTCCTTAATGTCCTAATACAGGGACTGAAGCAGAACAAAGCCTTGGTTGAGGCCAAGGGACAACTACATTGCTTTTGGAGGCTACCATGAAGATGCTCAACAGAGCAGAGCAGCTCTGTGAGTTGACAAGGCTGAAACCACTGCCTTGCCTCCACCCTTGTCTAGCAGAAGAACAGAGCACTCCCACACACACAGGTGTGCATGCAGACACGCAGGACAGAGCCCCAAGGGCAAGGATAAAAACATGCTTCAAACATGGGAGGAAATGTTCTGCATCAACCCAGCTTACTACTGGAATATTTATGTCCAAATAATGTGAAGTTTTATGACTGACTTCCTCACTCTTTTTTCTTCCAGGGAGGGGCAGGGAATGGCAGCAGAGGATGGGGGCCACTGCAGTGGGGAAGGTGTCACTGAGAGGAACTTGAGCCAGAGCATTTCCAGCAGGACTCGCTGTGTTCTCCATGACACCCCCCTTCCATTTAAAACCATGAGAGAGAGGTGAAAAAAAAATAAACACACATGTAAAAAAAAAACCACACAAAAACCCAACAAAACCCAAAATAAAACAAAACCAAACCAAAACAAAAAACCCCACCCCTAAACAACCAAACCCCTAAGAATTCAATATCACTTCTAGGAAAGGCTGTAAGCGCCTGTTCAAATGCTGATTTAATTTTGAGCATCCTAAATGCTCGATGCCATTCATCTTGAAAAAGGGAAGATTACTAAAGAGTACAGAAGCAGAACCACGATTTTTTTCAAAAGGGTCTAAGTCGGGTCAGCTACAGCATGAGAGGCATCATGAAGGTCATGTTAAAAAAAAAGAGTTTGTTCAGTAGAAGTGCAAAGTCTGCGGTTGTGCAAGCGCAGCAAGCCTCAGTGAACACTCAAGGACTGGGATCTACAAGATAGGCTGTTGGTGGGAGTCCAGCTTTACCCCTCGGAGGTCAGTTTTCCTCCTTGCTCACTTTTACAAATCCCAGCCAAGAGATTTGTACAGGGGTACCCATCCAAGCTGGGAGAAAACCACACATTTTGTGCAAAACTCACTGGGCAAGCTGAGCAGGGGGCTTTTCCGCTTACCAGAGGGAGAAAACCCTCACTAGCTCTCTGGAGAGGGAGGGAAGATTTTACAAGCCTTTCCTCAATTTGCCACCAAAATAATCAGCTTTTAACACTTCTCCCAGAGCAAGTAATGCAGCTTCCCCACTGGCACGGTCCCCCATCCCTCTCGTGCTTGGGAGAGACTGAGGTTCTCCAAACACCGGCTATGGAGAAAAGTCACAAAACCTGGTCCGTGCTCAAACCCAGCTCCAAATAAGGCAGCTCATGGCTTCACAGAAAATTACCCAGATCCAGCCTAGCATGGCTTGTTCATTGTCTGAAGACATAATGAAGCCCATGTTTATCCTCTCAGGCGAAAGAGAATGTCCCCAAATTAATCAGTGCCACTCTTAAGGAAAAGGTCTCTCAGTGGCTGGTGGCTTCCAAGGCAGAAGAGGCCCTGAGGAAGACTGGGCTTTCTGTGCTGACTGGGAGAGGTGAAGAAAAGACTGCAGCCCTTTTTGATTTGCTCTTCCCTCTGCAGGGAAGCATTGCTCTGCCCTGGCACACTGCCCTCTGCACTCAGCAGTACCCACCCCAGCACCCCGTGCCACCCACGGCGAGGCTGGGGTGACACCAGTGCAAGGAGCGGCAGCTGATTTCCAATAAAATTTGCCCCAAAATGCCCAACACCAAACCAAAAGCAGGCTGCAAGCTATCCTCAAAATATTTCTTAATCATTTGGGAGCATCAGCTGAAGGGATAGAGCCTCTTCTGACTCATCAAGCCCACCCCAGTGGTGAGGCCTGCCTATGGCAGCCAGCGGAACCATCTCCAGATGTTCCCGGTTTAAGCCCGAATGTGCCCCAGGAACACCCCACCTCTGTCTCTCCCACACTGCCTGACTCCACTTGCTTTTTTTTAACAGAGTACAGAGAACCTCTGAATGGAAGTTTTAATCCAACAGCAGCTGGATTTCTTAAGAGAAAGCAATGTTCACTTACTAATGAAAACAGGGCTCAGGCTACAATGAGTAACTTTTTCCATTAAAACCATACATCCTTCCACCACCAAGAAGCACAGAATGTAATTAAAGCATCTTTCTTCCCAAAGGAAAGAAGGCAAGAGGGAGAAAACATCATCAGCTCATAGTAACCCTGCCTTCCACTGCACCTTGCTTGGGATAATCTCATTTTTAACACAACTTGTTCCAAACATAAGCTTGGTATTTTCTTCCCTCCCCATCATTCAACCGCTGCTGTTTGCCAACACGAGAGCCAGAAGGGCTCCAACCACCAATGGCAGCATCCCGCTAGTCTCCAGGCTGCATATCCTCATACATTAAATGCCCCCTTTTTTTGCTCCTGTAGGGAATCCCCGTGACCTTGTGCAGGTTACCTCATTGCTCTGTGCTGGCCCAGCTAGTCAGACAGGAATGCCTCAGAGGCTGGGGCTGTCACTTGTTGCAGATATACCCCGAGCACTCAGCACAGCTCGCCATTTAGATTTCTGTGGACTGCTTTAACAAAAGCAATAAGCTAAAAGCCGCAACTTCATCAATGCCAGCACTGCATTGCTTAGATCTGCTTTCTACAAGCCTACCTCCCCATCCAGCCCTTCCCCTGCTAGCGCAAAGGCACTTGCAGAGGTGGATGCTGCTGAAACAAGCAACTGCTCGGACTCCAACTTGGAGCATCCAGATTATTTTCCAGCATTTTAAGTGCTACTAACTTTCTCAGCTACTTTCACAGCCTTGCACTCTCTGCCCTGGAGTGTTTTAAGTTTTCATTCTGCTGCCCACCCCTACCTGCACTTTTGTATGCCTTTGTTAAAATAAAAAAAAAAAAAAAAAGATCCCACAGACACCCCTCAAATCCCAAAAGAAAACAACGCCTTGATGAAAACAACACCTCCTCCATCTTCTTTGACCCTTCAAAAGTCCTCTGCGAGCCTAGAGGGGCAACCAGTCCACGACATGGTATCCCCACTTCATTACTAGTCCTGCCCAGGACAAGGCTGACCCTGGAGATTGCACCCTGAGCAGCCTGCCAGCACAGCAGATGTGGTGCAGCAGGCTCCAGTGTTTCCTCTTTACTGCTGTTTTCCAGCTTCCAGAGATTTATTGCTTCTTCCACAGACAGCCAGACTTTTCCAGCTGGATCCTGCCTGCCCAAGGCTTGCTTTTTGCAGGGAGGCCATTCCTGCTTGACACGGCAGGGGGAAGACCCCATTGAATGCTGCCTAGGGGAGGGAAAAGGCAGCCCCCAGCCACCTGAGAGGTGCTGGGGTGGTATCCCATGTGATGGGGTATCACCTTCTCAACATCGCAATGATGGTGGGCATGCAGCCTTCGTTTGCCTCCCCATCTACCATACACATAGTGGGGCTCCCTTCCGGATTGAGCCTTACCAACCGATATGCTGTTCACCCCAAAATTTCCCACACCCAGCTGTGGGATAAAGGAACAAGCCTGTCTTTCATGGTTTAGTCCCTCCTCCCGTCCAAAAGGAATTCCCATGATTTAGGGATGCAAGGAACAGCCATGTTCCCTCTGTTAATGCAGGGCATTCTGTATCTGAGCTGCCCCCACCTTCACCTGCTGCTCCCCTGACACTTGTGTATGCCGGGACATGCATCACCCTCCTGTCCCTTCCGCTGCCCCCAGCCCTCTTCCTCCTGTTCCCTTCCCTCCACTCCTCTCCAAAATAGGTTTCCTGGCAAGGAGGAGGAGAAGGAAGTCCTGACTATAGGGTGGCTTGCCGGCATGTCAAAGCAAAGCAGACATCCGCTCAAGCCGCAGAGGAGGGAAGCAGAGGTGCCAGCAGTTTCACAATGCTGTATTTTTAGCAGCACCGCTTCCCGCAGCCATGGCCAGTCCTGCCGTCGGGATGCTGCTTCCCAACCCGCATGAGCCCGAGGGCTGGGAGAAGCTCCTGCCTTGCTGTAAAAATGCCAGCAGCGGAGTGTGCACCGCAATGCCTGTGAAATACCACAGTTACTTACAAGAAGCAGGATGCTGCCAAGAAAGATTAACAGATTTTAGCTGTTTTATGATTCAGGTAGATGAATAGAGATTTTTAACAGGCTTTCATGCTGCACAGGCTTGCAGCTTCCCTTACACCGCCTGGAAGCTGAGCCCTTTTGCGGATGGGGAGCAGCACCCAGACCCTACTCAGGGAGCCCAACCAGGGCTCCCCACAGCTCCTCTCCAGCTCAACCTGCAAAGCAGCCAAGATGGAGTAAAACTGAATCCCCCTTCTTTTAGGTGTGGGGAACTGGGGCACAGAAGGATGAAATGGCTTGCCAAGGCCAAAGTATCTTGCCACACAAGAAGCTCCTCACATCGCCAGGAATGAATTGCTAATTTTGGTTTCACTGCTTTGCTCCCAGGCCATTTGTGGGTCTCTACGTGGAGGAGCAGATGTCATGCTCTCCAATAGGAGCAGCATAAAGAATGAAACATCATTCTGATGCTGCACCTAGCGTGAGTGGGGAAAAAAGCGATGGAAATTACCCTTGGAATGACAATACTAGCCCTTGAAAGATGCGTGCTAGGACCTTACAGGCATTGTGCTACCACCTTGAAGACCGAGGTGAGAAGCAGATGACTGTTGGTGGCAGGCGTACATGAACAGGCAGCACTGAGCCTGCCCACACTCTGAGCCTCGCTTCCTGGAAAGCACAAGTTGGATTTCTTTTTTACTGCAAATAGATGCACCCTGCCAAAGCGCTAAAAGGGCTTGGGGTGCAGCAGGACACTGAGAGCTGAATGGCAGCCCATGAGCCTGGGAACTTCGGTTTGATGCTGCGACAGCCTTCATGTTATAATGGTGGGACTTCGTGCCAAAAATTCACTGAAAATTTTAAGGGGAGAAGCGCTACAGATCGCCCCTACGCTGCTTGTTGGAGCGGACTGTGGGATGCCCTGGATCTCCAACACATCAGGATCCCTGCAAGACTTTTTGGCGGGTTGTAAGCAGGGGAAGTGACTTAAATCAGACACAGTTGCAGTTTGGCAGTTACACCACGCAAAAGCTTCTCTGCCGAGCTCGGCACAGGCACTCACAAACTGCAGCAGCAGACCAGACTCTTCTTGGAAAGCACAGGTGAGGTCTCTCCGCTGCCTTCCACGGCAATCGCACTCAACGGCCACCAAAGGTCAGGCTGAAAGCTTGCAGGCAAGGCCTGCCCAGGGATTGCCGAAAGGGTGTCTGTGAGGAGCCTGGTGTTCTGCAGGCAGGAGGAGGCAGCCCAAGCTTCGCAGGCAGCCGTGCAGCCACCGCCACCTTCCAGCAGCAGCTATTAATAGAGCTGCCTTGCTGGGGTGAAATTCTCTGCTGGTGCCTATAGTTACCAGCCCCACAACACTGCAGGGCTTTTCAAAACAAGCTCCAGAGGAACACTCCCAGAGAAGCAGCATGCCAGAGGCCAAATAAAGCTTGATAGATGGGAGAAGAGCAGGAATCCGGCACCAAAATCCAGGAGCGGGGTCCTCCGATGGGGAGCACAGAGCCCACAGGTTGCTTCCTGCCAGCTGCAGCCCAATTCCCACTGCAGATAGAAGTATTGCTATACATTGACATCTACCAGCAGGGTTTAACTGCCCTCAGCAGAGGGGAAAACAATTTCAGATATTGCTTTAAAATTAATTTGGCCCCATACATAAGCATTTAACTACAATGGTAATGCAACTGCTTTCCCTTTTTAATAACACAGTGAAAGGCACTTGCACAGTACAGGTTCAAAGTGTTTCTCAAGGCATCATACACGGGTTAATGCTCTTGCAGGAAATAAGCATTACAGTGGTTGATAGAAGAATAACCTCAGGAAAACAGAGCAATCCTCACTACCAGCCACCAGCAATGCTCCCTCCTTCCGACTGCAGCCCAGTCCATGAACTGAAATCAGGTACCCCGACAGGGCAGGGCATCGGTCTCTTCAAATGACCTGATTAAATAACCTTTTGCATGCAGAGGCTTCAGAATAGCTTTCACAGGTGATGGTAGGACTGTGTTCACTTGTCAGAGAGCCCAGAAATACATCCCAGAGAGCCACCAGCAGGGAAATGTAGGTCCAGATACTGAGCCTACTAAGAAAACCTCTCCCTTGACCTTCAAAGTCAGGCATTAAACAGCTGCAGGGTCAAACACACATGGAAATACACTTGCTTGTACATGGTCCCAGGATACCAAACCCAAAGGCAGTGGAAGAAGATGCTGGGTCAGCATCACATCCTGGCTGATCACAAGGCTCTGTGACTTCCAGGGAGACCAATAACCAAACCAAACCCCAACCCTGCACTCCACAGCAAAGCAGCCTGCTAGTCACTATCACTAATAGCATTTCAGCAGTGCTCAGTGCAAGCCTGCACCCAAAACAAAACGCAAGCTGCTCTGTGAGTCTAGGGAGTTATTTCAAACCTGTGCTTCAGAGCTGCACACTGCATGAACCACCAGTGCTTCCATTCTCCATTTAAACCTGTGAATAGTGGTACCCAGCCACCCTCCTCATCACACAGAGTGTCATGAGGCGTTCAGCAGAGTTGTCACTGTGGGACCACCACCACAGGGAGCTGCCACCTCCCTCCACCGTCACCTCTCGTCACCAAAGCCAAATATCTTTGTGCATACTTTGCAGACTCCAGAGGACAACTGACAGATTTTCCAGCATCGCACAAGAAAATACTCAACAACTCCACCTCTTCCCTTCCGATCACCACTGTCAGGACAGACTTTCACTTCTACCTTCCCTCCCCTTTGCATCCTGACTGCATCACATCCCCTCAGCACAAGCAAGAGGAAAGAGTTATGCAGCGTCTGGAAAATGGCATTACAAGCAAGCTCTTCCTTTTCATTAGACACCTCTCTGGTAGGGCAGTCAGCCCTGATCTAGATCTGGAAGGCTGCCATGCGCTGTATTAGCTAATAAGCTGGGCAATTCTTCTCCGAGCAAGCCAACTTCTCCTTGGTTATGTTTAATTACATTTTAAAATAGCTCTCTGGCTTCCTTCGGCCTCTCCAGGGGCTCTTTGCAGCAGTGGTCAGTTCAGCTCCACGTGCTGAGCTCTGCTATCGAATTCAGATAATTCAGGAGAGCAGCTGAAGTCTGGCCGTCTACTAAGAGTGGGATGGAGAAGCAGCTCCACCCTGCTATGTGCCCAGCCCAGCTCCGTTTTGGGCTGCAGGCTGAGCTGGGACTACCCACCGCAGCAGCAAAACCACCCAGTACCAGGTACCACCAATGCTCCCTCTCACAGGGCAGGGAAGCAGAGCATCGCCTCACCACTGGCCACTCCAAGGTTTCAGGACAGGTTTACAGCACAGAAGAGCCTTTGTCTTACCAGCCCTGTGTTTTACTAACCCAGTGAGATCCCTGGGTGCTGCCGTGGCCACCTCCACTGTTTCAGTGAGCAGATGCTGCTGTGAAACATGCAGGGATCTTCTCTTTCCTGGGATCGGCATCCATTTGTATGAGTGCTCCGGGCAGCAGCCACTGCTCCCTCCTTGACAGCCACCCCAGACCGAGCAGGTAACCCCAGCAAGCCTGCCGTCTTTTTTTAAAAAAAAATGCATGCACAAAGGAAAAACAACCCTAAACATAAAATAAAAACGAAACATCTCAGGCAGAGAGGGCTGCCGAGGCATCCCGGGGAGCTGGCAGTGGGGCCGCCTTTTCCTTTTGATTTTTAATACAGCAGCTTTGTGAAACTCCCCCTGCACTGCCAGGGGAAGGAAGAGGGGGAAGCCAGAGGGGTGTCAGTTTATTTACACTCTGGCAGGACAGCAGAAGCACTTTCAAAAGTTATCAGAGTTTCTTTCTTATTTGTTAACACTGTTAAGGCTGAGAATTGCTTCCTTTCTTCCTCTCAGACACTACAGCAAGCTCTGTGCAGCACAGTGCAGCGTCTGCCAAACTTTGGGCTCTGCCTCCTGCTTGTTTTCACCAACAGTGCCTGTCCTCAGCTGGGTGCAAGGCAAATGATAAGCAAATGATAAGCAAGCAATAAGCAAATGAGCACGAGGAGCCCAGCAGCCCTTGCATGCTAACCAGCTGGCAGGACCACAGGGCTGTGAGTGCCCCTTCTCACACCTCCCTGGGGTCCCAACAGCCACTCGGCAGCAAGGGTGCTCAGCACCGTGTCCAACCTTCAAATGCCACCCTATAAAAAGGGCCTTCACGCTATGGTGGCGACAAAGGCGTCCCTCCCCAGCTGGGGATGCAAGGTTGGCTGCTAACTGTATTTGCTTGGTAGTAAGGCTAAAATTCCCCTAGACTACTTGTTTAAAAAACAACACAAAAGGGCTTGAAAACCATAAGACCTGGCGTTCAACCACCCTTCAGCCAGCCAGACTGACAAAAAGCATCATTAATTCTAATGAAGCCAGGCTCCCCATCCACTCAGGATGTGGTCTGAGGGGACTGGCTGTAGGCGAGCCCAGTGCTGGGAGGTGTTCTGGGGAGCTGGTGGGTCCCAGCTCACAGGCACCCCTCCCTGCGAGGAGCTGGAGCACCTCCCCACAATGCTCACAAGGAGCAGGTGTCAGGCTCCCTCCAAGGGATAGGGCAAGGTACCAGGAGTCCTAACAGGGAAATTAAATGGATCGGCTATTCCTCTTGGAAGCAAAATGCGTGTTCATAAGAGATAAGCTATTTTGCAAGCACACACTGGGAAAGTGAGCAAGCTTGCTCGGAGCATCTGCGCAAAGCCCCCTGCATCCTTCCTGCCACCCAGGAGACCATTCCTCCCTCACATCCACACCTGGCGGCTTCAGCGACAAGAATGGCAGGAAATTAGGACCAGAAGGGAAGAAAAAGCTCTAGGACAAGCATGATAACTCGGAAGTAAAAACACTTCAGTGAAGGGCTTACCTGCCTCTGTCCTGCCATTTTAAGCGTGGAGGAAGAGGCTAATAAAAAAACCAAAACCAAAACCCAGGACTGTCTGGCATTCGTCTTACAGCTTGCAACGCATCAAGTATCAGTTAACACCACTGCTATCAGAGATCATCATCTCTCCCTTGGTCGGCGTTATACCCAAAATCAAGGTAAAGAGGGCTGAAATCAGGCCGGATTTGACAGCGCTCGCTCCCACGCGGCAGTAAGCCCTACCCCTCCCAGAGGTGGGGGGACAACTGCCCCAGAGCTTCACTGTGCACCCCTGGGGAGAAGGTGGCAGATACAGGCTCCAGCCGGGCAGAGCAGCTCCCGGTGCCGAGGCAGGGTTTGCTCTGGAAGGTACTGCTGTCCCCCAACCCCACCTCTGCAGCCCTCCTTGCTGCGCTCACTGCTGAGAACAAACATCAAGAAAAACCCCAAACTTCTCATCAGCAGAGCAGGGTATCAGACAAGGGGTGCGCATCCTGCCCATGCAGCCAGCTCCCAGCAAGCAGCGCCTCGCCGCCACGGGGTGGGGCTGGGCTTGCTTGCGAGAAGAACAGCATTTTGGGGAATGGAAAACAGCCTGTTTAAAATGAAAAAAACAGCCTGCTCGGGCGCATCTCGTTGCTCCCAGGCACAGGAGCGGGGAGAGCGCGTTACTTGCCATGCCAGCCCTCGCTGCCAGAGAGTGTTCCTAACCAGGACAAACCCTGTTTGCAGAGAAACTGGGATAGGCTGCTTTTTGCCAAATTAGCCGCGCGTCTGGATGGATTATTTAATAAGAAACTTTCTCAGGAAAGGCAACATCTTCAGCCTGGGTAAAATCTGCATCCTAAAATAACTTCCCAGGCGGCGGAGGCAGCGCTCCCCAGCTTGAGCCCGGCCCAAAGGCGGGCGTCGAGGCCGGGCTCCCGAGGCGACGCCAGGGCCGTCGAGCCCCGTCCGCTCCCCGCCAGCTCTCGGGGCGGGGAGAGCAAAGGCAGCCCCGGTCGCCCATATTTTTGGAACACCCTCTCCTCCCCGGCTCCTCTGCGGCGGTCGGCTGGACCGGCGCCGCTCCTCCCGCCGCCTGGCAGCATCCTTCCCTCCCTCCTCCCGGGCTGAGACCCGCCGCTTTCCCCTGCGCAGACCCACGGCAACTGGGGGTTTGGGAGCGGCAGCCCCCGGCGGGGCGGCCCCGCGACCCCCACCCCACGCCAGCTCTGCCCCGCGCCCTTCCGCTCGGAAAGGATGCGTATAAGCACCTCTCTCTAGATACAGCCTCGATATAAAAATATATGGAAAGAGATATGCATGCGCAAATAAATAAATATATGTATGCATTTAAAAAAAAAAGCAATGGATAAGCCGACATACAACGACCCCATCCCCCCCCCCCCAAAAAAAAAAAAGCAACCCCTAAGGCATATCCCAGGCAGCAAGTCTTAGTCCTGGGCGGAGTGGGGGGTGGGAAAGAGGTTAAAACCAGGCGCAGGCAGATGAGCCATATTGGAACCCCGTTATTTAAAGCGCTGGGGTGGCTCAGGCCCCGCCCGCCCCCCCCCCGCCGCCGCCGCTGCCCCGGGGCTCACCCAGAAGATGAAGTTGAAGACGAAGAGCAGGTATTTGATGCACTTCGTGCAGCCCTCCACTCCCATGGCGGCGCAGGCAGCGGCAGCAGCTCCCCTCAACGTCTGTTGCCGGGCTGGGGCGTCGGCGCCTCGGGCGGAGAGGCCCCGCCCCGCCCCCCGCCCCCGACACGCCCCCGCCCCGCCCCCGCCCCGCCCCCGGACACGCCGCGCCCGGGAACGGGGGTCGGCGCGCACCGCCCCACACCCCTTCCCGAAACCTGGGGCCGTCTGCTTCTTTTCCCTTTTTCCTTTCCTTTTTTTTTTATTTTTCTTACCCGCCTTTTTATCTTTCCTTTTTTCCTCTTTCTTTTCTCTCCTCCTCTTCTTTCTTTTTTCTTTTTTACTTTTTTCTTCCCATTTTTCCTTTTTTCTTTTCCGTTTTCTCTTCCCCCTCTTTTTTTTTTTTTGCTTTTTTCCTTTCTCTTCACCTCCTTGTTTTCCTTTTTTCTTCCCTCTTCCCCCTTTTCCTTTTTTTCTCTTTTTCATGTTGGTTTTTTTTCTGTTTTTTGTTTTCTCCTTTTCTCCACTTTTCCCCACCCACTAGGGGCGGCTCACAACAAAGAATTTCCTACATGCAAGTGGCAGCCTTGAGGAGGAGTGTTGGGGGCTGTGGCACCACCATCTCTTAAACCTCACCACTGTCCCCTAAACATCAGCAGGCATCCTGGGGTGGGGGGAGAAACCACTGTGAATGGGTGTAGGGTGCAGCAGGATTTGTATTTGTATATAGAGAAGTTTTAGGTTACATCCATGAGGGGGCCCTGACACACCCCCTCCCCCAAGAAAAAAAAAAAAAGAGAAAGAAGGGAAAGGATTTTTACATTAAAAATTGTGAGAGGCAGAAAAGGCCTTGACTCCATACCATTTATGTCATGCTCAGGTCCCACACTAACCAATACAACCTTATTAACCACCCCACCCTCCCTTACCATCCTTTGATATAATACACAGGTATCCTTCCCTTAGTCTATGGACTGTAAAATGTCCACATGCCTGTAAAATGTCTTTGAAATGTCCACAAAATTTCCACTGAGTTAATTTGATCCATGACTTTGGGCTCCATCTGTTATGGTGGTCACTCAGGGCAGGAGAGCTGGTGTGCTGCATAGAGTTCCTGGGCACCAAAGCCAGCTCAGGTCAGGTCACTGCTGCCCTTGCACTGCTCCTTGTAAGGCTTGTCCTCCATTGGTTCAGGTGGTTCCTGTAGTAATTCCTATAACATGCAACCCAAATCCAGGGTTATAACAATTTAAAGGTAAAACCATTACAGTCTCCGCTCCTGGTCCTTTTGGACCAGACCATTGGGTTTAACATTGCAATAAACTCCTCCCCTTGCCCCTGCTCCAACATGTCCTTACCCATGGCTGCAATCCCTTTGGGGCATATCTACTCTGCCGTGGGCTTATCCATGGCCACATGCTTTGAGGTGCTCCAGCGTGACCTCATCTACAACCACTGATGCTTCAAGGCGTACCTTCTCCAGTGTGGAATTATCCTTGGGCCACAGTCCCTTCAGAGGCATACCTGCTGTGGCACAGACATAACCACGGCCACAGACACTTCAAGATGTACCTGCTGTGGCATGGGCTTATCCACAACCACAGACACTTCGGGGTGTCCTGCTCCCAGGTGGACTCATCCGCAGGTCACAGTCTTTTCGACTCAAGTTCGCACTGGAGTTCCAGCCTGCCCAGTACAGCAGCACAGAAACAGCAGTGATGCCCTGGCTGTCTGCCAGCCCAGGCACCTGGCCATTGCTGTTATCAAAATGTTCCCATGCAGAACACAGTAAGATGATAAGCAGTACAGCAAGCAATGAAAGAAAAAAACAGCTGCTAAAGAGCACTTACCTTAATATATAGTAAAGCAAGCAAGCCCCATGGCAAGCACAGAAGCCCTGCGAATTAATAGCTAAACAGCAATAACCTCTATAAATTTGATCTAGCACATTCCAATCAAATCTATCATTATCTCAAACCCTTTGAGCCCCACACTGGGCACCAAAAAAGACTGTTGTGATTTAAACCCAGCTGGCAACTAAGCCCCAACCAGCCACTTGCTCACTCCCCACTGGTGGGATGGGGGAAAGAATTGGAAGAGTAAAAGTGAGAAAATTTGTGGGTTGAGATACAGACAGTTTAATAGGTAAAGCAAAAGCCGTGTGCACAGGCAAAGCAAAACACGGAATTTATTCACTACTTCCCATTGGCGGGCAGGTGTTCAGCCATCTCCAGAAAAGCAGGGCTCCATCACATATAATGGTGACTTGGGAAGACAAACACCATCACTCTGAACATTCCCCCTTCCTTCTTCTTCCCCCAGCTTTATATGCTGAACATGACATCATATGGTATGGAATAGCGCTTTGGCCAGTTGGGGTCAGCTGTCCTGGCTGTGTCCCCTCCTGGCTTCTTGTGCACCCCCACCCCCAGCCCACTCGCTGGTGGGTGGGGTGAGAAGCAGAAAAGGCCGTGACCATGTGTAAGCCCTGCTCAGCAATAAGGAAAACAACCCTGTATTATCAACACTGTTTTCAGCACAAATCCAAACCATAGACCCACACTGGATACTGTGAAGGATATTAACTCTATCCCAGCCAAAAACAGCACATATTTCCTCATTTGTTTCCCCTGGCTATTGTATCCTAAGATCTGATCTGCTGAACTCTTTTTGCCTGAGCTTGTGGCTTCCTTACTGTAAGTGATTGCATCAAGTTTAGTAGAGCCACTCAGGATGTTTTCCCTCAGTTATTGGGTTGCATGCGCACCTGGGGGGCTTCAGGGCTGCCCACCAAAGAGATTTGGGTCACACGTATCAACAGTTCAAGTAAGCCTCACATTACGGCTGAGAAATTTTGGTTAAATTTTAGTTTAAAAAACTCAAAGCTGTGCAACAGAAGCTTGATGAACTTTCCCAGTCTTTTGGCTGAAATCTAGTTTGGCCCACTTGCTTATCCCTAGAAAAATAAATCGCTCTCACCCCACGTTATGCTTCCAACAAACTCATTTGTTTCTTCTAAGGGCAGGGCAGTAGGTCACATAATCCGAACACAGGAGGACTTCTGGTAAAGCAGCAGCCAGCAGCTCCAGCAAAGGTCAGGACCTTACCCTGCTAAATATTAACTCTGTACCCACCTGCAGCATTGCATGTGGAAAACTGCCCTCTTTCTGTGTGCGCAATTTCCCCTAGCGAAAACATTTCAGGGAGCAGCTTCTGAGCCAAACATTTTCACTCGGTGGAGTCTCCCCTGCCATGCATCCCGTAAGCAGGAATGTGCTGTTCGGTAACCGCACATTCCCTACACATGTATGCTGAAAATGAGTCAACTTGTTCCAAAATCATCCCGTTGTCCTCAGGGATGAGTTGGTCCAGGGTTTCATCATGTTCATCAAACCCTTCTTTGCCCCTCAGTCACAGCCCATGGCAGTCTGGAGATGAACAGAAGTTGACCTTGTTCCCCAGTTACTTATGCTGAGTACCTCCCCAACTGCAGGCCTGCCATGGATGCATAAACCCTTTGTCTCTAAGCCACATTCTCTCATCCAGACTTACCAGTGAAGCTGGAGGTTCACGAGGCTATTTATGTAAGTGCTATCCCAAATTATTGGTACAACCCATCTGATCATGGCAATAGCTGTAATCCTGTGTAGCTCTTGCTCATCAATCCAAAGGATAATGGCAGGAATCTGAAGCCGCTCATTTGCTACATCATAGCATCGCACAACACCTTTTTTTCTGCACCTTCATCCTTTCCAGCTATAAATATTAAAACAAAAATACCCCCCCCCAACCAAATGGAGAGGTTGAAGATAGGAGGCTACATGAGCCAAGGAGCCTCTCGTGCACTTAGGTGGCCACTTCTGGCTTTTCCAGAAAACAGCTTTCTGGCCGTTTCCAGAAAAATTTTTGGAGGCACTGCTTGGAGAGTCTGTGTGCAGGAGAGGAAGGAACCAGCTGCAAACTGATAAGGCCTTCAGCAGCAGCGGTCCCGCCGGCCACAGAGGAAAATGACTCTCAAATCAGTTTTTGTACACTGGAGAGCAGGCAACCCCAGCTGCAACCACTGCCACAAAGTTGTCATTGAAACTACTTTTAGGGAGCTCGGGATTTTTTTTTTGGTCACTGTTGCTTTTCCTTTCTTCCTTTTTTTTCTCTTTTCTGTTGGGAAGTGAAAAAAAATGGAAAATGAGAAATAAAGCTTTTCAGTCCCATTTCTGGGACCTTCCTTCAGGCTGTGTTGGAGCCATGTGCTGCCTAGGGATCAGGTACAGATGTGGCCCTGGCTTGGGGAGCATCAAGAATCTCCCAGTTACAGTCTAAACTGGGTTCACCCATCTGGCCGTACCAACAGTGTCTTCTCCAAAACTTGGAAGTGGAAAAGGATTTCAAGCTTTGTCTGATTTTTTTTTTTTGGGGGGTGCGGGGGGTACCTGCAAAAACTTTGACATCAATGTACAGGAAGGAAAAAAACACCACTGTGGCACAGTATCAAGATAACATATAGTGTTTCCTAAGATTATGTGTGATTTCAGTTGTATATTTGTCATGCTGTACTACTTGCTGTGAAGCCCATAAAGTACCAGAACTATGTTTCAAAGACTCTCAGTGGCTTTATCAGCTCCTTATAAAATGCTGCTGTATAAATAAGGAAAGCTAATTTGCACAAATTCAGTTAATATATCGGTGTCACATGCTGGTATTGAGTGTCAGTGCTATGAATGGGGCTGATGACTTCCCTCTTTAGGAGGATGGGCTCGGTTCAAGTGCTCAGCAGTGCGCCATCATAATGTATAGCTGTTTACAGAGCAGCCAGCTGCAGGCAGGACTATGAAGAAGCTACATACCTCCCATGCCTCGCATCACTGAAAGAAAAAAGTAAACTCTAAAAAAGTAAAAAAAAAAAAAGCCGCAAAACTCCAGATTAAAAAAACCTCCCTGCCCCCAAGCAGCCATTTGTATTTGCTTTTGCAGGTGGGTTTGCAGGCAGGGCGAAGCAGCAGAAAGCAGAGGCACTTGCGGTGTTTCTCCTCTGCCTGCTTGTGACGGATGCGCTCGACCCCTTGACCAAGCCCAATCCCCAGAACTTCGAGCCTGCTTCTTCCAGGGAGATGCCTGCCACCCTTCCAGCAGCTCCACCTTAAAAAACCCCTTGTGTTTTATAAAAAGCAATGGAGAGAGGACAGACCCGCATCCTCCTTGCCTCGTACGCATGCCTGGAGAGCTGGTGACCAAGGTGTGAACTGATAGCATCAAGGGAGACTCTAAACACCTAACACCCAGGGTCTCCAGGAGATTTGGGAGAGCAGATGGGGGTCCCTTGTCTGCCAGGGACTGCAGGATAGCTGCTGATGTGGTACTCTGGCTGCATGGCTTGTGATTGCATGGCAATACCCTTGCCCTCCTCAGAGCCAGCACAAAAATGATGGACAAACCATGGGAATAAAATGCGGGTGAGGTCCTAGATAGCTTTTAACCACCACATCTTATTTTCTGTGGAAAATATGACAGAAATAGCCTGGATTTCCAGTTTACCTGTGGTGGTAAAAAAGGAAAAAAACCCCAACAAAACCACCAAAAAACAACAGCAGCATCACCAAAAATTTTTAAATAGGACATTTTGGAGATGCATGAAAAGAGGCTCAGAAATTCATCCTGCAGGAAGCTAATAGTACCAGAGTGCTTCAAGGCAGGCACTGGGCGAGGGCAAGCTGGAGGGCATGGACTGGCCTATGACAGTGGGAAGGTGGAGATCCATATCCTCAGAAGAGGCCCACCTGCACCCCTGGGGAGCCAGCCAACGCCTTCATTTTGAGTAGAGAAAAAAAAAAAAAAAGATTCTCATCCACTCATCTAAGCGGGCATCTCCAGATATCTGTTCTGTGGGCACTGCTCATCCGAAAATCCTTGTGCCCAACTCTGCAAATTCAGCCAAGGCACTGTGATAGCCTGGGGGGGTCACGTTAGCCTCACAGCCTTTTTGGAGGGATGCTGCCAGCATAGGCCTGTAGCTGCGCCTGAAGTTTCTGTTTCTAATAAACTCAACAAATGGTTCCCCTCTGCACAGTCTGTCTCTGCCATCTTTAAATATTTATGTCAATGTATCTATGGTGATGGGTCAGGTTATATAAAGAGGAGGAGGAAGAGGGGGGGGCAGTGGGGAAGGACAGGATCAACTCCCACTGGAGCTGTGGCAGAGAGAAAGCAAACCCAAGCAGGTTTCCCCGTCCAGCCCACGTGCTCTCACTTCTCAGCTCAGGCTCTGCTGCTTGTGAGCCCAGAAACTGAACATTCGTTTTTCTCAGGGCATCAGAGAGGGTTGAGCCACAGCTGGGCTTAGCTGCGCTTTGCAAGATGCCATGTGGGAGAGCAAGAGCCCAGCCCATCGATGCAGAGAGCTTCTATTGTATAATCAATGTATAATTCATTAGTAGGTGAATAAAGCCTGGAATAGCTTATTGCTGATGTAACAGGGCTAATAAGAAAGCAAGCACGTCCGTGAGCAAGCTGGTGCACATGGGGGTTAAACAATAGCATTTACTGATGCTAAGGGGAGAAAGGGAGGATTTTGCCTTGGGACAACATAAACAACCCAGCAAACGGGCTGCCAGTGACTCCAGGGATGGCAACACAGGGATATGCATGGTCCTGGCAAAAATGCTGGGAAGGACCCTTCCTTTTCACTTGCTGGAGTCTAAAGTAATAGCATCTGGTAGACAGGAGGGTATTAGCTGTGGGTGGGCACCTCCAGGCTCGACTGAAAGTATCTCTCCCAAGATGTGCTGATTCCTCATAAGCCGAGCAACCACCCTGTATCTCTTCCAGATAAAAAGATGGGTTTTTTTAACTCATGACCCTCCTGACAGGGGCAGATATGCAAGTTGCCGCCAGGCATTAGTTTGTTTGGTGGACCCCCAAAATGCTGGGTGACTAAAGATAGCACTGGATTTGTGCTGGGGTTGAGAGGGAGGTTGTGGAGCAGCCCCACCAGCAGGCCTGCAACCAGTCATGCGTTCGGCAGCTACAGCTGAAAGCTGCAAAACATACACCACTTTTTTTTCCAAAACAGCATCTGAGACTGCTCTGGGGCTCCCCCTCCTCACTCCCATGCTCTCCCCCACTGTCCCACCTGGTGCTACCTCTGCCAGTGGACAGGGTTCATGCTCACTGCCCGTTGCTCAGCCTCCCAGAAGAGGAACTACACAGTTACAAAAAAAATCCCTTTTCATCCCAATATAGCATTTTAGTAAAAGAGAGAACTGCAACAACTTCATGTGAAAGTTGCAGGGCTTGTGTGATACGACCGTGTATTTAAAGCAGCTTCTGACCTTACCCACCTTCAGCTGTGCTGGCAGAGATCTCCTGCATGGAGCACCTACCACCCTGGCTGCATTTCTAGAGGAGAGTTATACCAGCTGCTTTTGCAAACGCACTGCTTCTGCACCCGGTTAAAAAAAAATGTGTCTATCAACTATTTCTTAAAAAAATATTTCCCATGGCTGCAGCTTGGAAATGCAGCTTTACCTTGGCAAGAGATGGCATCCTTACCACCTCAGCACTGCAAAGGTCCACCCAAATTTGCCAACTTATAAGGCTTTGGAAGGACTTGCTCAGCAGCGTCTCCTTTGGGAGCTTACTGCAGGCATGAACCAGAGCTGCACAGCAAAGGGGCTGTTGCACAACGAAGTTATATTTTGACGGCAGTGGGAACTGGCAGACACACAGTCAGTAGGGCAGGAAATAGCAAAATATTTTGAGGCCAAGCCAGCCCAACATGAGGCTGAAAGATTCCCACTGTCCTCACCAAAACCTTCCAGAGAGTCAGTAAATTGCTTAACCTGTGCTTTTCACAAGTGCTCTGAGGTCCTCAGTTCTTTTCTGGGTACTGAAAAACTCAGTTTGGAGAAGCCCTGAGCCTCTTTGGCTGCTGTGCAAAGCTGCACCCTGCTCACCTGCAGTTCTACATGAGAAGTACATTGAAAAAGCAGAATCTGCTGCCATCGGAGCAGGCACTGGGAAAGCTCCCCTGGCTCATAAGCAAGCTGTGGTCAGGCTACCCACGGGCATGCAGTGAGCCTCATGTAAAGCCCCAGGGGAAGCTAACACTCACACTGGCAGAGAAGGACCTGAGCAGTGCGTGGGCAACGAAGGATGGAAAGCAGCACAAAAGGCTTTTTGCAGCTGCCATGGGCTGATGCTCCCCAGCCCCACGGTTAATCACCTGGCCTTAGGGTGCTCCTTCTTCCTGTGTCCTCAGATAGAGCTGAGGGGCTTGTCTAAAATAAAAAGGGTAACACATGAGCACAAGCTAACAGATACCCATAGAGTGGCCAAGCTGTGATTGCCCAGGTGACCTTAGCAGAGCTAATTGATAATTGCTGGAGCTTAACTGACAGTTAATTGGAGCCAATTCACAATTAAATATTTAACTTTTCACCTTGGGTCTTGCTTTAATTTTTTTTTTTTGTTTTGCTCTTGCCTATGCCTACATAAACAGGGATTTCTTTCCTACCAGAGTTTAAGTGTTGACATGTTTGTAACAGCCAGCTTCCACTTGTGCAAGCCCCAGGAAGGCTCAGCAGGTCTGCCAGCATTTCTAGCCTGGCTGCTGGCTTTGCATCCCCTCTGCTCAACTCTATGCTCTTATCCTGAACAAATCTCTTTTTTGCTCTTCTCAGTACCAGGTGAATATCGGCAGCACTTACAAATAGGTTCCTGCAGTTTTGCTCTGGTTGCATAAGACCTGCAATTTTCCCACAGTGAGCAGCAAATTAGGGACTAGTAAGTGCAAGCGCATTGACTGCAGGACAGATATTTTGTTGGCACGGGTGTAAAAAAACCCACCCAACACCTGCCCACCTCGCAGCTTCCATCCAGCCATCCCTGGGTGCTGCCATTTCTATTACAAACACAATGGTAACGCTGCACTGTTCTGCAACAGGTTGCTAAACACTGAGGAGTCAAAGGTATCTGCTTTCCTGCTCCCAAAAATGACAGCGAGGTGCCATCACAGGGCAGCAGGAGCCCCCGCTGCTACACACAGCACAAACTCTGGTAGAAGAGCATGTCCAGCCAGGCACTGCTCTGTGACCCGCTCGTTAAAGATGCTGCTCCTTGCAGGGGGACTCCAGCAGCAGGGGGAATAGGAATAAAGGTCACAATATGGCCAGCATGTACATACAGAGCAAGGTTTGCTTTTTTTTTTAAATTATGGTTTGTTGGAGTATATTGTACCAAAAAAATTACCTAAACCCTGTGGTTGGCTATCAGAGGAAGAAAGGGAACTTCCAGCTCCCTGGGACAGGAAATTGCATGCTTCCAGTCTGCTGGAAGAAGAAATGACAACTCTCCAGGCACATTATCCCCTTGTGAGATGGTTTGGTGCAGGTCATGTTCTCATCCCTGCCACAAGTAGCAGAAATCATTACAGAGGTGTGAAAAGAGCAGCTACGCACACCTATATGGCCAGTGCTGGAAAGGTGCCTGCTTCTTCTTCTGAAGTTTCAGTAATCATACATGGTTCAAGGGAAGTGAGAGCTGCGGGAGAGGGATACGATAGCCTGTCAGGTTTCTTTATTATATATATGCTACTCCTGTCCATAGTCATCCCTTTACATTAAAAATTGACCTGGGAAGGAGGAACACATAAAGCTTTCGGAGTCCTGGCGGTGAAGCTTTAACAGCGATATTTTCTACTAGTTGATGAGGCTTAAGCAGGTAACCCACATCCATAACAGACTCCACTGATTCGCTCGCTCTCCAGTGTTTTTTGGTATGGCAGAACATCAGCAGTTGTCCAGCCAACATAAAGTGATCAGCAAGGCCTGACTACCTAGTGTTTAAAAAAGTGAAACCATAGAGATTTCTTTCATATAAATACTCCAGTCTTTATTGCTTAAACATGTTCTTAAGTTTGTTTTTCCTGCAACTGCCTGCATTACGCCTCGTGAGTTACCTGCCTGCTATCCCAGCAGGATAGGGTGAGGCTGATGAGCGGCTCCTTTTCCTCCAAAGGACCAATGCCATCCTCCCCCTCTTGGGTGCTAAGGCACACTGCTGGGACAGCCGAGCACCAGCTGCCCAGGGAATATCTCTTCCCAGCACTGAAAGAATTACTGAGAACTCTCCGTGACGCAAAGTCCCGAGTAATGCAGGCAGCCTTATGCACGGCAGAAAAAGAGAAGGAATGATGGCCTTTTGTAAGAAATTAATCTTTAATGAAGCAACCATGAGTCACATGAGCTGCCAGCTGGCCCGAGGAATAACAATAGCAGTGGCCTGGACAATAGCAGCTAGAGCTCACAAGGGAGATTGTCTCTCTCCAGAAAGTGATATACTTAATAGTACATATATACATATAAGTGATTTTTTCCCCACTGCTAGAAAGTTGCGCTATTGGCAAATGCATATCACCACTAAACCCCTGCTGGGCCGAGGCATGTTGGTGAGTGCAAGGAGGTAGCTTGAGTAATACTCTGGAGCATTTTGAACTTGATCCTGCTTTCACTGAAGTCAATGGTGAAGCTCCGCTTGTTCCAAGGGAGCAGGATGAGGAGCAACAGCCCTTGCCCTCCCGCCCCCCCGCCCCAACACAATTCTTTCCAATGCAAGATATTTGTAGCCATGTTAAAATGCTAACCAGGTGCTGTTCTTGTATGTGTAGCAGCCCCTGCCTGAGGGCCAGGAACTGTCCTGAACATCAGCATGGGCCTTTCCGTGTTTATGTCAATAAACAACTGCTACTTACTGTTTTTCATGGCTAAAAGCCACAACAAAGGAGAGTGGGGAAATCTTCTGTTGGTTCAACAGACATTTCACATAGCCATATAGTTTACAGCAGGTTTTGCAGCAGGTGCTAATTCTATTGCAATGATGGGTTTCAGCTCAGAAGCAACTCTGCCTCCTTGCAATGAGGGTAAAGCGTGCCAGGGAGCCATCGTTTGAGCTAGACTGAGAGCCAAGTTCTTCAGTAGATTTCTGTTTATTATTGATAAGGTGATGTAAAGAGGACATGGAGCTGGACATTGTATTGTTTGACCTGGCTGGTGATCACTCTTGTTCTCATACAGATTTAAACTTCAGTCCTGAGTGTATGTGTAATATCAAAGTCCTTTTGTATTGCACAGCAGCATGGTGGGTTAGTGAAGCTAGATAAACACAGAACTAAGGCTGGAAGTTGAACAAGCCCCTGTGAAATCAGCATGGCATCAAACTCTAGGAGGTTGACTAAATTCTAAGAATAAAAAATAATGCTGTATTGCATTACCAAGAAGGAATAACAGAGGGATACATCCTCATGCTGGTCAGTTGTTTCAAAGCTCATGCACTGCTTTCTGATTTTTTTCCTGATCTCTACAAAAACCTCTGTAAATCCAACAATATTTGAAAACAGGGAAAAAACAGTCAACAGTTGTTGGATGCCTACATACTTGAGCATGATCAGAAACATGCCCAAAGTAAATCATTACGAGTGTCCAGGCTAGGAGAGCACGTTTCCCATCAGCAATAACACACTTTGTGTCCATGTATTTGCTGATAGCACAAGATCAGTCCTGGGCTGTGATCCAAAGCCATCTTCCTAGAAACATTGCATCTCCAGGGGTCACAGGGAACTTCTCAGATGACAGCACAAGAGAAGTTTGTTTTAATGCTGTGATTTTTGCTGGGCTTTTCTCTCCATTTTTGCCCTAAGGGGCTCTTTGTGTCCTGCTTGTGGAGCTACAGCCTGTACATACCCCAGCGAGGCAATCTGCACCTCCGAGCCCAGGTGCGTGTCTCAGTCCTTGCCCATTTTCAGCAAAGGTGTGGGACTGCCCTTCCTCAGATCATTGTCCACTCCGACCAGCTCAGATATGTATAACAGCTAGTAGTGCAGGAAGGGGAAATGCATGACACATGTCCCACTGCCTGACCCTATGCAACACCTTCCCTGGGGAATTTTGTGGGTGACTTCAGACATCTTCCTGTGCCAAGAGCCGGCTCTACCTGGGCAGTGCGTTTCTACCTCTGTCGCAGGATATATTTGCCTTTCCGGTCCAGGTTGCTGCTGAAGTGGATGGAGAACCAGAGGAATGAAGTCAGGATCATCCCATAAGCCTAAGAGGAAATAAATGAGATGGGCATACAATTAAATGCTGAACTGATTATGATGCTCCATCTGCGCAAATAAGTGATCATAAATGTTGCCTGTTAGTCCACGTGGCACTTCTGAATTTATGTATCAGGATGTCACATTTTTCTTAAGACAGCTGTTCTCCAATAAATGGTGAACACCAATTCCAACATAGGAGAAAAAACCACCCCCAAAAGTGGTTAAAGCATCTGATTGCAATTAGCACAGTATGGCTCAAACCCAGTCCTAAAAATACCAAGAAATGAGATGAAACCGGGAAATTCAGAATTCAAATTCCTGCCAGAAAACATTCCTCTATGAAAACAAACATCTCTTTCCCATAATAATAGCCTTTTGTAAAGAGAACATAGGGAGAAAAAACCCCAAACCTCGTGTATCATTTGGAGTTCAAAACTCACCAAAACAAAAAAAAATCTCTAACAAAACACAAACCCCACCCCATAAACGTGCATGGTTGTGACTGCAGAGGACAGTATACTTCCTCTGTACTCTCATATTCTGCCTAGTATATCACACATCAGGATTTACACAGGCAATGTATCAATGGCAAGGCTGCTGTGGGAAGGATAACAAGGGCTGTAACAACGTGCTCTTTCTTAAAAGTCTGCCTTGGTGTGCAGGTGCCTTTGCTTGCAGCTTGATCTGGGGACACGTGTGCATTGTTGGCTGAGGGACAGTGACATCAGAGCAGCTATAGACTTTGTCACACGTTTCCTTTGCATCCTGCCATCACAATAGTGAACTATGCAGCAAGATTTCCTCTAGCATGCACTTCAAAGACAGCGCCTTATCTGGCTATAGCATCAAGCTGTGAAAAAAAGATATACATAATAAAAATGCCCCCACTTCTGTCTAATATGGCTGCAGTGAAATTCCTTCTATACCTGAGAAAAATCAGAAAGCGACACCAAATATTCACACATGACTTTACATTTATAGCTCCACAGCAATGCCTGATGTTTTTCCTAATTTGCTACTAGCAGTATAAAATACAAAAGTGTTTGTTTATCTGGGCTTTTTTTTTTGGATGGAGAAGAGCCTTCTAACCCATAAGTGTGCCAAGGTGGACACAAGTAGTAAAACAATCTCCAAATACACATTCAGTCAGGAAAGGTCATCCCAGCTGGGGAGTAACACAGAGATACCACAGCAGACCAAACCTCCCTTCATGGTGAAGAAACGAGTCTCCTGGCAAGTACTCTTTTCTTGCATGCTTCACCACACATGCAGGGCCCTTGTATAGACGTGATTACAGTGATACACCTCTGCCAAGCAGTGGGTGGGCATATGAACAGGCTTCTTTCAATTAGTGGCGCTCTCCAGCTCCAAAGAGACCATCCCAATGCAGCCACTGAGCCCCCTCACCACTGAAGGACACGCTCCTCTTGCAGCACTTCATTTTTTCTTTTGTCTTCCCCCAAACAAGACTCACAAATTCAGTACAGACGCTTTCTACCCAAGCCATGCTACGAAGATGATCCTACCCCTCCTCTGCAAGATCCTCCTTCAAAGATGGTGCCTGGGCGTCCAGGCAACATGCTCTGCTCCTCTCCTTTGCAACCTGCTCCTTATGAGCCCGTGCTTCACCCACCCACTGCCTGAGATGCACCTTTCCAGGTTCTTTAGTGGTCATTAATAGGATGGGACCTTCCCCTTCTGCACAGCTCTCCAGCTCCACTGCTAGTGCTCACTAGCTTTCAAGACCTTCTAGCTCTGGCCACACAAAGTGACTTCTCAGGCTGAGCTGGGAGGCAGCCAGCAAGCGCTGGGCAAGGAGGGGTAGCAAGTTTCTTAAAATATGGAGCTTTTACTGCATCTCCTTTTCTACAATTTTTGCTGGCTACCTACCTGATCTGCAAGGCCTGCACCAAGTGACACAGCCTCTCGCTTGCAGGATAAGATGTGCAGGCAAGCCTGAAAGGATGAAACACAAATGCTGCTGCAGCCCACTCCTGCTGGTCCCCAGCCCCAGCTGCTGTGTCTAGTTTGGGCAGAAAAACCATGCAGCGAGCCTATTCCTGCAGGAAAACGCCTCCATCCATCAGCCTGGCCAAGACAGGTCATGGCCCTTTCCTAATTTCCACAGTGGAGTCCGCCACTGTTTGTTTCGCTGCTGCCAGTCTCCAAACCCACTGAAAATCCTAGCTTCTGGGGGCTAATTTAAGATACACTTTTCCTGCTGGACCCTGCCTCTTGGGGCCAAAACGCAAAGGAACAGACATAGCTACCGTGAAGCCAATGGTGATGCCCAGGAGTGTGGAGACAAAGTCCATGTGCTTCTTCAGGAAGACCTGGATCTCTTTGAGGCAGTCCTAGGAGGAGAGAGACACAACTTGCAGCACAGCTGCAGCTCAGTGCGGGACTTTGTCGCCCCAACAGCACTTGCCACAACGCCAGATGGAAAGGGAAGCAAGAGGGGGATGCAGCATTACACAGCTGGGCTGCTCTGTGGGCAGCTCTTCTATTTTTTCTCCTGCTTGCTGCAACTTGGGAAGACAAACACCTGCAGTGTATTTTCCATTACTACAATACACCTACGATTTTTCTTGGTGTGATGCATTTCAGACTGTGGGGGTTGTGTGTGTGCACAGGAAAGGGTGGTCATGCACAGGCTTTTTTCTTTCCACCCAGTGGAAAATGTAAAGAGGGAAACGAAAAGATGGACAAAGCAGAGCACACCATAATGCTAAATACGTTCCCCGAAGATACTAATGAACAGCTCAGTTTTGCGAAGTGTCACAAGCATTAATATACATTAGCTGTAAGCATGCCAACGGCCCTACAGAAATCCAGGAGTTGTTAGCCAAGAGAGCAATTTCAAAAATGCAAGAGCATGCCCTTGATAAAGTAATTTGTAGCATGAGGTAAGAGTGCTAAAAGCCAGAGGGCAAATGTACTGCGGCTACCAAACCGCGGTTCCCCGAGTTGCAAAATGCATCCTCCCACCGACCTCCCCCAGACCGCCACTGGAGGAAACACAAACCATTAGCCGGGAGGGGAACCGAGTCATCCCTATGGTGCCCAGTTTTACTCTGCTCTCCCTTCCTGTTCTTTGAGCTGAGTTCAACCCTGCTTTGAGATGTGACATTCCCGGAGGCAGTGCTTTGAAACGGCGC
This sequence comes from Phalacrocorax aristotelis, assembly GCF_949628215.1. NCBI lineage: Eukaryota > Metazoa > Chordata > Aves > Suliformes > Phalacrocoracidae > Phalacrocorax > Phalacrocorax aristotelis. Next base: position 53,569,607 of record NC_134280.1, on the reverse strand, counting down.
CCTGCGGGCGGACGCGTGCCTGCGCGTCACAGCGTCCTGTTAGCGCTTGACATCTTTGTCTAACAACAATGTTTTTCTATAGCTGTAGCAACATGGTTTTGTTTTTCCTAGGGACAGCATACATATTGATGCTGGTGGCTTTATCTACTTCAGCTGCTTTGACTACTCCAGTGGAAGAAAAGTAATCATACAATAGATTTGCTCGGAGAGTACGAAGTCTACGTTGCAGCTTCAGCACAGAGGCAGTCTAATATTGGTGGCGTCTTCATTAGCCTCACTGAGATACTGCAAAGAGGAGGAATAAAGTGTACCCGATTAAGCTACTGCTGGGCATCATCATCCTGCTTCAAGTTTCTCATTTTAGTACCTACTTAATGCCCTGGGAAAATGGAATTACAGCAAATTCCACATTTTTTATTAGCGGGGCACTTTTTAAGCCTCAGAAACTAGTATCGCTTGGAAATGTCCAACAGTTTTTTTGAGTGCAGACACAGGCCCACGGTATGTCACAGACTCTGCAGAGGCAGGAGATGAGGAGGAAGTTGGAGGGAAATGACAGACTGCAAACACAAGCATTTTGAAGCTGTTCTAGAGCTGCAAACGAAACCAGGGCTCCTCCAGTGGGTGACATGCCTCCTTATTGAAATAACAAAACCCCAACAAAAGAAACCCCAACTACAGCAACTCCAAACCATGAGAACACCATCATTTTCCTTAACGCTTAGACACCAGTGAGGTTTTAACAGTTAGTGAGCAGCAGCACAAGCCCACTGTGGGGTAGAAGAAACCTTTCCCTTACCTGTCCTGCACTGTAAACCTGGCTGGATGGGCAAGTCTTGTGCTCGATGTTGTCTGTGTCCCCAAATGGAGAGTGCTTCCCACAGCACAGGAACTGGAAGAGAGGGAGAGATCTGCCAGCCACCTGCTGGGGCTCTCCCCTTGCTGCTAGCTGCTGCAGCAGGAGGTGTTGGCAATGGGCCACCCTTCCTCCCTACTGCCCCTGGCAGGACTATGCAACCAGGGCTGCAAGAAGCGAAGCGCACAGGTATGCAGCTGACAACTGCAGCAGCAATGGAAGTTAAATTCAGAGGAGGTGGATGGATCTGGCCCCAGACTTGCCCAGCCCCTCCAGGTCTGCTGCCTGGAGCTGGGGCCAGGCTCTCCTTCCATGGTCACACCAGCTCTCACAGTGTCTGCTCTGGAAAATCCAGGGATGCTCAGACTCATGTTTCCAGTGCTTGTTGTGGGCTGGGGGTGGTCCCCAGCAACACCCACTGTGGAGCTAGTTTCCCATAGCAGGGTAAACTGGCCAGCTTGGAGCTCTAGCAGAAGGAAAAAAAAATAGGAGTAGAAGGACTGTTTCTCAGGCCTTCAGTGTTTATCAGGATCAAAGTGGCTAAAATAGTAACTAATGAAGCTGGATATTGTGCCTGGTTCTCCTTGCCAAGGGGGACTCTGTGTGTGCTGCTCCACAACCCTGCAGAGCAAGCACCGCCACACCTGGTCAAGGCTCCGAGGGCCACCACCATTATTGCAATGAGGAACATTTGCCCTTTTCTGCGTTTTGAGAAGCACGGATGACAGCAGCTTCAGAAAGTACATGTTACAATGATTTAAGAAAACATGGAAGGATAGAAAGAGTTGCATGGGAGGTGTCTGGAAACAGCTGAACGGAGCTGACCTCCTGATCCAGCCCTGCTGCATGCCATGAACTCACTACTCAAACAGGCCCTGCTATGCAAGGAGACAGCATCTCCTGTTGGAGACTTGGGAGTTTCTCACCACAGGGGACATCCTCACTCAACTCCTGTGGCTCTGAGGGCAAGCATCCTCCCTGTGCTCTGGGCAACCACCCATACCCACCTACTGAGCTACAGACAAATCCCCTGTGCCAACAGCATCCTGGTGGTGGTTTTGGGGAGCTTGCTAGCAGCCTCCAGAATTGCAAGAGGCCACGTAGCATCCAGTACTCCTCAGCCATAGGCTCAAGAGTAAACAGAAATAACCAAGTCCAAATATTTCTGCTGGACAATGTGGAATTTCCCCCCTCTCTCTACCTGACTGGGGACACCAGAGAGGTGTATATCCACTTTCTCATACCACAGATAGGGAGCATGGCAGAGACCCTGCTGAGACAGACAATATATATATATCAGCTACAGTGTGGAAGCTCTGAAGATCTCATACCAGAGCAATGCTCAGGCAGGTGGCCCTTTCCTCCTGTTGATAATCCGGTTGGTCAAATGAGGGAAAGTAAGAGTAGGAAGGGAGGAGCAGACTTCACAGCAGGCTGGAGGACTTGGTTCCCAAGGAAAAACAGCATTGCATCATCCACAAGGGAGAGCACAGGCATCAGCCCCAGCCTGCTGAGACCATTGGGAAGATACCCCAGGGCAAGGTTTTCTGCTGAGGCTGAAAGACAACTTACTGCTTCATGAATGGCAGTCAGCTCCTGCCTCCTGATGCTGGAGGTGTTCCTCCTCACCTCCTCGTACACAAGATCGTACATATCCATCATGCTGTGTTCCACCTGCAATGAAAGCAGAGATCTGTATGTGGAAAACACTTACTATGGTAATCTCTGGAGGGAAATATGCTTCTCTCACATCCCCCCAGAAGATATCACACGTGTAGTAAGACAAGTAATGCAGCTATTAAATGACCACCATTCAGCAGCAGAAGCTAGTGTATGACCCACCACACACCAAGGACTACCTACAGCATGGTGAGTCCCACATGAGAGGCTGCAATGCTGCATCTGTTCCACCTTCTGCTACACACAAAATCACAGAATCATTAAGGTTGGAAAAGACCTCTAGGATCATCAAGTCCAACCATCAACCCAACACCACCATGCCTCCTAAACCATGCTCTGAAGTGCCACGTTTACACATCTTTTAAATACCTCCCAGGACGGTGACTCCACCACCTCTCTGGGCAGCCTGTTCCAGTGCCTGACCACTCTTTCAGTAAAGAAATTTTTCCTAATATCCAATCTAAACCTCCCCTGGCACAACTTGAGGCCATTTTCTCTTGTTCTATCGCTAGTGACCTGGGAGAAGAGACCAACAGCCACCTCACTACAACCTCCTTTCTGGTAGCTGTAGAGAGAGATAAGGTCTCCCCTCAGCCTCTTCTTCTCCAGGCTAAACAACCCCAGTTCCCTCAGCCGCTCCTTATCAGACCTGCTCTCCAGAGCCTTCACCAGCTTCGTTGCCCTTCTCTGGACACGCTCCAGCATGGGCCCTTTGGCATCATGCCAGGTTCTCACCAGCTGATGGCTGGAGCTTTTGGCCTGTTTTGTGTTTAGAGTCAGAGAACAACTCTGGTGCCTGTGACCAGTGTGTCTCTAAATCCCTCTGCCAGGCAGGGATGACACCATCTCCCTGTCCTGTTGGATGACTGTGAGGACAGGCACACATGACTGAGAGATGCTAAAATAAAAAGTTGAGAGGACATCAGATCGCTGGTGTTATCCCAGTGATGGAGGTGTTCCTCCAAATACAGCCAAAAAAATAACAGAGTGATTCAGTGGTGAATCAGACCCTAAATATTTACCAAACATGTGAGAACTCACAGCTTGACAGATCCCAGGGAACTCCCACTCGGGTTTCAAAGGGAAAAAATATGACAATTGCCTTCAGCGCCTGGAGTCAAAACCTTATTTCTTCCTTTTATTTTCCCTTGCTTCCTCACCAGCATCGATCTGAGTGGGCCTGCAGGCAGCGCTTGCCTTTCAGGAGGGAAAAATTGATCGGCGAGACAGAGTGGGTGGCCACACAGGGAGGGACAGGCTCTACGGGAGCAGAGCCAACTCTCAGTGAGGCTTTTCAGCTCAGTCTCAAGGGGCTGTGCTTGGAAATTATACTAGGGGAAAAAAAACCAACGCCATGTGCCTGGTGGGTGAAACCAGGGTAATTTGAGGCAATTACAGCCATCACTGCAATATTGCTCTACCCTGCCTGGCTGTCCAAAATGCAAGCAACTAATGGAGGTTGATAACCAGGGAGGAGAGAGAGGAAGGTTGAGAAGATTACTTGTATCCAAGTCGGCTCAATGCCACCAGTAATAGAGTTTAATGTCTCACATTGGAAGATTTTCCGTGGCTATCAACATGGCATAGAAATGAAGGGGCTTGGGGGTTTCTCTGCATTTATCTGCAGCAAAGCTGATGTCCCCCCTGGACACTCCATCACCCTTCATGGGGCAATCTGTAGGTGAGGCAGGAGCAGCCCAATGATGAAGGACATATTCTGAGCCAAGGAAAAAATCCTCCACAGCAAGGTGTGTGATGCTGACCTGTCCCACACAGGTGAGGAGGGAAGATGGTCATTTTGCCACCCCTGTGTATCAGAGTGCATTGAGTGGGATGGGCACAGCAGTAAGAAAAGATCTCCAGCAGACTTGTGCACCATCCTTCCCCTGAGCAAACCTTAAAACCCAATAAGAAGAAAACATCCAAGCTTTTCTAACTTCTTGTGGGCCATGAAATAGCTTTCCAGCAGCAGCAATTAAATAAATGGATTCAATAAAAAGAGCATCCATTTCCACTGAAGAATTAGATTAAGAATAATGAAAAAAGAATAATCTTTTGACCTCCTCTTGTGGCCTCATGTTGCTGAGGAAGGAAGGAAGAACAGAGCAGCTGGTGCCTTAACCTAAGAGATTATTACCTTTTGAATATCCCAACGCCAGTCTAAGATGCAGGAACAAAAACTATTTTGTGTTGTTACAACATACATATGCATTTTGGTAAGATAATGGCGCTGCATGTGCAATTTTTGCCTGTTCGTATTTATTGTTAGTCTCAGGGTGCTGAGCTTCCCTCCTAAATTTCAATGACTTTTTAAAAAAAATAAAAGGGGGTTTTAAGCAAGTTGCTAGGTTCAAGCAAGTGCTCAAGGCTTGAAAGCAACCCAGAAGTTTAACATTAAAAGGTCTGCTGAACACTGGGCCAGGAAGTGGTGGTACAAGTAGTTTTAAGCCTTCTGCCTTGCCTGGGCACATTCCCCAAAACCTCACAAAAACGGGCAAAAATGCTCCTTTGACTGCAGTGAGTTTTGGGCTGGATCTGGCTGCTTACTTTACAACTGTATTCAGCTTAAACCAAGGTGAATTGAGACGGGTCAGTGATGTTCCATCTGCAAAGACCATCACAGGCTCCATAGCAGTAGAGCAGGCTCTGACCATGCCACCAGAACCAATTCACTATGCAGAAAAGTCAATGCTCATTAGTATTTTGGTCTGATAATACGCCTCAGGGCCCAACTGAGGCTGATGTCCTACTCAGCAGCTTCTCAGGTGATTGTGCAGCACCAAGCAACCTGGGAGGAGGGCAGGTGAGCTGCCCAGATGTTGGCAACTGCTGGCCACTGCTCATAGCCTGCGGCAGCTGCCAGACTGGCAAGCTCCTGCCAGCTGCATAAAACCATGAGAGGATCTATTTAACCAGGCAAGGTCCTGCCTGATGCCATGGTGCACATCTGCACCTTCCTTGTTATTTTAGGTACCATGCAATGACATTAAACATTGAGTCTAAGGCTGCTTGAAGGAAGAGAACCGCTAGGAAAGAATTGAAGGAACAAGATAGCCATAACAAAGCTATGGCAGAAAATTATTCCAACTGTTGGAAACAATGAGGGAAGAAACCACCAGCAGTCACTGTTTCACAGCCAGCTCAACTACAGTGATGGTGATGATGATTACGATGGTCATCTCCAGGTACATAATGACTACGAAAGACTTCAACAGCACCCTGTTTCTGAGCTTGCTTGTGAGCTGGCTTCTCAGTTATTTACTAATTTTTTTTTTCATTTTGTCAAGCAGCCTCCAAGACCTGAAAGCTCAAAGTGTAAAATGTTTTACAGCAATAATTTTCTTTTAGAATGTGTGTCTGGGCAGGCCTAAGAGTACAATTTGCTGTTAAGTCATTCTCAGCATTTCTATCTAGCAATTATATTTAGCATTTATACCCAGCTATTATCTGAATATACTATTTAGGCCCTGGTAAGGGAATATCAAACTACAAAACCATTTTTAAAGAGTAAATTGACTGTAGTTCCTCCACATCATCTTTCTGATCTTTTTCTAGGATCATTTGATTTTGGAGGGGAAAATAGCTGTCTTCATACAACATGGCAGTCTGTTTTCAAAGATTACTGCAGAGAGCTTTCTCATTTAAATATTTCAGAGATAGGTATAAAGTACTAAATCTCAGTATTTATCACTGGCTATTTCTTTCCATGCAGGAAATCATGCCACAGAGCATACAACAGGTCTGGTTTAACAAGGAGACATACAAGAGCAAAAGAGATTGCACTAATGAACCATCATCATTGCAACTTTTTTGCCTGGAAGGGGTTTCTATTTAGAGCTGCAGACGAGCTCTGAAGCACCAGTTATGCATGGCAGCGTTTATCCAGCCCAAAAAGGCATGCTAACTCATGCATGCCTAATGTTGTAAAAAATAAAACCTGAAAGCATTACATGAAGTCACCAGGTGGTTTCATGACCTATCTTTATTTGCAACACTATTTTATCCAGCAGATGCAAGTTTGCCTGTATTAGTTTCCTTTTGATCTGGGACGTAACAGTGAAGGTAGACTGCAGCACTGCTTTGTGCCGTCCTCAGATTCCCATCACACACTCCACTGATGGGCAACTTTCAGTCCATTGCCTCAAAATAATTTTCTTCTTCCTTTTCTTACACCAGGTGTTGGAGAAAAAGTATTAAAAATAATCAGGGTACTTTCTCTGACAGTTAAGCAACAGTATGCCTTTTGAGTTTGAGTGGTTATGCCAATAGCATTAATAACATGCTTTAAGAAAACCACAGCTGTGCCCCATCCCTTAACTCAGACAGCAGTTAGCACATAATGGACCAATACCGTTGGAGAAGAGAAAGTGTGTCTGGGCTTCTTTTTGAAAGCTCTTACACTCCCCCCCGCCACATCAGTATCATTACGGTCAAGTGAATTTTCCTGTTCCTAGTGACATGCTGTCACCCACTGCTGGAGGAGTAGTTATGGACGAAGCTCTCCCTTGGAAAGAGACTGTCCCTGCAATGCTTGTCAGTAAAAAACACCGAGAGCTGAAGATGAAGCATCAGCTGGGCCTTGGCTACGAAAAATCTCCAGGTTAAGTGATATGCAGGTCACACCTTACAGTCATTCTTTTCCTGGAAGATGCTGGGTGAAATGTTCCAGCTCTAAATTAGTCAAATAATTGCTGCCTCCCATTTGCTGTCTGCATTCTTTAATGAAACATTAATTTAGGGGTGATATTGATGGGTTGTTGGATACAACAAATGGAAAATCACCACTGAGATGGATGCATCTAACTCCATCTGACTCAGTAGAGTAGCATTTTTTTACTTACAGTAAAAGAAAGAAGGAATTTGGATTGTTTATCATCCTCTAAGTCCTTTCTTCCCCCAAGAAGCAGAATTTATGATGGCAGGAAGGCATTTACTCTAAGCCATTAGTGTTCTTGCCCTTGGCTATTAGAAACTAAGACAAATTTCATTCTTACCTCCTTCAAGAGGAAAACTGACATTTTTGACTTGGGTTATTTATCAAGGATAATTTTTACCTGTAATTGGATTTGGAACAGGAAGATCCGATGAGGAGGCTAGCCTTCAGTTCCTGATCCCTTTGCAAGCCAGGGGTATTAATGAATGCCCCTCCTGCTGCCAGTGGATAACCATGCCTAGGCAACCTGAGCTAGTTGCTTCAATGTATGTTGGAAAACTAATGTAGACTTGTACCAGGAAGAACAGTCTGAGACCTACTCAGTGAGCCATCTTTGCAACAGCTCTTGGCCAAAAATCTCTCTGAAGAGCTGCAGCTGAATGAGAACATAGTGTAAGGAGATGTCAGGGTTGTCTCAAAGATGAGCCCACCTCTCTCCTTTCTGCTTAACAGGAATGCTCTTGTCATGGCAGAGGAGGAAGGCAAGCATGGCAAGCAGAAGGACGACCCTCCTCTCCTGTGGCTCTTTGTGCCTTTGAGGTACCAAACTGAGCACACACGCCACAGCCTCAGAAGAAACTGCAACCTCAGCACTTCATGTTCTTTCAGCATCGCCAAGAGAGATGTACTCACTAGCGCCACTCAGAAATATCCCTTCAGCAGCGTCTACCACAGACTCCTTTTGTAAGAGAACAGCCCCCCTTGGAAAGAAGAGGTATTGTCTATGTTTAATGAACATGAATCTAGACTCTTTTTTTTTTTTTTTGAACAAGCATTATTTGATGTTTTAATATTTAATGTAAGCTTAGGGACAGGATATCTTGGCCATTTAATCAAGGACAAGCGTTCCTTTTGGAAGAAAATAAAGGAAAGTTGGCAAGAGAAAGCAGCCTTGAATTAGCCGTAGGTGACATGTGACAAGGTATGCATAAAAAGGGTTAGGGTACTTCATCCATAAAGACCACCAAGGACCCCTGAAGAGAGGAAGACATGTGCAGAAGGATCTGAAGTGGAGCCAAGAATAGTGACTTAATGCCATTATGCAACCTAGGTAGATTAGAATGAACGTGTGTTAGATATACAATAAATTCATATATATTCTGCCTATATATAACAAAGGAGCAGGCTCTCGTGTGATCGGTTTGTGGAAAGCCATGAAGCACCCAGGCTTGTGCAATCCTGAAATAAATCAGCAGTGTCTCCTGAGTGTGTGATTATTGACTCACTGCACATCGGGAGACGAGTACGCTTTTCGGACAACACTTTGCTGAGTTACAAACCACAAGTTAGTTATGACGTGAACTAGAATACAGTGGTTGACCTACTTGAAATCCTTCCTTGCTCCAGTAAGACAAAACACTTCTGCATTTCACCATCTCTGTCTTCCCCGTCCTCCCCAGTGTGCTGAAATGCACGTGTTCACAGAATGTCAGAAAGCAGCGGGGGGCAGATGCAACTGCTTGGGTTTGGATAAGGCAACAATGCAACTGCAGTGAAACAGAGGAGGGAAAACCACCCTGAGTGCTTTAGCCAGGTTGCAGAGCAATTGCCACCATGTGGATCAAGCACATGGTAAGATGGGCTCACCCCGCTCCATGCTTGACCAGGCCTCCATTGCTGTGTCTAACACAGTCATTACAACTTGCTGCATCTTTATATTCCCTTAATAGCATTCAGCTCCCCTCCTCTCCAGCCTTCCTGAAGCCAATCAATACCAGCTGCAGAAATCTGGCCAGCACTGCAAATCAAAGCAGCCTTTGAGGGCCCCCATGGAAAACTGCCCAAGATAAGAAGGTGCTGCTCTGCCTCTGACTGCTGGTGGTCACGGGGGACCGCTGATGCAAGAGCAGCAAGATCCAGATGGGGTTTTTAACTAAATGGTTTTCACCTTTTCTTTCCAGTATATATAAATATATATATTATATACACATAGATACACACACACATATATAATGTTTTTTAATAACTCATACACTTCCACCCACTTTCTCATATTGGAAAAGGACCAGGCAACCCCCAACCATCTTTTAGTCCATCACTGAGTGAATACACAGAAGGAGAGAGAACAAAAACCATCATGGAACAAAAAAATTCAGGTAAAGCACAGCCTTACAAAGTTGTTTCTCTCTGGTCCCAGTGCTTCCATCAGATCCTTGTACAAAACATTTAAAACAGGAGAAAGTGATGAGCTTTTATGCTGCTCACCTCCTCCTCAATTCCCATCTCCATGTCCCAGAACAACAGCAAAAGTCTAGCTGTATGGGTGATATTCAAACTGCTCAAACAGCAGGCAGGGGGACATCACAGCTTCATGCTCAACCAAGCCATAAACCCCCAAGACCACCTCTGTGCTACTCTATGCAGCCAGGAGCATCACTTTGTGACTGTGGCAGAGCACCAGATGCTTCACAGGGAAGCACAGAAAACCCAAGCAAGCAGTTATTCAACACCAACAATTTTTTCCCCTAAATCCTCCAGATCTGGGGCTGCATCCCTCCTGAGTAACACCAGCCTCAGGATTATCAAGGTCCTCTTGTGGTTTTGGGTCTGTTGGCCACACTCCTTTTAATGCACCCCAGGATACTGTTGGCCTTCTTGGCCACAAGGGCACGTTGCTGGCTCATGGTCAACTTGTCCACCAGCACTCCAAGGTCTTTCTCAACAGAGCCACTTTCCAGTAGTTCAGCCCCCAGCCTGTACTGGTGCGTGGGGTTGTTCCTCCCCAGGTGCAGGACCTTGCACATGGTCTTGTTGCATTTCATCAGGTTCCCCTCGGCCCAGCTCTCCAGCCTGTCCAGGTCTCACTGGATGGCAGCACAGCCTTCTGGTGTATCAGCCACTCCTCCCAGCTTGGTATCATCAGCAAACTTTATGAGGTAACACTTGATCCCTTCATCCAGGTCATTGATGAATATGTTGAACAGGACTGGACCCAGCACAGACCCCTGGGGAACACCACTAGTGACAGGCCTCCATCCAGACTCTGCCCCGTTGATCATGACCCTCTGAGTTCTGTTGTTGAGCCAGTTCTCTGTCCATCTCACTCTCCACTCATGCAACCCACACTTCCTTAGCTTGCCTGTGAGGAGGCTATGGGAGACAGTGTCTAATGCCTTACTGCAGTTAAGACAGACAACATCCACTGCTCTCCCTTCATCGACCCAGCCAGTCACACCATCATAGAAGGCTATCAGGTTGGTCAGGCATGATCCTCCCTTGGTGAATCCATGTTGACTATTTCTCATAACTTTCTTGTCCTCTACCTGCTTAGAGATGACCTCCAGGATGGACTGCTCCATCACCTTTCTGGGGACGGAGGTGAGGCTGACTGGTCTATAGTTCCCCAGGTCCTCCTCCTTGCCCTTTTTGAAGATTGGAGTGACATTTGCTGTCCTCCAGTCCTCGGGCACCTCTCCTGTCCTCCACAACCTTTCAAAGATGGTGGAGAGTGGCTCATCAAGAACATCTGCCAGCTCCCTCAGCACTTGTGGGTGCATCCCATTGGGGCCTATGGATTTGCGAGGATCCAGTTTGCATAGGTGATCTCTGACCCAATACTCTTTAACCAAGGGGAATTCTTCCTTTCTCCAGATTTTCCTCTCTTCTCTGGGGGCTGAGATGCCTGAGGGCCAGCCTTAGCAGTAAAGACCAAAGCAAAGAAGGCATTCAGTAACTCTGCCTTCTCTGCATCCTGCATCGCCAGGGCCCCTTCCTTCAGCAGTGGGCCCACTGTAGCCCCAGTCTTCCTTTTATTGCTGATGTATTTAAAGAAGCCCTTCTTGTTATCTTTGACATTGCTTGCCAGATTTTGTTCCATAGTGACAGCAATCATCTGAGCAGCCTTGGGTACCACAGTTGATGCTGCTGGAAACAGGAGCTCCAGCTAACACTCTGCCACAGGAAGTGGCAGAAACAGGGCCACATAGGTTCAGCATCAGGGCAGCAATAAATTATAAAACCCATGAGTGCGAACAACTGTGTGGCATGTCAGACAAAGGACATCAGGGTCTTGCTGGTGGGAGCAAGCTGTTATTGTGTGATGAGAACATAACTGTTAGGAGAGAGTCCCAATATTTAAGAACACTAAAGAAGGGGAAGGGAGTTTCCCCCTTTTCTATTTTTTCCATAGACTTCAGAGACTGGGAAAAGCTCTGTGCTTACTTTAAAGTGATTGTGCCTGGCAGAATAACAGCAAGAGAAAGGTGGACATTAGATTATTCAGTGTTTTGGCAGGCAAATCACTGCTTTTTGCAAATGCTCTTGAAAGACCCCCATAGGTGGCTACAACCCTGATCCAGCCCCACTGAATCAGAAAACCAAAGGAAACTGTATGCTTCAGGTTTGGTTTCAGAAAGCACCTGAACACACCTTCAGCTTGTGTTTAAGTCCCATTAAAATCTCTAGGACTTAAGCCTGCCTTTAAGCGTTGCCTTCAGATGAGACAGACTGGACCCTGTAAGAGTTTGCCCCAGCACACACGACTAGCAGGAGCAACAGAAACAAACACACCCTGGAAAAACCACAGACTTGGTTTGCCACTGGAAGGACCTCTGCAGTCCTGCTTAAGGAATTACTTGGGAAGTGCAGGTCACTCCTTGCATACCTGAAGAAACAAGCAATGCATGTCCTGGTTTTGAGCACAAAAAGACAGGATTTGCTTCCTGGCGACCCAGGCAGTACCGCATCTAGCATTGCACTGGTTAGGAGGAAGAGCCACAAACAGAAGATCGGAACTGATCCCATATGCAGGTAAGAGAGCAGGGAAGCTGCTCTTTTGAAGAATGGGGCCCAGGTGTAGCAATGCTTGTTATTTAACAGCTGCAACTGTTAATCCCAGCTTTGTACCCCAGGCCCTGTTAGAAAATCACTACCTCAAAAGATACCACCTTGCTCACTAACAAAGTATGAAAGACTCTGTTTCCCCTTTCCAGTATGAGGAGGGGAGAGCAAACATGTTCCTCTGCAGAAAATTTCAAGCAGAGCACACCTGCAGGAGAACCAGAGCACGGGTGGTTTGTGTTCCCCATCCCATAAAAAGCTAAACCCTCACATTTATTCCCTGAGTACTTGCAGTGCAATGCAAAGAGGCTATTGCTTTTCTACAAATGTGGAGCCAAAAGCCAATGTGAAACCTCCTTTTGAAATCACACAGCAACTTGAGAGACCATTTGAAAATTAAGAGATTGCGGTATCATTGCAATTAGTGCAAATCCAAGTGACCTCTTCATCCAAAGGACGTGGGAAATCGGGCCTTTATGCCAGAAGTATGGGCAACTATTTGCACCAGTGTTTAGTTTCAAATTTTCCCAAGTAGGGAAATAATAATTTAATTGGTTTTAAGCTAACATTCACCTGCAAAAGAATCTCTGTAATTAAAAGCTTGTGCTGTTGCAAAACTCCTTTCACATTGCAGCAATTTTATTTTTGCTGATTCACCCTGCCATTCTGACTGGCTTACGGGGCCAGCATCGCAGGGCTGCTGGAAGGATCTTCTAAGCCGCTGCAGAGAAGGGAAACAGCAGAAGATGGTGTGAGACTGAAAATCCTCCAGCCTTTTTCACAGCAGGGTCCAGAATGAAACCCCAAATCTATTTCTCTGTTGGCTAGCAAGGGTACCAAAAGTCTTTTACACCACAGCTGCAAGGCTACTCTTTCTTCCAGCCTCAGCTGGCAGGTTTTTAAAGCAGCAGTTAATGGGTGAGGAGAGAAGGAAAGCTGTGGAGGAGGAGAAAGCAGCAGCCTTCCCCACCAGCTGCTCCAGATGTGGCATGTCTCTCCTACATCCTTCTCCACATCCCAGGTCCCAGCTGCATTGGGTTGCACTGGCGACGACTAAAGATCTCACCTAAACAGGCAGAGGTTTGTGGTAAAGGAGCTGCCATAAAAATAACTTTGGAAAACAAGACTCATCAGTTTGGCTTCAGGAATCAGGACTCCCTAACGTGGCTGAAAACCAGTCAAAACCCTCATCATTTCTGTGGTTACCACAACTGCTGCACCGAAGGTGCTCGTGTAGAGGTCATCCTCCCCGCCCACTCTTGTACTTTGTTCTCTATTTCACTTTGCATCACTGGTGTTGAACCTAGACAGGTTTGTGACACTTTCCAACCAAGTCCACATTTCCCACCAAGACCACATTTTGGCCAGATGGCCCATAGCGAGGGCAACCAAACATGCTCCTCACCCTTGTGGAGACCCTTGTCTGCACTAGGTTGGACATGGGAAGGGATCAACTCTCCCAAGTGATTTGGGCCAGGCAGAAAAGCACATTAGAGTTTCACAGGGGCTTGGAGGCTGGGCTGGGGTGTTTCTGGAACTGTGGGCTTGAGAGCATGATGGGATAGAGTTCACCTATCTGAAGTCCTAGGAGGAGCGTTGGGTGCAGCAGGTGAGGATATGGCTATGGGGCAAGTTGAGCTAGAAAATACTGAAACATGAATGGCTCAGCACTATAGCTAGTAGGAGAAAAGGTCCTTCAACAACCTCCAGATTACAAATATTTTAATTTCAGATTTTCCTCCAAGCAGCTGACCTGCCCAGAGGAGTTTTCACACTTCTGCAAGAGACAGCGGCATTTTTTCTGTTGGTGCCATTGGCTAAGAGGCAAAGTGTTTCTTTTTAAGCTGGGGGTAGACACTAACAGAAAGGCTGCATTGTACATGCTGGCAAGACATGGAGATCTGGGATGTTACTCTGACTTATTTGTTCTTCCCCATTTTGTTCAGCATTTTCTTTGCAGAATGTACCAAGCAAACATATTTTGGGAATGAGTAGTTTGTTAGTTCCTTATTAAAAGTACTTCAGTGCAGACAGTTGGATGCAAAGCAGCCTTAGAAGACAGGCCTGGATCTCACAAAACCCATTCTTTGGCCACATGGATAGGTCAACAGGGCAGGAATAATTACAGTGCTGAACAGAGGGATCAACCTTTTTGTGTAAAGCACAGTAAACCTCAGATTCATGACTTTTACATGTCTGATGTAAGTTATTTGAAGTATAAAGATAGATAGGTTACACTGAGTCTATCTGGGATGCAGGGAACTTGAAATTAAAACGCATGGCACCTCTCTGAAAGAATTCATTCAGGAGCTACAGAAGGTCACAAAAGCAGAAAAGAATGGGAAATGAGAAGGTTCACATTTTGTTTACAGTGCCCATGTCTGAGAATAGAGAATATTTACAAATAACTCTTCTTCTCCTGTCCTGAGTAGCTCCTCTGTAAGAAGTACTGTTAACAAGTATCTAAAGGACTCACAAAGACAAAAAAGGCCATCTTGCTTTCATCATGTTCAAGTAATATTTCTATCTACCGCCTCTTGAAAATAACCATCAAAGCAATTTTTCAACTGAAAATTGGGCTTTTCCATTTTAGATAATCTTCTATAAGAAGGGTCTGCTTTATGAAGGAAATTCAGGGTTTTTTGATTTTTGGGGTTTTTTTTTTTTGATCAAGAGGAGTAAACCACTGAGGGCACCTGCCATGGTTTGGTGTGGGAGGGACCTCCCATCTCCTGGCTTGCAGAGCGACGGGAGGGTTCCACTTTCAGTGCTGCCTGTGTTCAGCACCTTGCCCACAGGGAGGGAGAGGAGGGATCTACTGACACCAGCTCCCAGCTGGCATTTCCAGATGGAACTGGCTGATTTTCTGTCTGGCTTTTCACTGGAAGGTCAATATATTTTACAAGGGAAAAATGCACATTTTTGGTTTAGCCATGAGCGCGGGGCAGTAGCCCCTTGGTGCTCTCAGAGGCACTGATTCAGGCACACGTAATGGGCATATTCATCCATACACGGTTTTATATCCCCAAATTGTCTTCCTTTCTTGGTAGCTGTGTACATCCCATCAAGTCTACAAGACACCCGTCAATTGTTTTAGTTTGATTTTTTCCCCCATATTACTGCAATTAACTATTTCTGACAGTACAGGCACGCAGTAGGCTCGGGGAGGACACCTGCTTTTATCTTGCTCTTTACTTTGAGAAAGTCAGGCAAACAAATGGCTCTATAACGAGACTTCAGGAGTCTTCCCCCTGCTCCATTTGGTTTTCTGTGTCATTGCACTGTCTTTCTGTTCTGGAGGTGCAGTCACATCTGCATTTCTCTCTCACATCTGCATTTTTCTCACTGGTGAGACAGGTTATCTTTCAAGCTAAACCAAATTTCCATTTGTTTTGTAAGGGACACTCCTAATTAAATCTTTCCTTACTTATATACCCTGTTTCTCCTTGCATTTTAGAAAGCAGAGAAGCCCAAGACAATGTCTACCAGTATTTCAGTTTTTCTGTTGCCAGAAACACTGCTGGATTTCTCTACCTAGAAAGTAAACACTTTACAGAAAACCTTCATTTTGCCTACTGGTAACTGTTTTGCCCAAAGAAACCCAACCAACTACTACAGCTAACCATAACACATGGGTGCATTTATGGGCAGGGCACTCAAAGCAAGAAAACAGGAAAATAATTTGAAGTAAAAACAGATGTGGTGATTAAGAGATATACAGAGAACGTAATTCTCCTTTAAATATTTTCAGCCAAACATTTTTCATTACAATATACAACTTTTTTCTTGCAGCCTTTTTACACCCTACTCCATGTTTCTGCATTAAAAAGTATAACTAAATAGTCTATTTGGAAAACCCAATCTCACAAGACCAAGCAGACACACTTTCTGTTGCCATTTCTCCCTTACTAACACAGCTTTTATTTCAAACTCTCATTACAAACTTCTGCAGAAGAAGAAGGAAACTGTGCTCAAGACCTCCCTTCTGTGTTGGCCATGAAAACAAAATTATTTCTGTATTAAATTGTTAGTGTGGAAATAACAACTTTTGATAGCTTTGCCCGAAACCAGGGAAAATATATGTAGAGGCTGTGGAAAGACTTCTCTGTGGATGTCTCAGCTCTGACTGAATCTGCTTCAGCTAGGTAAGTGTAGAGATGAAAGCTGCTGCTGTGCCACCAGCACTCACCCTAACATTTCCAAAGCAGCTGGACAAATTCACGGGGGAAAAACCCACTGAGAGCATTAAAGGCAAAGGCACCAGGAGGTGCCATGAACAGGCACCTGAGCCACAAGTGGTTGGCATCTGAAAAGCATTGCTTTGTGCTCACTGGGTTTTTATACTCTTACCTTGGCCAACAGTGGGTGTGCCTGTCTGAGAGTGGGTACCTTTGATCCAGTATAGCCATCTGCATATTTCAAAGGATTTTCAACTACTGTGGCCACTGGTTAGCTCTGGACAAACTTTCTAGAGAACCTTAACCCTCATCTTAACCTTGACTTTGCCCTTTAGACTTCTGCTTCCAAAAGGACTTAATTTTTGCACAGGACATGAACCATCATGTGGCAGGGCTTCTTGTCCCCAAGAAGTGCAATTGCCACGCTCCTAGTATGGATTAAGTCTCTGGGGTTTTGATGGAGTGGTCATCCAGCAAAGAATAAAATCCCTTCTGATGCTCTTTTCCTGACGCACTGGTCTTCAATTCCCCCCAATGTCTGTAACCCTAAAGAGATGAGCTGGCAGTATCAATGTGACCCTAATCCACCAGGATGATGTTTTGCGTCACCCCTATCCTCATGGCTGGCCACAGCATTGTAGGTTGCAGCATGTGCCTCGGGCTGGGGAGGAACAAAACGGAGACGGGGACCAACCCGCTGCATGAAACATCTATCGAAGTCCCAAAGACTTATCTGAGTTCCTGTTAGATAATTCAGATACTTCCCTAAAATATCAGGGTTCTGCTTTCAAAAAAAAGAAGTAATGATTTTATTTTTGCACTTCTAAGTCTCTTAACATTTTTTTTTTGAGTGCAGGGATACAGAAAGGGGATTTAAGACCAAGCAGTAACAAATTCCTCTGAATGGGAAGATGAATAAATACACAAAAAGCAAATTATATCAGATTAAGAAAGGGTTAAAAAAAAGTCTAAACATCTTTAGGCTACCAAATATTAGGCTCAATTTCTGCTTTCCCCAACAGCCTGCCCCAGGGGCATCCCAGCCCTGGGGTGAGGGTACACACTGCAATGCGCAGGGCTGTCCCTCAGCAACTCTGTGTGCCTTGACTCCACTTCCCCAGCACCTTGCATCTCCAACACCATCCATCTACCACCACCAGCAAGCTCTGGGTTAACAAATCAAAACGCAGCTTTCTGGAAAATTTGACTGCGTACAGCCTTCTCTTTCTGGTCCAGCATGGCAGCGACCCAAAACACCATTTTTCACACTAGCGTTTTTACTGTAGCATTGCTGCTGGTTAATAAACACCTCTTGGGTGTTTCTCCTGGCCATTGCCAGAGAAAACCTGAACAGTCACAACCTGCCACCACCTTTGAACAGAGGCTTCCAACTTTTTGCAGGAATTAGAGCTGTCTGGAAATGACTATTCAAAAGTCAAGCATCTCATTTAAAACAAAACAAAACAAAACATCCCCTGAAAAAAAATAAAAGATCCCAAAGCTATTTAAAATGAGACTTGCATTTGTTTTGTCTTCAGGACAAAGTGTTGCCCTGCATGAGGGTTTCCGTGGCTTCTCCCTTCAGATGACCCACTGGAGAGGCAGCTGATGAAGGCAGCCCTGCTCTTGCAAAGGACGGATGTGACAGAGCATGCATCTGATAGACCTCAGCATGGACTGCTTAATTACCACCAGATGTCCCTTTTATGGGAGAAATCATTGCTACAAAAAAATCTCCATCTGACAAGATGGTGGTGGTATTTCCTAGCAGCCGAGGCTTACCTCTGTGCTGTGTGTGTATCTCCAGCAGGCAGCTGGGATCAATCCACAGAAGGCCAGAGCAAAACAGAAAAATCCCTGAGGACAAAGAGGAAAAATACTATCAGTTACAGTACGGGGAGAAAAACAGCCATCTGAAAACACCATTGCGACACATTTAATATGCTCGTTTGAGCAAGTTTAGTTAAAGTTAGAGCTAAACATCCCCTTCTTTTAATATCCTTCATAATGCTGGTTACTTAAAAGAAATTAGATTAATAATAATGTGATTCTCTGTCAGGAGCCCTCTAATTACACTGTGGCTGTTTGCAGGGTTGACCAAAAAAGCATCAAGCTTCCTGCGGAGCGTTTAAACTATTCTGCCCAAATTCCCTTTGGGGAAAGAAAAAAAAAAACCCCCAAACGCCAAAACATTATATTTACAATATGCTCCTCCTCTGTAGCAGGACTGTGCACCAGAATTGTACCTCCTTACTCACAGGATTCAATCCCCTGCATTTAAAACTCGTCTATCAGTTTCAAAGTGGGGAAAACACAAATAGTCCATGAAGAAGTGAGTAATCGGGATGGAGAGCAACCTGGAAAAGGAGCTGGACTTTACCCTGTTAGCAAGGTGACAGCTGCACAGTCACGCATCCTTTCTTAAATCAGCACCATCCTAGTTAGATAAAAGGACTACAGAAACACAATCAAGGCCAGCAAACTGGCCCTGAAGTGTCTAAACAATTACGGCAATGATGCAGGAGGCAGTTTGCCTTTTGTCTTCTTCCCCAGGCTCGCAGAGCTGGAAGTTAGATGCATTGTCTCTTTATTTGAACAAATGTGATCCAAAAGAAAAAAACCCTGATGTAAACAGCGCTTGCCTGTTGTGACAGCTGGACCAAAGGATCTTGTTCCCATTAAAAAAAAAAAGAAAAAGAAAGGAAAAAGTGCCTGTAAAGCATTTGAAGGCCAAATGGGCTCCTCAAATATGAATCCACAGCTTAGTTCTGGAATGGCAAAAGATGATGAATAAGCACCAGTCAAAAATTATTGCCCTTACAAGTTTTTCCATGAAACTGTCCCTCTTCCAAAAAAGTTATGTAGCAGGGGAAGATTACCCAACTGACTGCTTCTTATTTTGGTGTCTAATTTTTTTCTATGAGGGTTTTAATAGTACGATATAGCTGAAATCGCTTAAAAAAGACTAAATCTTTCATGAAAGCTTACCAAAATCACGCTGAAGAGGAGGAAGAAGAGTGTTGCTGCTACAAATTCTGCTTCACCAAAAACCTTTTGCTTAAGAGGTATGGTTTTAAAAAAAAAAAAAAGACTCAAACTCCTTCATACACAACAAGAAAGGAAAATGTGTTACTTTAAACCCTGGAAATGAATGTGAACAAGCCAATAAACTGCCTTTTGATGGTTCTTGTCCATCTGCTGCCTGCTGTGTTTCTCTGCTCGTGGCAGGACAATGCCCTTCCCTGGGGGCTTTGCTCCAGGAACAAGACAGGCATTGGCATTTCCCTACTCTTTTAGGGTGCCTTGTTTCAGGCTCTGCACCAGATGCTGGGGAAAACCCTGGTACGGCTTTTACAAAAAAACTTAAATTACGTATGTCTGATCTCCCCTTTTCTTTTATTTTTTTGGCAGTTGCCTGGCCATATAGGTGGTGAGATCACTTGCTGCCTTGCCAGGAGCCGAAATGGGATTATGGGAGAAATGGGACCCTAAAGAAGAGGAAAGTCTGATCAAACGCTGATGTGACAAGGGGAATACAAGTAGCAAAGATGGGGAAGAACACACAAGGTGAGATGCCACAGACCAAAGCATGGCAGGACCAAGCCTGAACCCAGCTGGGGCGGGTGGTTCAACCCCTGCAGGTACAGCACACGTTGGAGGTGGGAGGAGGTGAGGTTGCATGGCCATTTCAGGTTGCTTCTCATTAGGACCAGACCCTGCATTCTGCACCTCCTCCTACAATTTATCCCCTAAACAAACAGCATAACAAAGTTAATGTTTTCACCAAATTCAAGAATCATAGGATCATTAAGGTTGGAAAAGACCTCTAGGATCATCAAGTCCAACCATCAACCCAACACCACCATGCCTCCTAAACCATGCCCTGAAGTGCCACGTTTACACATCTTTTAAATACCTCCCAGGACGGTGACTCCACCACCTCTCTGGGCAGCCTGTTCCAGTGCCTGACCACTCTTTCAGTAAAGAAATTTTTCCTAATATCCAACCTAAACCTCCCCTAGCACAACTTGAGGCCATTTTCTCTTGTTCTATCGCTAGTGACCTGGGAGAAGAGACCAACAGCCACCTCACTACAACCTCCTTTCTGGTAGCTGTAGAGAGAGATAAGGTCTCCCCTCAGCCTCTTCTTCTCCAGGCTAAACAACCCCAGTTCCCTCAGCCGCTCCTTATCAGACCTGCTCTCCAGAGCCTTCACCAGCTTCGTTGCCCTTCTCTGGACACGCTCCAGCACCTCAATGTCCTTCTTGTAGTGAGAGGCCCAAAACTGAACACAGTATTCACACTCGCTAGTGCTGAGTACAGGGGTGCGATCACTTCCCTACTCACTATTCCTGATACAAGCCAGGATGCTGTTGGCCTTCTTGGCCACCTGGGCACACTGCTGGCTCATGTTCAGCTGGCTGTCAGCCAACACAACACCCCCAGGTCCTTTGCTGCCGTGCAGCTTTCCAGCCACTCTTCCCCAAGCCTGTAGCGTTGCACGGGGTTGTTGTGACTCAAGTGCAGGACCCAGCACTTGGACTTGTTAAACCTCATACAGTTGACCTCAGCCCATCGATCCAGCCTGTCCAGGTCCCTCTGTAGAGCCCTCCTACCCTCCAGCAGATCGACACTCCTGCCCAACATGGTGTCATCTGCAAATTTACTGAATGTGTACACAGTCCCCTCATCCAGATCATCAATAAAGACATTAAACACAACTGGCCCCAAAACTGAGCCCTGGGGGACACCATGACTGGCCGGCAACTGGATTTAGCTCCACTCACCACAACTCTCTGGGCTCAAAGACAATAAAAAATAGAGAAAAATATGGCAGATGAAAAGAACAGCACCGACAGCAACGTGAAAGCTCTTCTGCACATTGTTCCAGTAAGCATTTAATTGAGAGGACCCACCATGAACCTGGAGAGTGAGAACAACAGCATGCCAGTGGCACCATCCAGATTTCTCCCTTCCTTCCCCCTCCTCTGCTCTCCCTTCCTTCCCCCATCAGCTCCAGCACTTACGACATCTCTCTGGGGCCAGAAACCCCAGCAGATTAAAATCCTCCTTCTCATTTTCCCTTCCTCAGCTCTACCCCACATCCCAGTCCTTCACCTCCAGCATCGGCTCTCCCTTTATTTCTGTCTAGCTTCTCTGGGAATACCAAAACACAGCCCCTAGGGAAGCTCCCCCCTCCATCCAGCCAGTGTGGAGCAATTACATGGCTCTGAGAACATCTTATAAATGAATTATAGGCTGTTTTTAACCTTCCCAGCCAAAAGGCTTTTGGAAGAGCAACTTTCTAATTACATTAGAAGACATTTGGAGGAAAAAAGAAAAAGGCAACACATCGTTTGCATACAAAATGTGGAAGGGTCGAGGCTGGTTTACCATCTCCCAGACCCTTGGAGCTCCTCAGAGTCGGCCGTGGGCTGCTGCCTGTTCCCTTTGCAGGAGGCAGCCACATCAGCCCCACAGAGGGCTGTCACCAGCCAGACATCAATTACTCTTTTATGAATGACCTTGTTTCCATCCTTGCTGCAAGGAACAACTTGTCTTCGAGAGACTTGACAGAATCCGCAGAAACAGCATCTTGTCTGTTGACTGGTGAATCTTTTAATTCACCTTTCTGATGCTTCCCCTTCAGTTAAGGGGTCTGCTTCGGACAAGGGGGGGGGGGGATCCTTTAGCTCAGACTGGGTTCAGTAGCTCTGCCAAACCCCTGCACTCCCAGGGAAGGAGCCAACCTGTGCCCTGCTCAGCTCCAGCTGCTTTTTGGTGCTTCTGTGGCCACTGCAAGGGCCAGCTCCCTGCCAGACTTCACAGCCCAGGGGCGGGGAGGGGGGGAGCTAATTTCAGGTTACTTCCATCAGGTTGCATCCCTCCCACCCTGACCCGGTTCACCTAAAAGCCCACGATGCTTTTGCCTTTCCACATAGCAAATATGAGTCAGTTATCTCAGTCCAAAGGAGGAATCCGTCTTCAGCTCCAACTGAGCACATCAGCTCTGCCCGCACGTGCTCCCCAGGGACAAATGGTGGACGGATGCATTGCTCAGGAGTGCTGCACCCTGAGGGACAGCAGAGGAGACAGACTGATTGTGAAAGCAAGATGCTGAAGTGCACTGCAGTGTTATTAAAGATGCTCTACACGCTTGCCTACAATGATACACCTGGGAACAGTAAAGCAAACAGCCTGTGCTGTGTGCTGGCCCTACTGGCACATCACTCTTGGTGAAAAACTGGGTTATATCGGGCATTCACTGAGGCTTTTTTACCACAGAATTTGTTTGGAACAGGTGCTTGGAACAGCTGCTCCATCCTGAGCACAAATTTTGCTCAACATAAGTGGGTTTTAGCCTGGAAAGTTCAGGTATAAGAATTTCAGCTGAGATATTCTGCTTATTTTTTCTCCCCTCTCTCTGTCTGACCAGATAACAGCACATAGCACCTTAAACCCCACTGGAGCCAGAGTCTTTCCTTTGTACAAGCAGGACTAGCAAAACTGCAGTTTTCCTTCCTTTCCTTCAAGAGTGGTGTGGCCTTCAGGGGCCGTGAGAGCTGCAGGATGTTTATGTGCAGGACCGACTGCATGATGGACCACAGATCACCAAAAAGCAGGGTTTGCTAGAACTATAGCTGGAGGACAGTCAATAAACTGTCACTGCTCTGCCTATTTAAGAGGAGCTTTGGGGATAATAGCCCTGGATTTTAGGACTTTTTTTTATCCTGAAGTTTTCTGCTACTCTTTAGAAACCAGCTTCCTCGCAAGCATCAGTGGATGCACAGTGGCACCTCTCAGGTCCGGTGATGCTGCTAATGCAGCTACAGGACAAGCTCCTGAGATATGTAACCAATTTGACCTGTTCTGGTTTCTAACCACTGGGCACCCATTATAGTTATTAGGACAGCACCAGTAAGGCCTGCAAAGACCGAGGCCCCTCCTCTGTATACACACAAACCTCCAGATAACCAGGCAGGGTGAGCACTTATAATTTAAATAGACCAAAAAACCAACCAAACAAAAAAAGAAGTCGGTAGGGAAAGAGGCACAAGAAGGAGATGGGGTCCACCCAACAGGTCAATGACCAGGGTAATGCCCCTCTAAGACCACCTGCATCCTGACTAGCATTTCCCCGGGGGGGCTGGTTTACCAAGCATCATTGTGATAGATTAGCCACATGGATGCAGATATCCCCTGAGCATGGCTTGGTTTTCTATACAGCCACAGATGTCAGGCACCAATACTCTGGTGTCTTCCCTCTTTGATTAAAGAGGGAATTAAATGGTCTTCTAAAGCAGACACATGCTTTTCAGGGGAGGAAAGTCCTTTAAAATCAATAGCAGGGGAAAGTGAAAAATCCTCTCTATTAACAAGCAGGAAAAAAGCTACAAGTGGGGGGCTGATCACTTCTGCAAGCTGCAGCCCAGCGGGGATTAGCAGGGTAGGATGTGACACCGGTAAGTGTCAGAACCCCACAGGGCTGAACCCCACTCCTGCCTGCGGTGACATCTCACCACAGCCATCAGGGCTGGCTTTCCCTGCCTGCATTTCTCGCTTGCAGATCAGAGATTAAAAACGAGCCTTGGGAGAGGGTAGGAGCCGGTGGGAAAACAAGCAGCGGACTGGCCCTTGCTGTAAGATACCGACAGAACGGGGGGACGGGCGGGGGCAATTTATAAGAATAAGCAAAGCTCCCCTATGTGATTTAAGATGCTGATGAGCTGCTAGAACAAGGCGGAGCAAAGAATAAGGTTGCTCGTGACCAGCTCTTGGGTATTCCCCCGGGGCCCCCTTAATTTCTGAAGGGCTGGGTACATGCCACCCCCCGGCAGCGGTTACGGCGGCTGCTCCCGCACCCCCTGCGCCTCCCGGCAGCTCCCGGTGCCGAGGGCCCCCGCCCGGAGGGGCGGGCAGCGCGGAGCTCGGCGGGGCCGCGGCGCCCTCCAGCGGCGGAGGCGGCGGCGCAGCCGGGGCGGCCGCTCCCGGGGCAGCGCCGCGATGGAGCGGCCCCTCGCTCGGGTGGTGGCCGCCCCCCTCCCCTTGCACCCTGTCCTGCACCTTCACACGCCCCGCGGGCCCCTCACGCTGCCGGAGGCGGTGGAACCGGAGCTTAAAGGCAACCGAGGGCCACGCCGTTATCCCCTGCTGAGAGCAGAGGGCGGTGGATGCCCCATTGCCACAGCCACGGGGAAAGCACCTCGCACCCTTCTGCCACAAAGAAATTATACTGTCTTCACTGCAATGGTATCATGAGAGGTCCAAAACGAAGACAGCCACCTTCCCCCAGAAGACCCAAACTGTGAATGCTAAAGCAAAGCGACCAGGACGCCCTAGGAGCCACAGAGAAAAGCAAACAGCTAGTTTGGGGTTTCTGCCAGCCAGGGCTTGCTTTGGTGGCCAAAGCTTGGCGGTGTTACACCAAACCAGCTGGGCTGGGGGAGCCCACGGGGCCTGGAGGAAGGGGCCTGCTCATCCTTACCCTCCACTGCCACGGGAAAGGAGAACAGCATCAGGTGGCCCTTGGAGGAGGGACAGCAACGCTGGAGTTCACTGGATATATTTTTCTTCAACTATCCCTTCAGGAAACAGCCATAATTTTAACAACCTCTTTTACCTAGTGGCATATCCCAAGCCATACTGCACGTGGAGTAAGGCAATCAAATAAACATTACAGAGAAGTTCAACTGTGTTTTCCGGCAGCCCTGACAATGCCCCCTAGCCTGTACATACCCATCTGTTGTTTTAGATGCAGTAATTGCAGGCACACACTGAAGTATACTTCAGCAAAAAAGGGGGATTCTTTGGCAAAAGAGAGGGGGATTATACATACTCTGCTAGCAGTATTCATGGGAACTGTATCACTCAAGCCCCTTAGAGCATCTCAGAGAGAGGAAG
This sequence comes from Phalacrocorax aristotelis, assembly GCF_949628215.1. NCBI lineage: Eukaryota > Metazoa > Chordata > Aves > Suliformes > Phalacrocoracidae > Phalacrocorax > Phalacrocorax aristotelis. The sequence goes on along the minus strand of NC_134280.1, from coordinate 53,544,280 downwards.
ACTGTGTATTGAGAGGGTGAAAACATTCATTTCAGCAGCTGGTTTGCACTAAGTTTTAAAGGTGTCCACTTCTTGTTTCCACCATCAGTATAATTTTCCCCAATTACATAGATTAGATAAATCTCCTGAAAGCTAGTTTATTTATGACAGCAATGGAAGTATTTTTATATTAAGCACACCTTCACACACAGCCATCTACCTGTTAGCTCCTGCCCTTCGCACAATATGGGCAAGCATGCAGTGAGCAGCATTTTCCTGCTTATCCCTCCAGCCCCAAGGCTGGAAGCTGCTCCGTTCAGACTAAGCCCTGTGTGCAGGCTGTGCTTTTAAATGAGGCTGAGCTCACAGTCCAGTTTGCCAACGCTGCCATGGTTTGGGCCCAAAAAGGCACTTCACTGTGGATGATGGAGAGAAGAAAGGTGGCGTTTCAGCTCTTGTGGTACCCCTCCACCTTCTCTTTGGAGGCTGAAGCTGAGTGTCAAGCCCAAAGCCCCCGTGCCTGCTACCACCACCACTGTGGTAGATGTTTGTGGCAAGGGGGGAAGGAGGGGAGCTGACTTTGCTGTCACAAGTCAGAGGAACAACGTGGGACTCAAAATCTCACTGCTAAGGTTTCCCCACACAAACCGCATTTTGACTTTGTGAGAAAAAAATACCCTGGGAATCGTCATCACTGCAATTACTCTGGCAGATAAGCACCTCCCTTTGACCCTCCTCTGAAAGCTGCATACACAGCACTTTGGCAAAAGAAACAAGGAACAGAAGGATGTAGTCCTCAGCTGGAAAAACTCTGCAAGGTCATGCCTTTTACAAAAATGTCCTCCTGCAGCACAGGGTGGAGCAACAGGACATCCTTCCCCAGGTGTGCATGCTCCCGGGCACAAGGCAAAACAGCCCCCAGCACCACATTTTAAGGGTATCAGCCCAAGGTTACGAAAAGCCCCTCCCAATACGCACCATGGCGGTGAGGCACTGCGATTCCCGCACCGTGGCAGCAGAGCTCAGCAGGGCTGCAAGGATCAGGGTCATGCTGAGGCAGATCCCAAAGTAGAAAGCTGGAAGGAAGTCAGACATGGGAGCTGTGGTCAGGCACAAAGACTTTAGGGCTAACAGAGGCCTGGTCTGATGCTTCTTCCAGGAAGGGGGCCAAAAAGCGCATTTTGGGGAGCTGGTCCAAGAAGACCAGGTTGCAGAACTGAAATTGTTTTATAATTTATTCAGTACCTTCCATTTGCGTATGCTTTGCTTTTCTGGCAGGGCTGTAAACCTCTGACTGGTTCTCACAGCTCCAGCAGAATTAAGCACTCTAAAAGGATATTGGTCTACCCGACAGACCACAAGCTGTCAATTATTTCAGCACTCCCGATAAGGATCACCCCAAATGGGGGGTGCTGATGCACAGCAGCTGTCCCACAGCCCCTATCGGGACTTTGCGCACTGCTAATCTGGTGCAACACTCGCCCTCCAGTTTCCTCCTGGCTAAGTCAGGGTCACAGCCAGTACCCTGGGGCAGGGTTCAGGGACCACAGTGCTGCAAAGGGCTTTGCAACCCTCACTAAGGGCTAAGCGTGCAAGAGTTAGCACTTGCAAGCAATCTAAGTGGAAACATCGCTGGAGAGGAGTGGTTGGGAAGGGAAAGACTGCAAGGCTGCATTAAGTGACAATCTATACAGTCTCTGGTGTGTGTAGGAAAGGGGGAGGGCTGTACCTTAGCTTTGGACTAACATAGTTCTTACACCTGCCTTGTTAAACCGAAATTGAGAACCAGGATCTAGAGTAGTGATGAGCACGTTTAAGCCCAGAGTATAGCTTAGGAGAAAGAGAAGATGCAAGCATAGCAGAGGTGAGCAGAGTATTTTAGTATCTGGGCTGTTGTCATCTCTTTGCTCTGGTCTTGTAGCCAAGACTCAGTTTGTATTTCTTTGTTGTGTAGGGAAAACCCCCCACATTTCCTCCAAAAACAGCTGTTTCCACACATTTCTCCTCCCAGCCTCAATTTTCTATACTCTGCTTCAACTCCTGTAATAGTCCTTCTCACACACCCAGGGCCCTTCCAGCCCCACTGCACCTTTAGGTCCATCTTTGGCTGAACCCCGCCGTGCTTTCACTGCAGCACAGGGGAAGGATGGGGAGATGGTGAATAGAGGGACAGGAATGAACACAGCAGCACCTGAGCACCCTGTGGTTCCACAACACCCTTCAGTGCTGGGCATGTGGATCTGATACAGAAAAAAGTGTCTGTGGGACTGTGTTAGCCCTAGCGCATCCTCCAAAAGCCAGCCCCTGCTTCCTTCTGCGATGCCTCTGCACTTCCTTCGACTGCTCTGGGGGACTTTGCAGGTTCTGGGTTCACCAAAGGTCTCACTGGGATGCGACTGCAATGTACCTGCATAGTGGATGACCCTGTAGGAGTTGCTCTCCAGGGAGATGTTGCTGATGACGGTGAAATGGAGCCCGTAGTGGGTGACCGTGGTCAGTGTGGCAATGGACAATCCCAGCAGCTGGAAAAGAAGGGTTTTAGGAAAGTATTGGCAAGGTAGCAGCCCCTGCCGAGGACACACAAAGCTTTGAGGTGTATCTGGATAGTCCTGAGCCCCACACAGATGCAGACAGCCTGATCATCCAAAGACCACTACATCTACCCCAAAATGCACATAAAAGGACAAACCCCGGAACTTATACCAAAGCCCTTAGGAAAAGGGCTCTTGCATAATGAGTGCACATGCCACTGCACAGCCCACGGTCTCTTGGCCAGTGTCCATGGATGAAATTCCCACCACGTGAAGAAAGCCCAGAGGATCGATGCTTTTGCAGCACACCTGTGCAGTCCCACCTGGCTCTGCAGAGTATGCACATGCAGTTATGACAGCCACCAGTTTCAAGAGTGGTTTTGGGCAGGGATGATATTCTCTTCTTTGCTCTTTGCAATGCTAGTCCCATTGCCTGCTGTTGGCTATATTTTGTATTGTAGAGTGCAAAGAGCTGAGCCTTATACTACTCGAAGTAAGCTGTGATGCTTTCTGTCGCCACAACATGCTGCCAGGCTGTCCATGTTTCTGTCCCATCCCTGAGAGCACTGGTATGCCAAAGGCGTGGGGTGACTACCAGCACGTTACCCTCTGTGTCGCCCAGAGCAAGTCCAGATGATGGAGAGGGAACATTTCTGATGGCACCTGGCTCTAGACAAGGGCTCCTTGTAGCACACCAGTGGCAGAGCTGGGACAAAGGCACCAACAGGAGGACAGAATAAAACAGCTGCAATGGTAGTATAATGAACTTGCAAAATACAAGATGTGAGGCCACTCTTAGGTCCCAAGGTAAGGTTTCAGCATTTTGTGCCTTTACAATATGGAAACACAAGGCAGCTATCCCTGTGTCAAATGTGACAATCCAGTGTCAACATAATCCCCACTGTATGACATTTTCTTCCAGAGCAGACTAATAGCTATTGTTGGAGACTAGTTTAGTTTCAGAGACTAAATACACCCAAACCAAGCATTTTTTGCTTATAAATAATTTGTGGCACCTACTGATCCTTCATGCTGTGCATTACTGCATATCTTGATCCACACCCAGCAAAATGCTAAGTGCAACACTGGTTAGCTCAGATTTCTGAGAAACACCAGTCTAAAATCCTCCCAACAGCAATAACATGATTCTTGCCTAGCACGGTGGCAACATCTTTGGTACCAATCCTCCTTTGATTTTCTCCAAATGACATATTCTGCTATTTGGAAGAGAACAACGTACAGCCACTACAGCCAGTGGTCCTGAAATGTTCAAATTTGGATGAACTATAAATTTCCCATATGGCCCAAAATAAGGCGCCACCTTTTAATTACACTCTTTCCAAGCCACTAACCCTCTTTCAACTAAATACAGATTATTTTTTTTAAGCTTGCAAGTTTTGATGAAGTGAAAAGACAAGCACATACAACTCAAAAACATCCAGCAGAAGCATCCCCCAGTTTCTAACATTTCCCATCAGCTCTAACAGCAGATGTCAAGAAGTTCCCCTTTAATTTGCTTCAAAATCTGAAAAAAAAAAAAACTTTAAAAAGTGCCTAGAACTGCTTTCACTTTGTGGTGCGGGTTCACAGGTCTCTCACATATATTTCCATCGAAGGCTTGCAGTTTCATATCCTCATTGATCCCACCTGCAGTTGACCACCGTCCCAGCAACAAGTGTGACTGCAGCAGGTCCATCCTCCCTCTTTTGCTCCAAGGAGACAGGAACAAGTTTCTTTTTGCTGAAAACCACACATTCTGTCAAGCAGCGACCTTTTCTTTCTCCCTCAAGGCGCCCAGCAGGTTGTGAAAGAGCTGCAGTGGCGTGGCAGCCCTGAGAAACCAGAAGTCTATCAGCGGGGGGGGGTGATGCTGGCGGCCGGTGATAACTGCCCAGGGCATAACGATAACTCAGGCAGTTGCCTTTGCTTGCCCTCCGCCCGTGAAAAACAGAACGTGGGAAAACCTGACCGTCTCCGAGCGGGGACGGGAAAGGCAACAGTCTGTCTTGCCCCAATTCTGCAGAGGTCCCCCCCAAACTTGCCTGCTCACCATGACACAGAGGCTGGTCACCAGCTGCTGGCACTTGGTGGTCCTCATCCCGCACCTCAGTCGCATGGCTGCTCGTCCCCAGAGAGAGCTGGCAGTTGGTCCCTCTAGCTCTTGATAAAGCCTGAGTTTCCACCAAAGGGAGGCACGGCCACAGTGGGGCCTCTCAGGAAGTGTAGTCCCCACCACGTGCCGATGCACCTCCTCCTGCCCGATTATTAAATCCTGTTTAGAGCAGCCACTTTCCACCCAGGCTTTCGGTGGGCTGCTGTCAGCTCCAACATGTGGCCACCTGGGAAAGGAGGAAAGGTGTATAGAAAAACAGCCTTTCATGGACTTCAGAGCAAAGCTTCTCAAAAGACTTTTAAAAACTATTCAGTCAAGAGCCAGTATCAAAATACCCTGGTTTTCGCTTTCACTGGGATGCAGTTCTGCGTAATGAACATTGTCACTAATTTTTTTCTAAGCCTGCATAATTAGTTTCTTGGGAAAAAGTTTAGGAAAATGCTATTTAGAGAAAAATAACTTCATGTTTAAACAAGACATCAAAGCCCCCAAACAGACCTGCATGAGTCTTCCCATCCATTTGAAAAACCACCACATGGCAATAACCTTTGGCTGAGAGTCTATTAAAACTTCTATTTGCAGCCAGGGGAAAAAAATCCCTTTGGTAGCATTTTATTCAGGAAAATGGCTATATGTAAATATAAACCCCTGCTCAGGAGACCCTCACTGTCCATGAACATTCTGACTCTCTTGTTTCCCCTCTCCTACCACTGATGACCCCACGGACCCATGGCTACAGAAGACTCAGGTGACTTCTGCTGTTCAAAAATAGCTGCCTGGTGGCTGCATATTTCCCAAAAGTAAATCACAAAAGAGCCTCAAGAACACTCTGGCCAAAGGGAGACTGAATGACTGAGTGCCTTAATCACCCTTGGTTTTGGAGCTAGACCTGTGGAAAACAGGTGAAACAACAATGGAAAATAGTCGCACTCCCCCCAGGTGGCAAAGAAAGTGGTGGTGGGGAGGGTAAAACCACCCCACATCAGTAACTGTAGTTACAGGAAGATGACAAAGGAGGAGGAGTGGAGTGAAAAAAGGAAGGAAGATGCATTTTGTGGAGCAAAGAGAAGCAAGAGAAAGTGAGTTGCACAAAGTCATGTGCACAGGAAAAAGCATGTAATGATTTTCTGACTACATTGCTAGCTTTCTTGCAAGCTTTCTCGTCAAACATCTTGGTTGCAACCTCCCAAGACACCAATGAGAGCTGCCACAGCCATTTCTGAAAACAGGTATCCCCCATGGCTCGTGGGTCCCTGCCCTGGTGGGGGTCCCTGATGCCCAGCAGGAGACACTGTTGTACCCATGTGCACACAGAGACCTTCCTACTCCAGCCACCAGCTGGAAATCACCTGAGAAAGTCGAACAGATGGACGGCAGGGAAGGAGAGCAGTGAGGAGAGGACTACAGAGAGAGGGCAACAGGCTGGGGAGGCAGCTGGTGCCCAGCCACACATGTCCAGGAGGAGGATCCAGACACCATCCACGGCAGCGCAGACACCCCCGGGGACCAGAGCACAGCTGCAAGGTGATCATGGTCCCCACCATGGGCCAGGTTGGGAAAGTGCCTTATGAAACACTGTGGTGGAGTTAGGACTGCATCCAAATGCAGAGCTGTTAGCACCCGTCATTTCTTCTGGTACTATGGGCCAGACGATTGTGTTGACACCTGCACTTTCATGGGGAATGAACAGCAAGGGGGCCACGGGTATAAAGGCAGTGGGGTTGGTTCACAGGTGGAATGGTTAGAAGGGTTAGAAGAAGGTATGAAGCACAGCTCTGCGTGTAAAACCAGCTACAGAAGCCTGACCAAGAGCAACGGTGAGTTAGAAGCGAGGGCGCAGCCATGGTGCATACCATGAACACCCCTGGTGCCTGTTTCACAGCAAGGGACATATGCAAAACCATGCAGTCCATCTTCATTTTCCCCTAGGCCCCACTTTTCTTCCTCAACCTTAAACGCACGCTACCAGAGACTTGTGCAAAGCCAGATCTCACACTAGAGGTCCCCACAGACCAGCAGAACTCCCTCCCGAAGGCCTGGATGATTCAAGTGGGCTTTCTGAAGGGAACAGATGGACAGTTCCCTTCCCAGCTCCACAAAGGTCTCCTCTGTCCGTGCAGGAGCCTCACACCTCGCTGCAGGACCACCTGATCCTGGACCTGACCACCAGCTCACAAAATCATCATCTACACCCCTTGGAAGTGCCCCTGCTCTCTCCACAAAAGATGCTCTACCTCCCTTTGTCTCCAGCCATAAAAACAGGCAGCTTCACTGCCTCACCAAAGCTCTCAAAGCAGGTGCAGAACTTTAAACACCTGGATTTAAACAGATGTTGCCTCTGGTTTGGTTGCGCATGCCTATTCCTGGTAGTTTGCCCATGTCTTCTGATGCTTCAGATGCTTCTCCCACCTCCAGTGCTCAGCGCTCTGCCTTCGTGCCTGCTCTCTCGATTACCCGCTCCAGTGCTGCACTGGATTTGGGTGTGGAAGCATTTTCTGCTGTTTCTCTTCCCTCTGTCTTACACATTATCTCACACAGGTATGGCCTGAAAGATTTCTCTTTGGGCAGAACATATGTGAATTTCTAACATCAAAAAATAACAAAAAGCAATAGAAGTTACCCCCTCCCCCCAAACAAAAGTGAACAGCAGGAGTGTTAGTAGACCTGGGGCATTAAGAGGTTAGGCTCTGATTGAGGGAGGCACATTTGGCACGTGGCAAGGGCACTGCTGAAGTGAGGACAGGGAGAGCATGCATGCTTATCTTAACTGTGGCCATCAAAAGGGGGCCTTTACAACACTTCACTTTCCACAGGTGTATACTTCTGGGTGCCGTGTCATTGTCATATGCCTGTCTTGGCAGTTCTCTGCCCAGGGACCCCTGGCAAGAAGCAGGGTGTCCCCCAGCCCCATACCAGTGGGAAGAGAGGCAGCGCTGGAGGCACACCGGGGAACCATCCTCGCAGCCGGTGTGCAGGCTGGATGGCAGCATGGCTTTTCCTGCAAGACTCGGCCTCCTGCCCGCCCTGCTGGGTTTTATCAGTTGGTCCCCTTTGCAAGGGCACAACTTATCACTCCCAGACGCGGTGCAAAAACCACAGGTGACCACAGCTCTTGCCTGTGGCTTCCTCCCTTATCTCTGGTTATCAGCTGGAGCACGGGAAGAGGGTAGCAAGGCTGAAAATACCCCAGAGAGCCCAGGTGCCCTCTTCGTCTAGCCTTGTGGCAGCTTGCAGCCTTCTGTTAGGCTGTGAAAATACACACTGGCATCCCCAGCTGCATGGGTGTCGGAAGGATGTGCCACCATGTCCAGAAGTAAAGGATTGATTTAAAAAAGGGAACAATGCCAGATCATACTTTTGCAGAGCTAAAAACCTCCAACCCTCTTCTGTGCTGGAGGGAAATGCTGCCCACACTGTCAAGACGGATATCCTAAAAGAGCTGGGGGATTTAATGTGTCACTGCTGCATGGGGTGAACTTGGGAGACTAAACATAAATGGAGGAGGAGAGGCTGAATTCATGCTAGTCTTTCTCACTGTCCACTTCTCTGGCTCTCGCTCCATCGGTGCAGCCACTAATGATGCAACAGCAGCACCCTGGCCCCAGCTGCTTCAACTCCAGCCAGGCAGCAGGTAGAAGAAACCTCCCCCGTGGCTTTGGGGTGCTGCTACTCGTGTTCCTGTGAAAGGATGTGCTGGAGGCAGGGGAGAGGAGGTTGCTCCAGGAGGCAAAGCTATACACATCGTCCAGGCAGGACACACTCGTGCCAGGTTCCTGCTGCCTCTCAGGAGCCTCCTCTTTTGCCAGCCCATACCACTGTTAGGGAAAATACCTCTCTTCTAAGAAAATAGCTCCAAATGTGGCAGATTTACAAGTGTCACTGGCTCAGCCCATTCGGTCGCTCAGCTACTGCCCATAGCATGGCTATATTCACCCTAGTGCAGGCTCGTAAATAAAACATGTCCATATCAAACTGCACCAAAGCCGTATGAATGACGGGAAGCCAGGGAGACCTCACAGCCTGTGTCTGCCTTCCCAGGCACATCAGAAGGACGCTTTGTAAAGGCTGCTTAGTATTCCTATAGCACATACGCACAATCAAAGCTAAAAATCAACTTTTAGACCTGGGGCCTTCTCTTTTCAAGAAGGGAAGGAGAGGAGAAAAGAGGGCGGTGCCGAGCTTTGCCAAGCTTCAGACGCACCATACAACTCCACTATGAATGGAAAAAAGGCTGGCTGGATGCTGCCTTGGAAGAAACAAAACTGGATAGAAATCATAAAATCTCCAAAGGACTTTTTTATTTATTATTATTTCCAAAGTGTGTCTCCTCCAGAAATCCTCCAGTGATTCCCAGGCATTTTGAAATTGTAGGTGAGAAAATAAATGTCGGAAGAGTTACTAAAAAAAGTTCATCAAGCCTAAGAAAGATTACATTCAAAAAGAACATAAGCTGAAGACTTCAAAGAATAAACTCAAATAAACTTCTTTCCCCCTGAAAGTGAAACAACTGTACTCATAGCTCTAAAGCACAACACCCTACTTAAACGAAATTATTTTTTCTTTTCCACATGGTATCTAATTGCAAACCATAACCACCCAGGAGCCAGCTGTGCTGGTGATAGACCCAAAGACAACTCTAGCCCTGCTCCTGACAAAACCAATGCAAGCAGAGCCCAGCCTAGCAAGCAGGGATTCACCTCCTCTCCAGGGAGCATGGGGCTGCTTGACTGCCCCTTGCCATTTATTTCTGGCATTTGCTCTGTTGAGCCTTACCACAACGGGACCTCTACTGCTTTCTACAGATGTCCAGAAAGTTTTGGCAAAAAAACCCAGAAGCTCATGCCAGCTGCCTGTAAATCATGGGTCATGGTGGGACTGACCCAGCACCTCGTCTGCTGCATTCCCACTGACACACGTGCCAACACAGGTGGCAGCATTTTGCCCTCAACTTTGGCAGACGCAAGAAGTAACACATAGCGTCAGGGCTTGGAGGCCCTTCACCGCAGAGTTACTCTCTCTCCAAGCAGAGCTTGCCCACCTTGCACCACGCTGGCCAAAGCCACAAAGGGCTGCGAGGTGTCCACACCAACCATGCATTTATCACTTTTGCCTCACCCGTGCCAGAATAGGAGAATTTCTTCTCCCCAACCTCTGGGGATGGGTATCACATCGCTGGAAGCTCGCTCTCCCCAGATTACAATCAGGAAGTTGATTGTGAACCCAGTCTTCAATGATGTTCTACTGGATCTTACATAGTCATTAGCTTTTATAAAGAGATTTCAAATAAGGTTACATTTCTCAGAGTACAAGATGTACCTACCTTCCTTCAGACTATCAGGAAACCAGCTGTACTGTTAAGAAAGCATAAGCAGTTGTTCTGTGCTGTGCTCAGGCCCAGAGCCGACAGCCTCATCTGGCTGGAAACACGCATCGCCATCAGCAGCCCCGAAGCCAATTTGGCCAAGTCAAGTTTGTCGCCAAGCTGAGCATGGAATCACTGGGGCTGGAGGCTACATGCTCTCTCTTGAGACTGGATTTACTGGTGTTTAAACTGTGCATTATTAATGAAAAAAAAATCCCTGTAGTTATTTTTGTACGATAAAAATCCAGTTATTACTCTTGAGTGTGGCTCTTCGATACAGAAGGTTTTCTCTTGAAAAGCTTCAAAGACAGCAACTTCCTCTTTCCTGTGAGAAAGGCTTGCATCAGAAATTAAAGACGGGGTAATAAAAGAACATTAATATTACTCCATTGCAGTAATGCCCTTTCTGCCTAAGCCACTACTGCTAGTGAGCGCAAGGGAAGCCCCCTGCGCCAGTCAAGACAGCTTTGCGGCTGCTGAAGGCAAGCACTGGCATTACATGGCTTGAGCCGAGCAAGCGATCCTGTGACCACTCGTGGACACAAGCACATTTATATGCACAAGCAGCTCCCCTGCACTTCCCAGGAACCCACCAAGCAAAATGCTCCCACCTGCACCGCACTTCACGAGCTGCTCCCCTTGGGCCAAACCCTTCAGAGCAACCACAGAGCTGCTCATAGTTTTTGCCCCAGGTCTACAGCACAGCCAAGAACATCTTGAAAGCTACTGAATTTGGGTGCTCAGTACGCTTGGGTGGGATTACCAGAAATGTGAAGCACTCGCAGGCTTCTTCCTGCCACTTCCAGGAATTTCAGCTGGGCTGCCTGCGATGCTGTGGCAGTGCTTGCTCCTTCAACCTGCTGCCATTGCAACCGATCCCTGGGAAAACTACTTCTCTTCCAACATGGTAGAGCTTTGCTGCTCCCTAAATACCCCAGGCAGGTAGAAAAAAGCCACCTTTGTGTCACGTCTAGAAAGCATGGATGGCTTGTTATATTACTATTTTTGGGTTAGATACACCCTAGGAGCAGCACCAGAGTACTTCAGGGCAGCCAGGGGAATAGAGGTACTTACTATGATACCCGACTTCTGCTGCAGAGCCTGGCTGGCCCCCACCTGTGCGGTGATGGCTCTGCTATGGGCACGTACATGTCCCTGCCACCAGGTTGCTGCCAGAGCCACTGGCTTTGAGCGTCTCCTGAGAAGGGGTTGTGTTCTCTGCCAAAAAACGAAGCCCCATAACTGAACTGCCTCCAACCTCCTTGCCTGCACACCTCTGGGTGGAGGGAGACCCTGCAGAAGGCAATTAGCATGTCTCTTAGTCTAATTGCTGCAAACCCTCAAGTGGATGAGCACTCTCCACCTCCTGCGGATGGTCACACTGAGGGGCTGCACGAGCACCAGCTTGGCAGCTGGCACCGGAGGCAAGGCAGAAGGGGCCAGGGCTGACCCCACTGAAGCCAGTGAAAGGGTCTGTTGCAGATGTTTTAGCATCACACGGGGTCTTTTGGGGCTTTTTTTTTTTTTAAAGGCTGGGCTAGAGCAAAGCCCTGAGGACAGCCGTGCTGAAGCCAGGAGTGGACTGCAGCCCCTGGGCAATGGGTACATGTGGCACCCCCTCCATCCGCCCTGCTTACTTAGCAAAACAAGTGCAAGTTATTTCTCACCACAAGCTCCTGGGATACCAAGAAACAGATCCTTTGCCCTGTCCATTAAATTCAGCTATTTGAAAGTACCTTACCCTGCTGCTCTCCTCCCCGGAGCTGGGAGCAAGGTTTGCTCGATGTCACAGCAAAGTGAAGCGCGGGCGCAGCCCCTGAGCCACAAAAGCTTTGCGTTTTTCTCCTCTCTGTGCCTTTATCATTGAAACTGTCATGTAAGCCTGAAAAGCAGGCCTGCGGAGAACAGCCTTTTTAAGATGTCTCACGCAGCTGCTATAAAGTTTTATTATTTTTTTGTACACGTAACAAAGCAGAGTCCCGGTGCATCCCTTCGCTTTGCAAAACAAACGCCAGCCGGCAGCCAGGTGTCCGCACCGCTCCGGCCCCGGAGTTTGATGGCAGGGCTGCTTCCAGCCACCGCGCCGCGGGGGCCGCCCGCTCCCGGGGGCGCCGACTTCCCTGGCCCCGCCACCCACGGGGTGCCCGCTTTGGGGGGGGGGGGGGCGGGGCGGGGAATGCCATGTTTGAGGGGACAGGACACGGGGGCTGGCACCGCACCGGGGACAGAGGGACCCCCGGCTGCTTGTGCGTGCCCGCGCCGGTGTGCGGGGGGGGGAGGCGGGGCCAAAGGGGAGCCCCTCCCCCGAATAATAATAAAAAGTAGAGTACATTATTAAAAAAATAAAGGCAGAAGCGGCGGGCAAAGGGAAGGGCCGCAGCAGGCGGGCCGGGCAGGGGCGGGCGGGGGCGGGAGCGCACCCCCGTCCCGCGGGGGCAGGGGGAGAACGCCGGGCCCTGCCCGGAGCGGGCGGTGCCACGCGCCGGGCGCGCGCGGGGGCGGGGGCGCGCGCGCGGGGGCAGGGCGGGTGTCGAGGGGGTGCGGCGGGCGCGCGTGGCGCGGCGTGCGCGGCGCGTGCGGCCGGCGGGGGCTCGCGAGCGGCGGCGGCGGCGCGTTGATAAGGGGCGTCCGGCGGCGGCGCCCGCCGCAGAGTCGCGGAGCGGTGGCGGGGATAAACACCCCCGCGCTGCTCACCACCCGCTTTCCTTATTATTTTTTTTTTCCCCCCTTTAAATTTAGTTTTTCTTAAAAAAAAAAAATCTTTTTGTTTTCTTGCGCGCTTTGCGCCCGCCGCCGCCGTGGCCGCCCGGCGATGAACGGCGCGGCGCTGCCGCCGCTGCCCCCCGCCGCCCCCCGCGGCCGCCGTCGGCCCGCCTCCCCCGAGCTGCTGCGCTGCAAGCGCCGCCTGGCCTTCGCCGCCCTGCCGAGCACCGGGGCGGCGGCGGCGGCGGCGGCGGCCGTGGCCCGTCGTAACGAGCGGGAGCGCAACCGCGTGCGGCTGGTCAACATGGGCTTCGCCGCCCTCCGCCAGCACGTCCCGCACGGCGCCGCCAGCAAGAAGATGAGCAAGGTGGAAACGCTCCGCTCCGCCGTCGAGTACATCCGCGCCTTGCAGCGGCTCCTCGACGAGCACGACGCCGCCGCCGCCGCCTTCCCCGACGGCCGCGGGCGGGCGGCCGTCGGGGAGGGCGGCGGTGGCGGCGGCTACTCCTCCGCTTCGCCCTCCTTCGCCTCCTCCGTGCCCGGCTCGCCTTGCTCTTCCGAGGAGAGCGGCTACGACGCGGCGCTCAGCCCCGAGGAGCGGGAGCTGCTCGACTTCACCAGCTGGCTCGGGAGCTACTGACCCGGCGGGAGGTGAGGGGGCAGCCGGCGGTGGGGGGGAGGAGGGGGCCGCCTCCCCATGCGCCGGCGCTCGGGGGAGCGGGGCGCGTACCCACCGGAGCTCTCTGCACATCTCTCCGCAGCCGCGCTCAGCCTGCAGTAGTACCTCAGCGCCCTCGCTCTCCGCAGAAAGCCGGCACGGCGACCCCCCTCCCCACAGAAACACTTGCCGCCCCCCCCCCCCCCCCCCCCCGCCCCGGCGGGGCGCCGCTGGCTGCTTTCCTCGCCGGGTTCACCCGTCGTCTTCGGGCAGCGGGAAGTGCAATGGTGTAACCGGCGGGGCTCCGGTACCTGCGCCGGGGCGGCGGCGGCTCCACCTGCCCGCCGGGAGCTGCCGGCGGAGAGGAGGCCCGAGAGACCCCGCTTCCCGCCGCGGCTGCTTCGGAGGGGTGGAAAAGAAAAGAAAAACACTTGATGCTTCCTTGTTTCTGGAGGGGGAGGGAACTTTTTTATCATGTCAGATTCTATTTTACATATAACTTGAACGGCCTGTGGGAACACTGGTGTATGAAGACTTATTTTTGTACAAGAAACCTTAGAGAAAAGGGGTGAGGAGATGGGTCTATTTTTAGCAAGTCCTATTCCGTTGTTCTTGAACACTGCCAGCTAGAATGTTTTGGGAACATACACAAGTTTAGATAAAAAGATGGGTTTTTTTCTCTCCAAACACTTTAGTAAAAGACTGTAAAGTTATGTTGTGTCTTAACGTGGTGTCCAAGTTTGCCTGGTGTGAAGGTCCACTGCTCTGAAAACTGAAGTTTTTTTTAAAAAAAATGTATTGAAGGCATTTTTGTATGCACTTGCTAGGATTTCTTAAGTTGTACATATGCAGTTTTTAAGAGAGTATCATATTTTATGTAAATTGACTTTATAAATAAAAATCTATTTATAAATTACTTCAGGGCTGTAAGGTGCATGTGTTTGCCAGAAATGCCCAAGGTAACTTCTGTCTGAGCAGGTGGGAGAGGGGACTAATGAGCGGTACAGCAGAGAGGCAGTTCTCCCGGACCAGGCTTCATGTGCAGAAGGGAATGAGGAGCAGCACAGCAAAACCTCCAGGCTTCCTTTTTTTCCCCTCCCCATTCAAATTTTATGAACTTTACACTTGGTGCAAGTACTCCAGAGCTGATGTACGGGGATGCGGATGCATGTGGGAGATGGGGCATGTTCAGCTCTGGTAACTCCTTTCCAGGGCACGCAGAAGGTGCCGCAGGCTGCGCTGCCCTTGCTGGCAGCGATGGGAGAGTCATGGGAAGGTGAAGGGGAGTGGGTATCTGAAGTTGGTTTGTCCTGGCACCTACGTTGAGGAGTTAGGTTGGGGTGCCTTTATTCAGGTGAGCCGCATTTCTGAGATCAGTGTTGTCATTTAAAACCCTTCCACATAACTAAGTGTCCTACTCTGTCCTCCTCTAACTTCAGCTGCTTGTACATGTACTTTATCTAAAAGCAATAAGCAAACATGAATTGCTCCTTAGAAACTATTGTCAGAGACTCCTAAGCTCTGTCCATTACTTTTGCACTCACGCTGAAGGCCTGCTTCAGTGCAGGTGAGCCAAAGTAAAACAGATTGCTGTGAAACAAAACACAGCGATGATGGCATGAAAAACTACAGCAGAGGTTACTTCCCTTAAATAGCTCTAGTGAATGCTACTAGTTGCATGGAGCAAAATGGACCAGCCTCTAGAATACAGTGAGCAAACACAAAACAGAAAGGGTTATTAAAATTGACCTACTTTGCAGGGACTGTGTGTGTAATCTCTTGGCTGTGTTAGTGCTGGGAAGGTAGAAGTTTTCAGGAGTATGATCACACAGTCCCGACTGTGTGCTCTGTAATCTAGATCTGTAAGAGTATTCCACATATATGATTCCATTATTCCATTTGAAAAGAAAAAAAAAACAAAAAACCAAAATCAACAACCCATGGGAAAATGCAGGCTCTGACAGCAAGTACCATTTAGGAGTCTGCAAGCAAGATCAATGATTACTGTGCTTCAAGTTCATTCCCCAAAGTTGCTCTGATAAACATGCCCTTTGAAAGGCCCAGGAAATTGAAGTTCTTGATAAATTGCTTGCAAAGATTTTGCCCTGCATGACTCTTCAACAGCCCCACAGGTAGGAGTGTGAGCTGACCTGGGTGTTAAGTGATCTGCTACACTTGGCGGCAGCAGCAGATAGGGTGGGTGGGGTGGGTTAGCATGGTACCTTTCCCCAGTTGGAGTTTAGGGGCTTTATTGTCATGGATGACCTCCAAAAATTCAGTCAGGCATAAACCAATGCAGATTCCCACATACTTATTCTCAGCCTAAACCAACAGCATGCCATCTTTCCCAAGCAATTTAGGAAAAAAGAGGACTGCTGCATTTATCTGCACAAACGTCCCGTGATGGCAGAACGCATTTGTTTAGAGAGTTTTACTACTGCTTGTCAGAGTGTTTGTTTTCCTTCCGTAGGAGCACTGGCCATTTTCATATTTCCAAAAGCAATATTTAGCTCTTAGTTGAGTAACTCCCAGCCTTATTACTAGGTTCATCAGATCACCCAAGATACTGTTGCAGCAACATTAAAGCAGAATCAACTGTAACTGTATTGGCAAGAAATGAGAACAGTTTTCACTTAATAATGAGGGGGTGAGGGGGGAGAGAGAGCTTGGTCAGCATCACAAGCTACCTTAATGCTGTCAGTCAGTGTTTCCGTAGAAAATAAATAGGGGGGAAATCAGGAATGTACAATTTACTTTTAAAAAATCAAGGTGGTCATGAGTCCTCCAAACACTTGAGGGGGAAGAGTGCAGGGAGAAGGATGTATGCCTGATTTAGAAACGCAAGATGGACAGAGGGACTCTTTCCTCAGCCATGGTGACAAGTCACTAGCAGATTCTCAGATCAAGCTGCTAAAGAGGCTGCACCAGAGAGAAAGTTATTGAATCATTCTGCCCTTTTAAGAGAGCGTTAGGGAGGATGCAAGGTAGGTTCTTTGGCAGTTGCAAAGACAGCTGGTACCTTTGGCCAGCCTGGCTCACTCCTGTTCTCTTCAACTGCAGCCACCTGAAGAGTGTTTGGACCAAACTGAGAAGATTCCTGGCTATAAAAGCTCACACCTAGACCGCTTTGCTCCATTTATGCAAAATAGTGCTAGAGCAAAGACTTGGAGATGAAAGCCCTCTGACCACAAAAGTCCCCTCTAAGCAGCAAGACACCACACCAGATCTGCCTTCTCAGCCAGGTGCTTCCCCTGCCTGGAGTAGCCACCTCCACGTGACAGTGGGACTTTCAGCGTCTGGGTTAGCTGCCATTAACCAAGGGCTGTTGTGGGGGCTTCCAGGAAGCCTGGGTGCCTGCCTAAACTGCTACCTGAAACACTTGTGGCAGGGATGGGGAATGTCTCTGATGAGCACATCGTTTCTCTTTAGTTGTATAGCTAGAAATTCAGTGCCTAAAATGGAAACTCCAGCTCCCTGGGAAGACACAAACCCAGCCCTAAGTTGAGGTCTGCAGGACAGTCAGATTCAAGCAGAAGAAATACGCTGAGGAATTCTGAGAATTAAGAAAAAAAAAAAAAAGCTGCAGCAAGCCGAGGGTGCCAGGAAGCACAGCATTGAACCATGCATTATTGCACTGTAGCGTTTAAATGATGCTGTCACCGTTTGTGGCCAGCCTCAGGTTCAGTTCCATGGCTACACTGCTTCCAAATTTGTTCACATGTTATTAGAAAAGTAGTTTTGTAGGAAAGGGCTATGCCTTCTGCTTGAAGGCTTGCACACCGTGAGAAGCACCAGGAAGCTGGCACACGGGTACCCTGCAGCATCTCCATGGCAGGATGGCATTGCTGGTCCTTCTTGCAGGACAAGTGGCTGCCTCAGAACCCCGGCACTGCAGTGGTCTCCAGGAGATTCCTGCCTCAGACCACATTGAGAGACAAGAGTCCAATGGCAGAGGGATTTCTGCTGTTCCTACCACCACATGGCATCACCAGCAAATATCAGCTCTACTACAGGTTGTCCTGCAGAGAATGGCCAGTGGCTGGTTTCCATTTATAAGGACTCACTTTTACATTAACACCTTGTAAAGATCTTGTTACACACCAAGCGCAGCAGGCAGTGAGGCGAGCTTCTGCCTCCCCTCCCATCTGTTGGAAGCAGCCGCCAGGAAAATACTGGTCTTGCCAGCCTTTGGTCTACGTCCCAAGGCTTTTTGCCTGCCATGGTTTGTGGGCAGACAGCTGTGTGCTAAGACTAGTCCTGAGGTCATTTCACTCTTTTCATGCAGGTCACAGAATAGACGGCTAACAGTAACAATTTTCAGTCATTCCTTATCTGGATTGGATGTGGGCCAGCAGCCTGGGAGTGTGTGTAGTTAAGAATGAAGGGCAGCCCTTGCACAGTCAACAGCAGGCAGAGCTGGCCTGGCTTTGCCCAGTTTGGGCATCAGCCAGCAAGGGTTCGGTTTTCTTCCCAGAAACTATCATCAACAAAGTACGATATGAAGGCATACCTGAGAGTAATGGGAAAAAGAGTATTAAAGCAGCACCAGCTGTAATCACAAGTTAACGTTGCACTCTTAAGAGGCTATCAGGCAGTATAACAAATGACTTAAAATCCTGGGGACACCGTGAACCCCCAGCTCCTTTTCAGCTCTGTGCACCCCCTGGCACTCATGAACGGAAGAGTTCTGCCAGGACCTCACCACAGGTCTTCTCAAGCCAGTCCCTGGGACTTCGTCTTTGGAGAAGTGAGCGGATGCTCCTGTACCTAAGTCTGAGGGCACAGAGAGGTTTTATACTTACCAGTGCTCAGTCTGTTATAGCCAACTAATTTATTCCATCCATTATTTTCCCACAATATAGATCTACTGAGGAAGAGGCTAAAGCTCGTACAAGGAAGGGAGAAGTGGCATAGCTAAAGTACTTCCCAGTAAGAGGGGCTGCTTTGCACCTCTGCTGTCACCATTCTCAAGTGGGGAAAACTGAAGGGGAACATCAGCATCCTTAGCTTAGGGAAAGTGTGGGAAAAGCAGAGACTGGAATTTCTGCTGTGTTTTAACTGGAGATTCTCCCCTGTTCTTAAGACCCTTGAGACAGAGATCACTGCAGAAAATGAGGATTTATTAATCCTGATATGAACAGAGTGCTACCTGCCCCCCCCCGTTGTCACCACTCTTTTGTCCCAGGGCACAAGGTGGCAAAAGGATAAGCAAAGTGACCCACACAGGTCCTAACGTGGCTGTGCTACATACAGGTGAGGCAGGAGAGAGGTCCTCAGAGAAACCCTAGCCGGCTGGTAGGCTCCAACACCAGCATCCACACACTTGTCTTGGGAAAAACCCAAGACAAGACAGACATTTAATATCTGCCCAAGTTATCAGTGTTGTTTTACAATAGAGAAGAAATAAACAATCTTGTAGAAGAACATGGAAATGAAAGTGAGAAACAAGTGCAAGAAAGCGGTCAGCAGTAGAAGGCATAGCGCACAGAAGGCAAGAAGCACAGAGAAATGACTTCAAGTATTAGGCTATGACACCCACCCACCCCACCCCTAGCTCTATAGATGCTTCTGTTTATGGGTAGATGTTAGTAAGACTAGAGTATAAACAGCAGAAAAAGAGAAACTTCTGGTAAGACAATTGTTTGGCTGCAGGGACCAGGGCAGTTCTTCAAGCTTTGACCTATGAGCATCCACCTTGCTGCTGGAGAAGCCTCAGTCCTCTCCCCTCTTGATCTCCTTTCATCTCCTGGCCTCAGCCCCACCACTTAAAGCCTGCAGTACAATAGTTATCCAGTCACCAGACACAGTAAATTGTGCTTGCTTTTTAAGTTGTTTGTTTTTGTTTTTTTTTTTTTTAAAGGCAAAGAAAAACCAACAGAGGGAGGCACGATAGCCCCAAGGGAAATTTTCTGTTAAAGTCACTGCCAAAAGAATGACCAATTTGTAAGTGAAATGTTGACACTTATAACACAGAAAATATCCTTCTCTTCAGTGAAGCACTTCAAGATCTTTTTTTTAAGAAATGAATTTTATCAGGATATTAAATACTAGAAGGAAGTGTTGCAATACTGTAACAGTTTCCTTTTCTCTCTGTTTCCCATTTTCACATGCACAATTCCTTCAAGGCTCCACAAAGGAGCCACAGTCCCTTTAGCAGAACCATACACAGAAAGAGCAGGTGAAACCCACTGGGTAAATAAAAATCTAGCTTAAAAGTATTAGTAAATACCAACATCCTCATACCAGCACAGTACCTGCAAAGCCCTCCTTACAGGCTGCTGATTCCTACATCCCTGGCACCAGCTTGCATTTAGCATGGGCTTGCTTATATCAAAGGGAAGCCAACTGGTGTCAGCTGGAAGCAGCTGCTTCTCTCAGTGAAGTACCTCTGTTCCATTCCCTACTGAGGTGGGTCTGCACTGGCCAGCTGGCCCCCATCACTGCTTCTCCTTGCCCAGGAGACACCTAGCACCAGAGCGAACTGGGCAACAGGGGGGGTGAAATGTGCTTTAAGCAGCTTGAAGTTTTCAGCACACACTGTATTTGCATCTGATTTGAATGGAGGCAAGGATGGGGACCAGGTCTGGGTGCACCCTGGCACAGCTCTGCACTGTGTCTTTGCCTGATTCCCCCAAAACCCCTCTCCAGGAGCCTGGCTGACTGTCCTGCAGGTTGCATCCCAGGGATGCAGCTGAGATAGTTTATACCCTTCGGTCTTTGGTCTTGTTAGAGGACAGCCAGTAAAGAGGGGTGGGAGCAGAGAGGCTTTTGAAGTGGGGAGACCACAAAGCTCATTTAGGATGCATACACCACCAAAAAAACCCCAACCACCAGACAGTAATAACTTCAAACCAGTGCTGACTGGAGTTGAAAACAGTGATGTACTGGCAGAAAAACTAGTGCGTAAGCCAAGTTCAGACGTGGTGTAAACTGAATTTGACTCTGTTTACAATGCTGAAGAGAGCTAATGGTTGCTGGCAGGCAAGTCGTGCCATTAAAGAGAAGCATGGCAACGTGTTAAAGGGACCTCTGAGCACTCTTTCAAGCCCAGCTGAAATCAGAACCAACCCGCTCTGTGCAGCAAAACCTGCTGGGGAAAGCAGGTGCAGCGTCCATGTCTTGCACATCCCATGGCTATTTGGGCCTGAGTATGTGAACAGGACCCTTAGTGGGATCTGGGGTATAGGACAGGGGCTGCACTTGGTGTGCGTGTGGTAGAAATCACCCAGCTCTGGCCAAGGAGCAGAGGACGATGGCTTCTCAGGCTGCCTGGGACACAGGCTGGGGCAGGAGGTGAGGCAGGCTGCCTGCAAGTTGTTTTCTTCTGCTGCATTTGGGGGGACAGGATTGGGGACCATTCCTTGTGAGTGAAGCATAAAGCCACCCACACTGTTCTGCCGCCTTCCCATCCCAACTGCATCCCACCACCCTCAGCCTTGACCCAATGAAGTAGCATCATCACTGTGTTGGTGTACTGTCGCATCACTGCAACCTTGTACAGAATATGATAACCAGGTCTTGCGGCTGCTTTATTCAGCCACTGCGGAGGGCACTCTGTACACAGACAGCAAGGAGCACCTTACGCATTGCTGAAGGAGTTCACCATAGGCTACTTCATCCCACTACAAAACCATGCTGCATGGCTGGATTAGCCCTGGCTCCAGAGCCAGCTTCTTCATAGCCAGGCAGTGTCATGACACACGCCTGCTTGAACACAAGCAATCTAAACAGCTGTATAGCTCTTTCCTGGCAAATTTTCATGAGCCAGAAGAGGTAAAATAAGTGCACAGTAAAGTTCTTGTGTTAATTTATTTGTGCCCACTTAGGTTTATTTTGTTCTGTTTTAATAAGAGAAGTGAATTGAGACTTCTGTTGGAAAGTTAAAATAATTCACTTCAAGCATTCCTTGTTAGTGTGTGACAAAGCAAGTACTGAACTTTCAAATAAGTTCTGAGCTGAGCATTGTAGAAGCTGATTGTGTTATCTATTGAAAAAAAAGGGGGGATTTGTTGCTGCTTTCTTTCCCCTGATAATTTATTGTCTGAATTGAGATTTTTTTCCCATGTAGCTTTTTTCTTTTTTTAGTAAAAAGGAAGATTCAGTGAATAAGAAGCACTTTATAAGTGCAGCATTTGGGTTACAAAATTATTAATTTTTGGAGCTGTTTGGATGTAACTACTTTTTATTCCAAAATGTTAAATATTTTATTGAAATCTCCAAAGTTCTGCATGGTCAAAATATACATCAGAACATTTGCTGAAGTAAAGACTCTACTCTGGGTCAGGTTATTTTAAAATTTCAGTTTTCCGGAAATTTTGAAGCACCTCTGAATTATCATCAAAGTACAGCAATGACATCCAAGCTACCAGAAAAATCCTGGGTTCTGACTCTTTCTTAACAAAGTGCTAGCAAGTCTGTGTTGGAAAAGGTCACATGGCCAGCTAAAAACCGGCAGGTTGGAAGAAATAACATGTACAATGGGGTTTTGGTTTTGTTTGCTCACCTCAAGTCTTAACTTGAGGCAGTAGGGCTTTGGACCTCCTTCCCTACTGAGGGGCTAGAAACATCAAGGAAATTCAAGGCAGGAGTGAGCCCAGGCAAGCGAGGGGCAATGCCCCAGGCTGCAGCCACCCCCACCGCAGGAAATGGCCTCCAGCAACGCCCCCCTAAGAGCAGCTGGGGGCATCTGTAGAGGCGTGGATGCTTGGGACATCTTGCCTCTAAATTCCTCCAGCCACAGGGGTAGCCTTGATGCTCCAGCTTTATGCACCTAAGCAGGGGCCTGTATGGCGTAACAGCCCCAAGCACACTCTGCCCGGGATTCAGCCCTGCCATAGGATTTGCAGTGCCCAAAAAGCCATGCTGAAACACAGACATGCATGTATGGAGGCAGTCTCCTCATAGGATTGATCCCCAAGCCCCTTTTTCTCCACCGGTGTCTTCAGTCTTCCCCTCCCCACCTATACTTAAAATTAACTTCGCATCATCTATCACCCCACTTCATTTCTCAGTGCATTCACCACGTGAGAAAGAGATGGAAGTGGGAGGTGGAGTAGGGGAGTGATGGAAAGAAAGAAAATGGAAAAAGGAAAGAAAGTGAGAGGCGAGGGGAGGGGAGAGGCTTGAAAGGACTTGCAGGGGGACAAGGACAGGCTAGCCCCAGACCACCCCACATTGTGCCCTGCTCTATCCATCTAAATAAAGGGACCGTCCCGACTTGTGCCCCAGCTGTTGCCTTTCAGTTTTGGTGTCGTGTTGTCCCCTGCCCGTTTGCTCTTCCCCCCCCACCCCCTTCACCCAGACTGTATCAAAGTGCCCCATCTCCCCAGGCGGATCCGACCCCTCCCCGGAGGCACAATGTCCGCTTTTGTGGCTGCCACCCAGGCCACCTTTTCTATCTTCTTATCCCCATTTATACCTGTGCCCCTGGGGAAAAAAAAACCCGGGGCAAGCAGAGGGTGGAAGCTGGGAGGGCAAGTGCTGGCACTGGGGCAGATGTGCCCTTTTGCACCCCACTTGCCCCAGTGAGGGGGGCTGGTGCCGGGGGCACCAGCATGGGGACATTATTAGGGGGTGGTGCATGGCCGGGGTGGATTCACCTGCCCAGCATCTTGCAGTGAGCCAGGGGTGCAGAGAGCTTTGGCAGATTTGGCCCCAAAAGAGGGCACATCCTCTTTTCCAACTTATATAAAGGCCCATAGCAGCCAGCCCCACAGGAGGGTCAGAGCCAGATTTGGGTTGGGGTGGCTGAGAGTACTCCAGCATGGGTGTGTGGGCCTTTGAGGAACAAATATCCAGCCACAGCCAACACTGGGGATGTTTGCTAGGGGAGAAACAAAAGCATTTGCTGGTCTGGGTGCAGCAAGGGCCTACCCACAGCTCATTCTGTTGTGCCTGTAGGCTGCTCACTTTCCTCCTGGCTTTTCTCCCCCGCATTTGTTTCCCTTCAGTTCCTGCTGGTTCATCAATCTTTATCAGTCTCCGCTCACTTTGGCAGAGCTCAGTCATGCAGGTGAAGCCTGCATGGAGGCTTCACCTTTGCTGGCTGCAAAGGATGGCAGTGCAATGGCGTCCCTGCAGTGAGCACTGCAAACAGTCCCTCCACTCCTCTTTTTCATTATCAGGTCATCTGAGAAACACACCATGTCCTGCCAGCCCCTTGCTTCCCTGCAGGCAGGCAGCAAGGTGATGCAGGGCACCTGGCTTTCCCACTTACCAGGCAGGGATGAGTCTACCCATGGGAAGCTGAACCCTCTATCAGGAGCGGTGGCACAGCAGTATTTCCCACAGGGTTATTTTTCTCCCAGAACAGAGTTTAAGCATCCATCACACTGGGCTCCCCTAGCATATAATTTTTAAAGCTGGTGAAGGTATTTAGATACCCTGAGCCTGGCATAGCTCCACTGGAGGAGCCAGAGGCACATGGGTCTGATCAGCCAGAGGCAGGGCCACACTTGCCACTACTGAAGCTGCATGCCTATGGCTAAAGGTCTGCATTAAATGGAGTCAGCCTTCTTCTTCAGGGTACTTAACAGGCATCAAGGTCTCCAAGAGATAGATAACACCTGTGCTCTGAAGTTTCTACAGTGGGTATTTTCTTTTTGAAAACCATGAGCAGCTCTCTGCCTTGAACACCCCACTTCCCAGCCCCACCCCCCCGGCATGTGTCCCTGAGCAATCACAAATGGGCAGAGGCGCAATAGAGTGCTTCAGCTATGAAATCCAAGTAAAAGCCCTTATTCTGCATGACTGATGCTCTCAGGCCTTGACATTCAAGTGGCCGCGCCTCTGCTGAGCTTGGCTCCAGCTGTGCACGCTGGCTGCCCTGGAAAGGCAGGGCTGGGATGGGTGCATGAACACCTCCTGTCCTCCAGGGCAGCTGGGGATATCAGAGCAGGCTTGGGTAGCTCACCCTGACTGAGTATCTGCCTTGTGTTTCTTCACCATTTTTATTTGTAAAGGGAGAGCTCAGTTCCATGTGGTCCCCCAGGTTGTCTGAAACAGAGAACAACTCTCCACCCCAAAGTCCTTGTCTCCATGTGTTTCAGATCGTATTATGGCTGCTCAAGGTGATACAGTCAGATCCTAAATTAGCCTCTTACAATCTAAATTGAATTTAGACGCAGAAAATCCCCTGCTTTCAGATGTTTCTGGTTACACAATAACCCTGGCTCTCCTTCTCAGAGGAGTGAAATGGCAGGATTTTGAAATTCCTTGTTGGTTCATGTTTGCATATAAATGCTGATTTTATCTTTTCTGTACACAAAGTAAACACAAAGCTGTTTTACAATAATGTTGCCGTTGAAACATGCACCCAGGATGGCAAAACAACCCTGACTTAGAGATGTTTCCAGGCTCAAGGACCATGCCTCCCTTCACACAAAGAAGCTGCCTGCTCCAAGATGCCCAGCCCACCCTTATCCCTGTTGATGCAG
The DNA here is from genome assembly GCF_949628215.1 of Phalacrocorax aristotelis. Lineage (NCBI taxonomy): Eukaryota > Metazoa > Chordata > Aves > Suliformes > Phalacrocoracidae > Phalacrocorax > Phalacrocorax aristotelis. Next base: position 53,519,499 of record NC_134280.1, on the reverse strand, counting down.
TTCAACAGGCAGGTTTCATAAGGCAGGAGTAAGGTCCAGAACTAAAAGCGAGACAGTGATGATAAAAAATGTTGATTCACCCAGGCTGCCTGAGCCGGTAAGCAAGCCTAAGCCCAGGTTCCTGATGGAGCTGAATTATTCCGTGGACCCCCGTGAGTCGTGGACCAGGCTAGAAGTGCCCAGACCCACTGCAACTGGGCAATGATGGCACTCACTTTAACAGGGACTTATATATCATACTTTTTTAAATGCTTGTCTACACAGGGAATGTAATTCAGGTAAAAACAGGGGCTTGAAGTAAGGTAGCTATTGATAATTACCTCTATGGGAGAAAACTCTTATGCTAAAACATCCTTATTGTGAAAGGACTAAATGCAGTCCTGGACAGGAGCAAAGAGGAAGGAAGAACTGCTGCTGGGAGGAGGTAACTGTCGTTGAGTAAGTTAATTCAGCAAAATTGCTGAATTACAGAGCCTTACCTGAGGATCAGAGATGGCTATACTTAAAAAATGACCACATCCACAAGCCTGACAGCCTTAGTTATGGAAAGAATGTTGTAAAATCAAAAAAACCCACATTTTCTGATTATTTTTTTTTGTGTCAGTGGATGTTGCAGAAACTCCATTTGAAAATCAGTGGTCTCTGGTGAAAGAGGTGCTCTTGGGTGCAACCGGAGAGGATAAAAACCCAACCCAAATATCTCCCTTTGGCCATCTAGGAGTGTGGTGTCTACTTTAAGTTAGTAATTTGACTAGTCATCTACTTTAATAGCTCACGAAGACAGAGGTATTTTCTGAGAGCAATTCATTGTGCTTGCTGTAGGATGACTATTTGACATGGGATCAACCGCCCCTGGGTGATGCTCATCCCTCCTGACGGCTGTAGGTGGGTCGGTGGTGAGTAGATGCATCAGTCATAGCCAGCTTTGGGTGGTCACAGGTAGTTGAGTTGCCTCCTGCCCTATATACCTGGGTGCTCAAGGAGGCTGGAGCACCTCCCTCCATCCAAGAGGTCATCTCTGAAATAACACATATTCAGCCCAAAGTTCACTGAAGTCCAGGTTGCTGTAGTTTTCAATGGCCTTTGCATTGTATCTGTAGTAACACATCTGGTGCAGTATCACAAATGGACCCCGCTTTATTTCTGGTAGTCACTGTACCTGATCTACAACATGGATCAGACTGAAAAAGCCCACAACCTCATCCACTGGCTGTCAAGCCTTCATCTTTAAATGGTACTGAATGCATCCAGCAAAAGCTCGATAATGTGTTTTTTGTCATATGGGACTCAAATGCTACTGCCTTTGACACTGCAAGAGCAAAATCTGAAAATGTCACACAGCTGTCTCACATGAAACAATTAAAAAAGTGAACTTGCAGAATATTTTTTTAGAAGCCACACTTTTCTTGTTGTTTCGGACAAGAGGTTTAGGAGAAGAACTGCACATGTTCTTGAGGCACTAACTCGTGTGGCCAAGGCCAGGGACATCAGCAGGTGGGATGAAGAAGACAACTGAGAAATGACAGATCATTTAGCAGCATGAGTTGTCCTGCAGACCACGTCAGAAGCAATTGCAGTGGGACAAGCAAATCATCCCCAGCCTCCTGGCACAGCTGCCCAAGCATGGCTCATACCTCCGCAGTAGAAATCACGGCTTGCTTCTGTAATGCAGCAGGCTACATTGCAGTGTGTCAAGCCCTGCTGCAAGCCCTCACTATCATGTGCAGCCAGGTAGTTAACACTGATGCAAATTTCATTACTACAGGCAGAGCCTCAGCCTCTCTATAAAGGTAAGCAACACCTAGGACCAGAATGAAAGAGAAAGCATATTAAATTGTCAGGAATGATAGAAAATTCACATGCTGGCATCTGGTGTCTACATGGAGTCACTTGCCTACACAAGCTCCTCATCTGACCTCACGTGGGTGGCTTTTACTGCCTTCATTGTTCCTATAAAAACCTCAGACAGATTTCAGTCCGTAAAGAAGACTGAAACTCTATTAATTGCCTTATGGCTGTGACACAAGGCCACCCTTACCTTGCCCTGAGCCCTCCTCCCTGCCAGAATCCCAAATCCTGATCCCTCAATGAAAGCCACAGGGAATTTCAGAGGGCTGGAGAGACCTTCTACTCTCTGCCTCTGCATCTGTCCTTTGCATTGCAGTAGGGCATGTGTATACCACACAGCGAGTGAACAGACATATACACTTCTTGGCTTTTAAAGAAGCCTTATCATATATATTTTCTGTAGGCAAGCAGATGTGGCAGTTGTATGTCTCCCAACCCACGCTGGCTGGGTGTCACTGCTCCCGTTCTGGTACCCTTTCCCTGTCCCCACAGCCCCCCCAGTGCTCCTGCCTTACTTCCAGCCTCTCTGGGCAGTGATTAATGGTGCCCATCAATCAGGCACCGCTGCGATGAAAGCAGCAGGCAGTTTGCGATTAACCTTGGGGCACCTTGTATCCCCACTCCTCCAGCCATCCATCCCCCTCTGGAGCCCCCCGCTGAGATTATCGGGTGAAATGAGGCAGCATGCATATATACGGGCCCTGGAGAACAGGTCCTCTGGTCTTTTCATATTGAAATAGCAAGGTCTCAATTGCTCCTTTGAAGTTTGTTCTCCAGGGGTAAAAAAAAAAAACAACCAAACCCCAGTCTTTTCCTTCAGTAATGCAGGAAGGAACCAGAACTGGGACAATCCGGGCTAGTGGCAACAGTGGTGCCAAAAGGAGTCGGCTCACCTGCCTTGTGCAGGATGTGAGATTTATTTGGAGAAGAGAAAGTGTAAAACAGTAGGACAATTATCACAGGGGACAGACTTTCACTCGACCTCTCCCTGTTTTCCCTCCTGTCTGGGTGGTATCAGGTGACCCTGGCTCTCCTAGTGCTGTACCAACACAGGATGAAGTATAGTCCTTGCTTTCAAGGAATTATGGTGATGATTTCTTAGTTTATTACAGCGCCATTTAATGGCTTCAGCTGGGATTCAATTATGAAATCCCTGCTGCTGGAGAGGGATGGAAAGGGAAGGTGCTCCCATTTCTGCTTATGCCAAGTGCTTTTATTTGGGGTTGCTCAGCTGAACCCAGGCTGATATCTTTGCAAACACCAGTGTGGCTTGCCCCAGTGCAGCACAGCGCGCCTCGTCTGCTGTTGAGACACATGTAGCATGTCTATATGAAAACAAGTCTCCTGTGATTTGTTTCAGGTTCCTGGTTAAAATGGAGCTGCTGCCATGAGCTGTGCCCAGCCTCAGCAGTGTGCATGAGGCTCCCAGGTGCTGTGGCTTGGCCTCCTGCAGCAGGCTGAGGAGGAAAAGCCGACAAGACCGTTGAGAACTACGCCTGCAGTTAGCACCCTGTGTTTTGCTGCTGTGCTCCATGCTAATGGAGAGTATTTTGTACTTGAAGGTGTTTGACCACAGTTTGCACCGCGGGGTGAGAGGGTTTGCTCACTTGCCTGCCTGCGTGGTGGTGCTTCATTGCTGTGGTTTGCATTTCTCAGGCAGGCAAGGCCGTCAGTTTGGGGTGAGCATCCAACAGGTCACACACTGGCTGCCGCAGCAGGGGAGTATGTGAAACAGCCAGCACCTTCCGTAGAGACCAACCCAGGGCTTTAATCTCAGGAGGGAAGCTCTGGTGGAAGAGATCATGCCCTGGCAGGTGGGATGCACTTCTTTCCCTCCTCCAACAGTCCTTAGTGCTCCCTCATTTGCTTATAATCACCAAGAGGCTTTGTTGGTAAGAAATAAAGCTACACGTGCTCCCATTAGAGGCCTGTGTGGCCCTTTTTGGTCTTGTCCCTTGCTGATAAGTATGCAAATTAACAAACGAACTGAAATTAATAGCCAAATCTCTTTCAAGAAACAGCCTCATGCTCAAGCATCTCTGAACAGGGTTTTAACAAATATTTGTCTCTTATTTGAATTGACATTATGAACATTTTGAACTGTGTTGTTCATATATATGTGTCTGTATACATGCAGTCCTGCATGCATGCAAATGTTTGTGCATTCAGTTGCTGTTTTCATGCTGAAGAGGAGGAAGTCTCACTTTGCTTGCGGATTTCAGGGGAACCACTTGGGTTAGCATCAGTTCAGGGGATGGCCTCCAGCATTAGCCTATTTCATCTTCTTCTCCAGCCACCCCATCCCTCATCACCCTGGATCGTGGTTGGTTCAAGGGTGCAATGGGTCTGCCCCTTGCAGGTGAGCACTGGGGGGCAAGTGGGCTGACTCGCTGCCCAGGGAGCCCACTGAAGAGGCTGTAAAAGCGAGGCTGAGCTTTACCACAGCACCCAGGGAGGTGGAGTGAGGTGGAGAGGGTGCATGGCTATTAAGATCTCCGTTCAAATGTTATTAAATAATGTTTTGCTGCTGCAGCACGACAGGTGTGGAGGTGCAGGCAGGTAAACACAGCCCAGAGCGGGGCAGTCCGCCAAGTCTGTTTCCTTACATAAATCTCTCCACTTCAAGGTATGCAATTAATCCCGGCTCCAGCCTCCGTTCACCACAGACCTTCTTTGTACACATGATGTATTAATCACCAGAAAGGACTTTTGCACCTCTGCTATCATTCCTGCTTTGCTGGCTGCTGCAAAGAACTTTTAGGACCAGCAGAGATCCAAGGACGTGGTGGCAGAGGTGGGTTGGTGATGGCATCTCACACGAGACAGCCAGAGGATGAGCATGCGTGCGTGTACGGGTACATCCATGTGTGGGTGTGGGTACCTCTCTGCCACACTATGTCATGCTGCAGCCCATCTGCTGATTTGCCAGCAGATCCCCTGTTCCACTTTCCCTGGAGACAATGGATGTTAATAAGTAACAGCTCCCCACCCTGAGTTTTACAGGGGTGATTACAAGAAGTTCTCATTAAAGAAAACAGGACAGCAGATCCCCGTCAGGAAGCTTGAGCCTGCAAGAGCCTGCATGTACATCTGCATCCCTGGTGTACCCAGGCAGCTGGGCAAGCCTCAGCCCTATCTCCTGCATCTCAGCAGAGGGAGAGGGCACTGCCGGCCGACTGGTGGAGCCTGCCCGCAACACATCAGTCCCCAGCACACCCGTCCCAGCCCAGTTTTGGCAGGCCCAAGCCCTTCGTGCTGCCCAGGGCAAGCTCTGCTGGGAAATGCCTCTGGGGCCGTGGCAGTGTCCATCTTGGACAGAGCGCCCAATGCATCCAGGCAGCTGAAGTGTCGAGAGCCCTCTATTTTCCCTTATATTCCCCATTTAGCCCTTCACAATGTACGCTGTGTATGTTTTACATCCCTTTTTGAACAGGGAGAAACAAGACCCTGGGAATTACACACTGATCCAGACCCTAGCACCGGCTCTGATGGCCCCTCCGGTCCGTATTTCCCCAATAAGCCCTGCAGCAGAGTGGGGTATTTCTTGGAGGCACAAAGCATTAGGGTGATGGCAGGGAGGGCTTGCTTGTCCATTTGTCCTGCCACCCTCTTGCCACAGATGCTGCCTGGGCTCCTGGAATGGCCATTCCTCCACTCTCCTCCTCTTTGTTACCTCCTTCCCAGTTGCCTTAGGAAGGAGCTCAGGACCCTGAATTTACCTGGTGTGCTGTCAGCGGGTACGGCCCTATAAACCTTTACTGCTATGGCAATGACTGCAGCTCAGACTGGGTCATCAGGGAGGGATCTGGGGAAAACAGAGGGAGAGGGGAGCAGATGGCTGCCATGGTTTAGTGTGTACCCAGTGTTCTCCTATCTCCAAGGCCTCGTAAAGATTACAGATATGCTTCTTCAAAGCAGCAGTGATTGGAGCGTGGGGCAGGCAAACGCCCACCCTGCTCCTACTGGGGCCGCCCGAACCCACGGGGCCGCCTTTCTGCCCCATCTGCTTGCAAAGGGTCAAAGGCTGAACCTTCAGCCGCCCTGATAGTGGGGTGGGAGGGAGTCATGAGCAAGGCTGCATCTCCTTGTGTGCACCTAGCCGTCTCAACTTGGCATTCAGTGCTCCCAGGGCAATGTCCCTGGGCAGAAATACATTTGCATGGGGCACCTGAGTGGCAGGACTCCTGCTCCAGAGACTTTCCAAATGCTGCTCAGAAACCTGGCTGTGACCTCAGGGTGAGGGGTGAGGACTTGACACCTAATGCTTGTGGCTTCCCAGCTATACCTGAAGGTTTTTTTTGATGTCACCTGCCAGTGCCTAGTTTATGCTGAGGAAGCTCTGCACCCCGCGGGTAAGCCCCCCTCTCCAGAACCTGCAATGCCCCCTGCAGCACTGTGCTCCGTAGGGGGATTATGTACAGTGTACAAATGTGTGTCCCTTGCCCCAGGGGGCTGCCAGCTTCTCAGTTCAAGCCACGCATTATTTTATGAGCCTCTTTCTAAGCCTGCTTGCCCCAAAGCTTTCCACTTCTTGTTTTCCTTTGTCTCTAATGCTTGTCCCTGGATGTACTCAGCCTCTATCCCTGGCAAGGAAAAGATAGCTATGAGGCTTCTCCAGCTGCTTTTCCTCTTGCTGTAGCCTTTCTCTCAGGTTAGAGCAGTCTGAAAGATGATGGTTCAAAGTAATTCGGTGGGAGCTTGAGTGAAAAAGAGACTTTCCCATTTGCACCGTGAAGACTTGCCTGCCCCAGCCATGGAGGGCAAGGCACAGTGTGAAGGCAGAGCACCAACAAAGTAGCCACTCACCCCAAGATAAAGCTGTTGAACACTGACATTAATTAAACAAGGAGAATGTTTTTGTTTCGACATGTTTATTAATTATTATGATGACTATTTGCAGTTTATATTGCAGTAATGCCTGCAGGTCTGAATTAGCAGCATGGAGTCACTGCTGTCCAGTGAGCAAGCACCCAGGCGAGCAGAGTCCCTGCCCTGAAGAGCTTACCCATGAACACACCACGAGCTGAATGCAGCTTTTCAGTCCAGATCCTGACAAACCACCTGCAAACTGTTCTTTGCACCTTGGGGTACACCTGAACTGCCCTGTTTTAAGCAGCAGGGGACAGAGATGAGTCCATGGATCTTGTGCTGAGGACCACACTGGGCCACTTCTGCCATGGGGCCATCAGTGGGAACCCAGGGCCAGGGGTACCTGCAGAGCTTACCAAGTGGCTGACAACGAGGTCCAGAAAGGACGCTGAGTTACCACATCACCCATTTTTACTAGAGTCATTAGTAGCAAAGGGCTCCTCTCCTCAATGCAATGTTTTCTCCCCTCAGGTTACTTTTCACTGGGTTGTGATGCAGAGGCCACAGAGAGGGAAAGGCAAGAAAAAAAAAAGAAAAAGGAACAGCCAAAGAGGAATGACCTTCTAGGCCCTGAAGCATTGCAAAGTTTGGGAGCCACTTCTCTCTCAGCAAGCGAGACTTTTCTCTTCTCAAACAGGGCCAAGACAGGAGCAGAAAGTGGGAGTGGATGTGAGGGCATCATGGCAGTGCAGGCATGGTCCTCTGCAGTGCCCCATCACCACTCGTTCCCATGCAGGACAGGGTGACAGGGAGCACCCTGCAGGTGAGAGAGTGGCAATGTAGCTTCCTTGCAGGGCAGGAGGCAGCCAGGGGATGAGTGAGTGAAGACCCACAGCCTGTGGCTTGTGGACCTGGGCAATGGCAATTAGTTACTGCTCCTGCAGTCTCCCTGGGTTGAAATAGCAAGCCCAGAGCTTGGGAGATGGCAGAGGCCAGAGCTCCTGCTGCTCTCAAATTTTCTGGGCATCACTAATTAAATTGGCAGTGTTTCCTCAAGCTGCTGTCCATCACTGCTGCAAAGGAAGGCAAGTCTTTGCCTGGCACCCTTTAGCAGTGATGGAGAATTGCTGTTGAAGTGCAAAGCTCCTTCATTTCTGACCACCTCTTACCCTGTCTCCCAGCTTCCCAATGAGTTGCTGCTATTTAAAAAGCAGGTGATAGCCTTTGTGGTGTGCCCAGGACAGCGGAGGGACCCAGAGGGTGCTGGCGACTCTCAGCGCTGGGGCGATGCAGGCACCTGCAAGTCCTGCTGCTACTGCCCTCCTTGGGGCGCTGCCTGGATGTTCCCCACCTTCCCCCTTCTCTCCCAGGGCAAGCCCTCCTGCCCCAGGATGTGTCTGTCCCACAGGGTCCCACCACCTCCTTTGGCTGACTTTTCAAACCATAGCTGAGAGGAAAAATGTTGTCAGCCTGTACCTTGTGTCCCTCCAGAATAAACAGCTGGAAAGCCTTGGGCAACTGTCTATGAGGCTATCCTGAAAACAAGCCTGAAAATGTGAATTTTCCTGATTTTTGGTGGGTTTTATTTCATTTAAGACTAGGAAAGACAATACAGCTGTCCCTGTGCCCTGGCTTTTGGACAACATCCTTGCAATTGGAGCACTGCTGGGGAAGAAAGGGGCATGGATGCTGTGCTAGCTGGGATCTGCAGAGGATGAGGCCAGGGAAGAGCACCCAGGGCACCTGGGCACAGGTGCTGCTGAGCAGCTCTGTGCTCATTCAGTGCTCATTCATCGTGCATCTCTGCATCCCCAGGTACCTCGGTGGGACAGAGCTGATCCCAGCGAGGGGGACACCCATGAAATCCTGGGCAATAGCTAAGGACCCCAGGAGCAAGTGGAGTAAGAGTATGCATGCCATCTCTTTTCTTTGCCTCCCTTTGTCATGCTAATGAATAATTAGTTTTTTTCTTTTGAAGTATCCCTCTTCCAGCCCCAAATAAGTCGTCTCCTCACCTTGTCCCCCGTCTCCCACCACCTGAGCTTTTCAAGCTTAGCTTCTTAACCCATGCCCGACTCTCCACCACCAGCCAGGAGCTGGAAGATGCCTCCTGCTGCCTTCCTTGCGCTGCTATCAGGTTCAACCTGTTCAATTAGTGGTGCCCCAGGCACTGCGGGTTCCAGCTTTCTCTTTCTGCTTCATTTAATTTGAACACACTCACGTCTCCCTCCCTCCTCCTCCCTGCTCCCTTCGAGGCCCCGGGCTCTGCACTGTGAAAGGTGCAAGGCAGGGCATCACTTACACACCTGGAATATGTTGCAACAAGCCCAACAGTCTTTTATAAGGAAGTCTTGGGCCCAGACGATGAAATAGAAAGTCCTTTGCAGAGCTGTCTTTCTTGGGTAAATAAAAGTGCAGCTAAAACCCATGCGCCAATTTCCATTGCTCCTTGAGGGACTGGTTTTCTGCCCTGCTTTCTTCTCTTTTTGTGGGGTTAACATTCTCCTGTGCACATGAGGAGACCCAGCTGGCTGGGCATGTACACAAACAATATACTCACCGAGGGAAGGATTAGTTGAAACTGCTTGCTGGCTTTTTTTCTGGTTTCAAAAGGAAGCCGCTATTGAAACATTTCAGTTGCTTGCCTGGTTGTGGAAAGCCTTGTAATGGGTACCTCTTACCTCTTTCCCCCTATCCTGGCACTGGCGTAAAGATACCTGAAGAAGATACAGGACAGCTGCTCAAAAGCATAGCTCCAACTTGCCCAACTGTCTGACCCCATGATTAAAGCCTCCATCTGTGGGGTACAGCCTGGAGGAGCCCTATGCTCCTGCCAAGGGTGGAGGGAGCTCCCTGAAAAACCTCATATCGACAGCTTCTCCTCCCGGAAAACACCTACCCCTGAGAACCATGCAAATATGCAAACAGATGGGTGTACACACACTATATGTATGTAACACACCTGCCCCAGCATCACCAGGCAGAGAAGCAGACCCTGTGTTGTGGGCACAGTCCCTGTCCCCATTGTACTGTCACAGAGGGCTGTGGAGAAGGCTGAGCCTTGCTGTTTCCCTCTGCGCGAGCACGTGGGCAGCACTCAGAGCTGGCGTGGCTGTTTCTTTCCCCTGCTGTGACCAGCCGAGGAGGTGGGAGCTGCATCATGGCAGCTGCCTGCCTTGTTGGTCTCTTTTCCAGGTGTTACAGCTGCCTTCCTCAATGAGGACCAACATCTTGGTCTGAAAATGAAGCTATCTGCTCAGCAAGAAACATTTCTGCATTGCAACTGGCCTGTTTCAAAACCCAGCTCTCTGCAAAAAGAGGGTGAGGATTGCAAGGGTAAGGCTATATAAAAGATAGGCAGGCACCACTGGCTCTGTTGTGAGGAGGGATGCTGTGCCTGTGCCCAGTGTGTTGGAGCTCTCGCCAGAGGAAATCTGGTGGTGGCAGGTGGAAGCAACGCATGCTTTGTGTGAGCACTGTGACCTGACAAGCAGTGTGCTGGGGACTTACCTCTGCCATGGGGTGTTTGGAGGCACCAGGCTGAAGGGGGTGACTATGAGCATCTGAACCATGCAGTAATCCCCCACAAAGGCACAGCCCGCCATGCTCCAGGATGAGTAAGATATGAAACTTAGAGCTAAAAATAAAGAAAATAATCTGACCTATTAAATTGCATGTTTGGGTGCTGCCCAGCATCAACAGGAAGGAACTGCAGTTCTGGGGAGCTGCTGGTGGCTTGAGAGCCATTCCCCTACCTGCAAGGCTGGCTGAGAGCCTTGGCCGAGCAGAGGAGCCCCTTGTAGCTCGCTGGACAGTTCTTTGCTGGCTGCCTTAGGGGCTTGCTGCCCAGTGACTTGCAGGGCGTTCGCCCTCGCTGCCTGGCTGGTTGGAATGTTTCTGACATGATAAAGCTGTTCGGGATGTTGAACCCAGCTCAGCAGGGTAAATGGGACAAAGTGCTACCAAAATCAATGCAGCTAGGTCTACTTTGCTGGCAGAAACACTGGCTGCTGGTCTAGGACCAACAGCAGCAACAGCAGAGACAATGACGTGACCATAACGAAGTGACAGAAAGTCATTGGGCCTGTCATTTTGAGATAAGGATTTAAACATCTCTCTTGCTAAAGACCCAGCTGGAGATATTATATCAGTCTGTGTAAATCTCTTCTCCACCACCACTACATATAGCTGTCCTGCTCATGTGGTGGCTATACATTGCAAAGCATAGAAGCTTGCATACCTCATTTTGTGCTGGGCAGTTTCTCTGCATGGTTTCTTAATGCCTCAGGAGTTTATTCTGTAATGTGCCATTTTTTCCCACCAATCAACTTAAACAAGTTGTTTGGTTGCTTATTTTACAGGCAGATAAATACTTGGCTGAGCTATACTGCTGCAACAGTTTATCCAGAGCATCCTTCATTCTTTACCAGAACTCAGAGACTGGGTGGAACGAGCGTTCAGCCCCTCAACTGCTGCTTGGGAGCTGAAAGGAGGAGCTGAGTGGATGCAGATGCCATTCAAGGTCACCTTCTCCCTGTGAGTGGGTGTTAGTGATGCTTGCTCAGCATTTTGCAATGGACTCCTTCAGATGGGGAGCTGCTAGAAGCTCCCGTCTGCACTGCAGGGAGGGAGCATGGGCTGCTGCTGAGCAGAGCCATCCCCAGCACGTGGGGTGAATTTTGGTGGGGGTGAAGTTGGTGGGAATTTTTATGACAGATTTCAGTGCCACCAACTTCTTCTTTCCTTTTTTTTTTTAAAACAAGTGCACTGCTGCCTTTTGTCTCAATCTTTTTCAACCTTCAAACGCTGCCTCAAACCTGTTTTGGCCGCTTTCTGTTTTGAAATGGTGAGAAGATGGCCAAAAAGCTCTCTAAAATCTGTCTGTCTCAACTGGGTGACTCACTCTGAAATGGCACAGGCCCATGGCAGTGGCTCTGTGGTCCCCGAGGGTGACTCAGAGCAAGGACCAGCAGGGGTGGATGGGAGTGAGGGGTCCTCCTGAAGCCTCACCCGCACCCTCCTGGTGCCTGGTGTGAGCGATGGGTAGAAATGTGTACCCAGGTGAGTGGATCTGAAAGGCAATAAAAGATTTTAATGCAGGAAGTTGGGTGATTTTCTGTTGTTAAATCCCTGGTTTTGCTATACATACCTCTCAGGAAGGTGATACAGCCAGCTATTTTTTTCATACATTTTACCATTAAAAGGCATGCTTTTAAGAGAGTTTGAATAAAAGAGGTCGTGCTTATTTCATTGACCCCATGCTATCTTTTTACAAATATTACTGAAAGATTCCTATGGCCGAGATGGGTAACAAAAGCAAGTGAAAGGCTCTGCAGAGCCACAGCTGAGATTTTTCATGCTCTAGGGAGAGATGAGCATCCTGCATCCACCCAAAGCCTTTGGTTGGAGCTGCCTAGATTGTTCTCACCTTCTTCCCCTCTCTTCACCCAGGACAACCTGCGCTGGTGCTCCCAGAGCTGGAGGAGGAGGGGGAGAGGGGGAGGATGCTGGCGCAGATCAGGACTGGAGGAAGAGGAGAGGAGGAAGGGCAGGAGGGTCGAGGAGGAGGCAGGCAGCCTGAGTGCACAGCCAGCGAGAGGAGAGGAAAAGGTTGGAACGGATGTGGCAGGCGAGGCAGGGGTCTGCAGCGACTTAGAGGGGACCGGGAGCAGCCCCTTTCACATGAAAGCGGCTTTTCAGATGGAAATGGAAGGGTCAGCAGCAGCCCTTGGACAATGGCCCCCTTTGCTCCGCTCTCAGCCAGCCACAAAGAAATGGGGGACGCTGCCGGAGGAGCCCCTCTGCTCTCCCCTGGCCTGGGGCAGAACAAGGGGCCGAGCCCGCTGCTTCGCAGGCTGCAGCCGGCCTTGTCGCCCAGGGCCTAGGGGCACGAAAACTGGCTGGAAGAATGCTAACAAGATGGGGGGAGGAACACAGGAGGGGAAGAAAAGAGGGAGAGAGAGAAAAGCCAAAAGATTTCAACACAAATAATCTTCAAGGAGTGTTCTGTAAACAAAACGGAGGGCATCGCGCCAGGAGCACCTGCCTCTCTGCATTGACATTAATTGTCTGGGGAAGGAGAAGGAAAAAAAATTCCTCTTGCCATGTCTGCGGCTGTGTGCCCATGCCCCAAGCAGCTGGGGAGGCAAGCCGGCATGGGGCTGTGTCACAGTGGGTGCTGCATGCCTGCAGAGGCAGGAGGGGATGTGATGCTGGGATGCATGCGAGCAAGACCATGGGTGCTGTTGCAAATACAGCCCTTGCACCCAAACCCATCGGGTGCCAGCCCTGTATCAGCTCTGCCTTCCTGCCACTTCATTCCTGGGTGATGCATGAGGATCTCCATGCTTTCTAAAGCTCTTGGTGGTTTAAACCTCTTAGTGTCTTGTATCACTCTTGGTTCCTGCTATTGTTTTCTTGCCTTTTACTGTGTGTAATCCTTTGCCAGGCACTGCCAGCCTCCTGACCTCATGGCTCTCCTGCATTGCTGAGTTCCTCAGGTGCAAGTTTTGTCCTGTTCTGGGGGTGGGTATAAAGGAGCTGGAAGGCTCCTGCACACACACAAGCAGTGGAGAAGGATTAGACTCTGCATGAACAAGTCCCTAATCATCTGGTTTGGCAGTCTCCTGGCGAGCCACCTCACCCCTCCCAGCAGTGTGTTACTCTCTGGGTCTCAAATGTGTGACACCTCCAGCAAGCAGCACCAGCACTTGGAGGGGCTCAGGGGCCAGTGGCCAATGCCGTGGCAGCTCTGGTGCCATTTCCCTCCCCGCTTTCCATCCTCAAACCTGTGCCAACCTTGGCTGAAGAGCTTTCCGCCTCTCATGAGTGCAGCTACAGGGACCTAAAGCATTGACACACCAGTGCATGCTTTTTAGGTTGAGACCCTGAGGGCACCAATTATGCACAGCATCTCCAAGTGACAATAATCTGGGAGCTGCTTGTTCCCTTTTAGGCATGAAGGACGTCAAGGCACACAGGGCTGTATGACAGCAGCGTGGATGTGGGTAGCTGGACATGATGCAAACGCAGATGGGGCTGAATCCTGTCCGATGCTTGAAGTGTAACTGAGGCTGCCAGAGCTGCCTCCAGGGCACCTCTTGTCTCCCTGCTTACACAAATAATGCTTGCCTGAGGCGCACAGCAGGCCCAAGCAAAGCAATCAAGAAATCATCTGCTGGTGTTGATGGATTTGTTAGCTGGTGTAAACAGTATACTGGTTTCATCTGAACACTGTGGGGCTGATTACACTTTCTAAAGAGCTTTCCTGGTTTTACATTCAAAGACCTTCCTACAGATGCAGCTAACATCAGCGAAGGGCTGGTGGCTAGTGCTTCTTTGCTGCTCTACCTTGGAGCTAGACTGCATGGCTGAATTTTGCAGGCATTGCTCAACTGCCGTGAAACAACATATCAAAACCACTGCATTTCTCATCTTATGCGCACAGAAGAGTCTGGGTAGCCTGTGTCACTGGAGGTGGCTAACAGTCCTAAAAATCCAGTTTGGCAAGACAAGCTGAAAAATGACCAGCCAAGGCCCTGTGGTATGGAGCAGTTCTTGTAGTGCTTCCTCAGGAGAGAGAAATCTGCAGCAAAATTGTATTCTTGGTGGCATCACCCTCCTTAAAGTAGGGTTACATGGGTGCAGCGGAGCTCAGAGAACAACGCAGTGCTCTGTTGGTGTTACATTAGTCCAAGATTTCAGCATTTATCAGGTCTCCGAAGCTGGAGGAGAGCTGCTGAAGGAAAGTCAAATGACTCCTGTCTCTTGCTTCAAAACTAGGTTTTGTTATTTTACGTCCACACTTTCAGTTTTTTATCTCCAACTTTATTCTCTTGATTGTCCCTCATCCTTACTTAGGATGCTCACTTTCTTGGCCTGCTTCTTAGTCTGCCTTAACTTTTTTCTCTCCTGCCTAATATCTTCCTCTGTACATCCTAAAAGTGCCTCTCCCTGCCCCATCACTCCTTTTTCAGGGCTGGCTGTCCTAACCCACACCCTAGTGCTAGATGCTCCCCAATGAATTGCGTGCCCCCAAGCAGTCAGGGACCACACTCAGGGGCCCCAGCCAACGGCAGGGACCCATGCTTAGCTGCAAGACCTTGTAAAGGATAGGGAAACCTGCAGATTTGGGGGGGTGAGAGGAGAAGGTGGCCTGTCGCTGATGCCTCCTTCACCCCATCCCGCCCGCTCCCAGTTTAACCATTAACAGGCTGGCTGGCCCCGCCGAGACAATAGTCTGTTTGTTTAGTGCTGAGGGAGCTCATATCGGGGGCCTGGCAGATTTATCAAAGTGGAGTGATTAGCTCTATTAGAGAAGGGATTTGTGTAAACAAAAAGACAGGTGCAAAGAGACGATTCCAGCTGGCAAAGGCTTCACAGAGCTTGAAGCATTTCAGTCGCAATAAAAGTTCTTCCAGGAAACAAGAGTCAGACCAGAGAGAGCATGTGTGTTTTTAACTTATTCGGCTGGCCCTCCCGACCGCTGGCCCTCCTGACTTCTTGTCCTCCCTGGCCAGGTGAGGGGGACGTGGCCTTTGCTGTCCCCACGCCCCTCACTGCTCCCCTGAGTTTGCAGGTGTCTCCAGGCTTCATAGGTCCCCTCCATCCTGGGCAGGGGAAGGATGGGTTGCAATGCTGGTGCATGGTAGTGTAAGCTCTCCCTTGGGGATGTGCCACTTGTCACCACTAAGCCAGATGACGGACTCCACTTTGTAGTGGGAAGGCTAAAGCCCACCCCACTGTCCCAGCGGTCTTCCTTCATCTGGGGAGGTCCTCATCCCAGCTGTGTCCTGCTGGACTGATGCTGGACTACTATGGTCCCATCAATCATCATCAATGATGTTTGGCATTTGCTTCACCTGTGCAATATGGCTTGTTACAAGCCTGGTGCCAACCTCTGCAAGAAGGGATGACGGTTGAACGCCCAAAATGCACAGATCTGTCCTACCTTGAGAGCTTTCTTTGGAAACAGAAGTGGAAAGCCCTGTTGACAGCATGAATACCATAAGCTACTCATTCAAAATACCTACTTCCATGGCATTTACTAATTTACCGTAATAACAGCTCTAAAATCATTATTCAATTTAGACTACACCGAGACCAGAGTAAGCAAGCTTTTTATCCCCACTGCCGAAGTGGATAAAGCTTACTCATAAGAAACACTTCAAAGCAGAGCATGCAGCTCTTCCAGGCCAGCTCTTTGAAGCATTGCTGAGCAGGAGCTGAAGTTTTGATTGTGAAAGGTTGTGTAAGTGAAGCAAATCAAAGAAACAGGAACCTCATCATGGGCTGAGTTTCTGCTTTTCTGATTTGAGATCTCACAAACCTGACCCAGGAACAATTCAGAGAAGAGAAATTTGTCACCTCCAGCTGCAGTTCATTGTCACAGCAGAGGACTGCTAACATGAATGCAACTTTTTTCTTCTGCGATAATCTTTTCTGCTACCTGTGTTTTTAAAGGATCTCTTCAAAGAAGCTATACTGATGCTATAACATTCTACTGAGTGTAACATGGATGAAAATGTTTCTTCAGACATGTTATACTGTCTAAGTATGTATTAGCAATGCTGACTGAGGGCTGAGTTTGCTAGCTGATTCAGGCCCATGTGGCAGCTGAGCACCTACTGAGCTTTTCAGAAGCTTACTAGATTAAAATCTGCATTTTTAGGTGCTGACTTGTCAGTGTCTTTAGGCACCCAAGTCAACACTTCAGCCCTTAAACCTCTTTTGAATGTTTCAAAGGCTCCTAAAGCTTTGTTGTGTGTGCATATATATATAGTTTCCTATATGACTCAATTGTAGAATTTTAAGAAGTCCTTTAAAACAATCTCCCTCCAATTAACCCCATATGCAGGCAATTTCCCATTGTACGCATGACCTGCTGGGCTATGGGAGAGGCAGGTGCCTCCCTGTGCAGGCAGGTGGGAGGATGGCAGTGCTGCCCACACGGGTGCAGCTCCAGTCCCACTCCCTTATTGCACAGAGTTGAGGCACTTAAGGAAAGGCCGCAGCAGCTTGGTTAAGCTGATGCAATTTGGTGGATGACACCTCATCTACCAACGGGTGAGGCAGCTGTATTATAAATGTGCTCAAGCCCTCCTAACAGGATAGTTTCAGAAAGATCCCTGTACTTGCTCTGGTGCCCAGTGAAAAATCCAGCCTTATGGGGGGTCCTGAGACCTGTTTTGTGCACAGCAAGCAAGGTGCCACATGTTGCCACCAATATACTGCATGACCTTTGGGACTTCAATCCACCTTCCCCTGCCTTGGCTTTTTTTATACCAACAGGGATGATAGGGTTGATCTCCTTGGAAAGTAGCTGGAGATCCTTGGGAGTGTGCTCTGTAGAGACTTCATGAGCTATTGCTCTGCTTACATCTGGCCACATTCGTAGCTGCATTCTTCGGCTGGTTGGAGGTAGTGTTTATCACCAAAGGCAGCTATAAAATAAAGCCCTGGGGCTACGTTTTCAAAAACAGGTGCCTCAAATGTGGTCACAAGATATGCACATCCCAAAAGAGAGCTGCGCAGCCAGCACTGGGCCCTGTGCACACACTACCTGCACTGCTTGAACAGTACGTGTTTTGACTGCCCAAGGTCTGGTGCCACTTAAAGTTACCCCTTCAGAGTCCAGCTTCTCTCTGAAACACACGATTTTGCTGAATGTTACTTTAATAAGACACCCAATGTCTGGCTCGCTGCTTCTGTGTCTCTGATGCTCTTGCTGTATGGACAACTCGCTTTTTTGGGTCCCTGGATGAGAATGAACATCTTGCTTGACGCTATTTTTCTGTTTATGCTGTATGTTGGACTAATAGTGGCACCAATGCTAAAAACAACTAAGTCTAAACAGGTCCCAGCATGTGATTTCCTTCTACCAGATCTGCAATGGTGCTTTTTGCACCTTCCTTCATGCTAAAACTGTTTCACCACCCCAAAGTGTGCATGTCCTCTGTCCTTCTCCCTTCCTACATTGCCAGTTTGTGACCATTTACTGTTCATCTCAGCTGAAAGCCAAATGGAGACTAAAGATGGGGGGGTGGGTGTATCAGAGATTCAGACAGTGAGAGCAGGCTGAGAAGAGCCATGGTGCTCATGCTTTCCATCCAGCAAACAAGCCTGTCTCCTGCTTATGGCTAAAATCTTTCTTATAGAAGTGTTTCTGTTTCACTGGTATCACATAATTTGCATTGACAACAAGGAGGGTCAGTTCCACTTTGTTGTGACGTTGTATAGCTGTTCAAAACAGAAAGCTCAGAGGCTCTGCTCTTGCATCAGTCTTCAAGGAACAAAACATATTTCACCTTATTAATGTGAAAGCATCAGTTGTCTTCTGCATTCAAATGGCAAAATAGATCCATCAGCATTACAGAACTATCTGAGGGATCTTCCTTTATGCCTCTTCCCCAAGGGTCAAATAATGGAGATAGGCGAGAACGGAAAGAAAACCGGGATCATGAAAATTCATGCAATTATTTCTTAGCAAGCCATCACTACCATTTTGCTTTTGGGTAAGGAAGATGTAGAAATGCTGTTGGTTGGGCAGAGACCCTGCTAACCTGGGCTGCCAGCTGCCTTGCACACACCTCCAAGGAGTCTAAGCACAACACACTGCGGTGAAGAAATGGCATGAATGGCAAACCTGAGATTTCCCCTGGTCTGCACTCCTTGTGGGCTATGCTTTGCCAAGGGGGTCTTTTGTTGCACCATTGGTCAAAACCTTAGTTTGCACAGACGCAGGAAGTGAAAAGGAGGAGAAGGCAAATGAGAAGTTCTGTCTATGGCTTCTCAACAGAAAGGCTCGAGTCTACTCTGCCACGTAATCAAATCAATGCAAATGCTGGGCGTCAGCTGTGTCTAATGGTGGCTGTTTCATAGAAGGGCAAGGCGCTGTTTGCTGAAACGTGCAACGGCACCTGTACGTTATAACCTATGGATGACCCGCTGGCAACCCCAAGAATTGCAGTGCATGTGCAAAAGGTGCATTTTGCATTGTCTGCATGTCACAGATCACAGTGCTTTGATGAAAGGGCACTGGGAATCCTGGGTGCGGTCCTGGAGGTGAGTCACAGCTGACAGGTCTGGGTGGACCTGGACTAGCTGAGAAGATGCCAGTGGCCCTGTGCAGCCTATGCTTGACACCCAGTAATGAAACTTGCAGGTTGGTCGTATCTTATTCTGAGTGTAACTCATGTTGCTACCTCCATCTCCCTGTTCCCACTGCTGATACATTCTTGGCAGCCTGAGGGTGCAAGCAAGCTGGTAGCCTACACTCACACAGAGCAAGAGATGGGACTTGGGACCACACTGATCTCTCACCGCAGTCAGAGGGCTCCCAGCCTGGGACACCCCTCAGTCCAGGGCAGCACTGCTGCAATGCATTATTCATTTCACCCTCCCCATGCCAGGCACCAGGAAAGCCGTGATTTACACTGTTTCTAGGAATGGAGCAATGCAAATCTGCAGATGCCTTATTTCTGGGTGCCCTATTTCTATTTTAGCCCTCCTTAGGCAAGGGCAAACAACAAAGCAGAGGCTGAGCCTGATGCAGCCTCTCTCCTTGAAAGCCATCCCAGCAGCACAAAAAGGCAGCAAGGCTCCCATGAGCCCTGCACGCCTCTCATTAGGAATATATACTTGTGTGGAGAGGTACAAGTGCTTCCTATTTGGTAAGTGCTCTTAAGAGCTGATTAGAGCTTGCAGACACCCGCAGAAACCCCTGGGAGGATGGAGAGGGAGCTGCCACCCGAACCCCTGCTACTTGGGATTAATACGTGCTTTGTGGCATGTTTCCCTGACGGAGTGGCAGTGGCCCTGGGGATTCATCCTGTGCTTGCTAACCCACTGGCTGGCCCCAGCCCCACTCCTCCTGCAGGCAGGGCTGCTGCCCATCAGAAAGACCTGCCCCTGGTTGCTCCATGCCCCCAGTCCTGGGTTTCCATCAGAAAGGATCAGCTGTGATGTATGGGCTGCAGGCGGGTAATGGGTAACACAACAAATTAATACCTTTCTCTTCACTGCCTTGGGGGAGTGAGTGTTTCCTAGCATCCTAATGGTGCCATCAGGATTTGCTGTAAGAAAATAAATGTAACAATACCAACAGCAACAAAACCCAGTGCATGCCTAAGGTAGAACTGACAACACAGCTCATGTGCCATTTGCAGGCTGCGAGAGCCCTTCAAGGACACCCCTGGACATCAGTCATCCCTGGGGACATTCACGGTCCTCTTCTGGGAGGACAGACTGGGTCCCAAAGGGCACCAGCACTGCAACTTTGTGTTAGAGAGGTGTCGAGCTGCTCTGAAACCCTCCTGCCAGGCACTCGGCACCTTTAGGGGCCACATGAAGACCTGCTCAAGCCATGGTGATTAGGAAGAAAGACTTTAAAAAGAAGCTTTGAGTATGTGGGAAGACACAGGCAACAAAGGGTTCCCTCACTATCTTTTATGTGCTGGCTTATGAGTCTGGGTTGGCTCTTCAGATCGTTTGTAGGGGGTGAGCATCAAATGGTTGCAATGGCTTCTGCTAGTCTTGATAAAACCCTAACTTTAGATCATGAATCTCTACCCTCGCCTAGGCTTTCCTTTCCTTTTGCTTGTCTTACTTATTAGGGATATTCAAGCAGCTTTGTTTTACTCCTACATATCAGCAGCCAACCTCCAGAGAAAGCTATGTGACAGAAGAGGAGCACTGCAACCTGGAGAGCCAAGCTGCAATGGAGGAGTAATACAAGTTATGCCAGAGCACAGCATTGAGCCTGCCAGTGCAGCAGAGCACAGATTCTATTTAGAGAGGGCATGTTCCTGAGTTCCTCTTCTATGCCATGAAATCGCAGTTATACTCATCTCTTGGTGCAGATGTTGGATTGAAGACCCAAAGCTAACATGTGGAGCCAGCAGCTCCAGGACTGAAGGACACCACGAAGACAATGGCAGGGTCCTGCTGAGCAACCGTGGTGGAGACATCAGCAACACATCTCTTCTCTTGTGGGTATAGAGGTGTCTGGGTGAAGCAGTGGCCCTTACTTAGGCAGCAGCTGGCCTCTCCTCGTTTCAGCATGAGCGCTTGACCAGCTCCATCATCCTCAGCAACCCTGAAACCTCTGTGGGCCCTTCCACCTCCATCCCTACACGAGTGGCCTTCTCATATACACCTGCTGTTGGCTTACCAGCCTTTTTTGGTATTTTATTTTATTTTATTTTATTTTATTTTATTTTATTTTATTTTATTTTAATTTAATTTAATTTAATTTAATTTAATTTTTCCAGGCAGTTTTCCTATGGTTTGGCATCATCTGCAGTGAACCCTGGCCCATCCTGGGGTGGGGAGGTTCCATCCATCAAGGGCTTTGCTGGGGACCAGCTCCATGCTGCTGGTGGAGCATTCCTTATCCACCCTTTCCATAGAGGCGTGCAGCATGCCTTTTGTTACCTGCCAGGGAAGCGGAGGAACAGGATTGCTCAATTAACATATATGTACCTTGGCAGGGCACCAGCCCGAATCGCTGGCTCCACCCTGCCTTCCCTTCCCCTTAGCCATATCACTTCCCCCCTCCTTCTTTGACATACCATTCCTCCTCGCTATCTAGGCTAATCTTCATCAGTCATTGCCCTGATGCTCTCCTGCTCTGACACGCTCCGAGTTTCAGTACAATTCCTGCGGCAGGTCGTGTCACGTCCTCTCATGCCGGCTGCTTTACATGGATCCCCACCGAGGCACCGCACAGCCTTGAGCAAGACTTCTTCTGCTTGTAGTAATTTAGGGTGTCTTTATTGCTGGCTGTTCAGCTCCCTGGGAGGAGGAGCTGGGGCTTTTGGTTTGCTTTGGAGAGCTGGCTAAAACACGGTGCAGGGCAGAAACCAGCTAGCGTGTTCCAGCTTGAGCTCCTGCCTGTGTGATTTAGACACTGAGGGATGCAGACTTGTTATTTCTGGAATGTTAGAGAGTTTCACTTGGGGTGGTTTTTTGTTTGTTTTCTAAAAGGGCCCAACTGATACCCTGTTTATGGCCAGCACACCGTGCTCTCTTGAGAAAAAGGGGTCTGCTTCCACAGTGCTCTCTGCCACACCTCCACTGCTGCAGGAGGTACATCACTTCCCTCTCCAGCTCTATGCAGATGCAGTGATCGAGGTTCTAGCAAGGGAAGGAGCCAGTCTGTGCCACTAGTTCCTCCCTGCACTTCCTATCCTGTCCTGCCCTGTGCTCCCCTGCCCACCTTAATCCAGTCCTCCATCCCTCCAGACTACACAAACCCCTTTTCCCATCCTTCACTTGTGCTCTCTGTTTCTGTACATCCTTCCCCGTTTGCTTCATATCTTTGCAGGGTTGTGCTTTGTCATGTTAGACAACACCTTGCCTTGTAAGCTTGCAACTCAGTTGTGCAATCCTCAGCATGACACGTAAAGAGGTGCCACTCTCTTTTTGTTAAGGCGTCTGTGAAGATCTCCCCCCCATCCGCTTGAGCCATGTCTTGCTGGTGGAGGTGAGTTTTGCAGAGCATCAAACAGTGCATTGCTCTGATAGATTGGTGATGGGGAAAATCTTGGTAGTTTGATTGTGCAGGTGAAGGAGTAGTACCTGAGCCAGTATGAGGAGAAGCCTCCCGGGTCTGGAGGACACAGAGGTGAAACATCTTCCAGTATGGGCTATGAGAGCAAACCAGGAGGCTCTTGAAACTGAGCCAGTGTGTCAGTGTCCATGACTGCCATGGTTACTTGGTTAACAGGCAAAAGAGATCGTGCTGCCTTTGTGTTTACATCTGGTATCACTTCCCCGGGCAAGTCGCAGGGCTGGGCAATGCCCAGTGTCACAGGCTGTAATCTGTGGTCTTTGTGCTTTGTTGTGTAGCGGTTACCTGAGCTGATATTGCAAGGCACTTTGAATACTAACAACATGTTTGCATGTTATCTTTTGCCCTAAGTAGTTGCAATGGACCTGGCAGATGAGATGCGGCAAGAGAAGGCTGCCACAGAGAGAAGACATGCTGCATGCAGGGGTGCAGCCATGGAGATGGGGACCTGTCCTTACCCTTCAGTAAGTTCCCAAAGGAAATTTGGAGCCAAGCTGAGAAATATAATCAAACCAAGTTATAGATACAGCAAATGATAGCACTCCCACTTTAAATTTCCAGGTGTTTCTTTCTTGGTGCTGTTACTGCTGCTGGGTAGCAAATAAACTGTAAATACCAGAAATCCTTTTTCATGAAAGACTTTGAGTTTCCCGAATCTGTGCCCTCTCTGACCTGGAGCTGTTCTCCCTGTGATCCTTTTAGCTCAGCTGAAACCTTCCACATTTATGCTCTTTAGGGTTATATCTCACCAACAATGTGTAAAACTCCAACCCTAAACTGCAGAAGGTGGAGCAGATCCTGAGCCCTGGGGCCCCCCACTGTCTCACCTGCTCCATCAGAAGAGGGAAGGAGCAGAGCAAGGAGGGAGAGGACACCCCATCCCTGATGGACAGTCATTTTGTGCCTCCCCCCACTATTTCCACCCTGACAACTGGCAGTAACTATTATTTTATTTAACAATAAATAAGGAAGAAGGAAGTTCTGAATCCAGGCATATAAAAACACTTGGCCAAAATGCAGAAAACAGAGAGAAATGAGTTCGAGGAACTAATTTCCGTTCACGGTGACAGTTTTATCCCCTCCTGAAAAGAAAAAGGCAAGAGGGAAACATGTCTAGTGCAACCACTAAACCACTAAAAGGCCAAAAAAAATTGGTTGCTTAACAGCTGGTCTTCAAATAAAGGTGGAACAGAGCTGTGCTTGTTGCGGGCCTGTTCCCCTATCTTTGCTGACAATGACTAAGATGTTTATCACGCCATAACCCCAGAGCAAGTTATTGCTTTGCATGAGCAATGATGACCCTAAATCTGGTGGTACTCTGTGGTGGTCTCTTTAGACCTGCAGTCCCAAAGCGAGCCTGATGTAGGTACTTAGCTTAGGGCCACTGGACCAGCCCTGAAGACCTTTTGGGACCCACATCCAGCCTGGATTGCAATCCCAATGACAAGGCACCCTTTGAATCCTGCTCCCCTTGTGCCTGCTTGAGTTTTGGCTAAGCTTGAGCAAGGAGCAGCCCGGCTCTGCCCCTGGCCCCTCTGCTCCCTCTCCCTGTGCAACTGGCCACTGCTTGGCCCCTGAGACATGGGGAGGAGGAGGAAGGCATTAGGCAAATATCCCCAACTTCTTAAGATTCCTGCTTAATGAGCACATTTGCTCCACACCGAAGTTTTGCCCCCATATCAGTAATCTTATCAGGCTGAGCCTGCCTCTGCCACCTGCAAGCAGAGATATCGGGGAAGGGAGGAGGGGGGGAATAAACCAGTTTGTTTTAAGTTCGTAGGCGCTAAAGTCAAGAATGAGTTTCAAAGTGAACTTATCGTTTTATTTTTGTCATAAAAAAAAAAGAAAAGGGATAAAACACGGCCGGCTTGCTTTATGATTCACTGATTGCAGATGTTTCCTGTTGGGTGCCCGGGGTCCTTGGCTTTCTGTTTGCCACTACTGAAAGGCAAAAGTGCTTGGCACTGTTTTGGGCATATGTCGTGCAACTGTTGAGCCACCAAGCCTTGCTCACCGCCTCCCCAGGAGGTGCCAAGTCCTACGGCTTCACCTCTTTACGTGCCTGCGTGCCCGCAAAAGGACTTTTGTATCTGTACTCGGGCTAAAACCATGTTTCCTAAAGGAGTCGTAGGGACTAGCAGAAGAAAAAAAGGTGTGGTAACATGTAACTGCCCACTGCCACTTGGAGTGAGTTTTAAAATATTTTCTGGCCAACTGCTAAGACATCTTACTTATACCAGGTCCGGGCCGGATCCTGACCAGCGAATGAGCAGAGGATTACACTTGACCTCACCTGTGAGCTCACAGAGTCCTGCAGCCTGGGAGCCCAGACACCATCCAGGGGTTCAGTGGTGGCTCACTCCTGACTGCATTTGTCTTGTAGCCTGGCACAGGCTTTATCACATCCAGGCATAAACCAGTATACTGGCACTATCTTCATTGTTAAAGAACAGAGCAAAACATAAACTCCTTATTTCTACAAATACATAGCAAATATGTAGGACCTCGAGTATTTGAAAGTAATCTTGAACAATTCTGTCCTACCTTAAACAGATGAAAATTCTGTGTTTTTTTAAAGTTTTGAAACAACATCCATTTTACAAGTGGTAAGTTGTATCAAGCATCTCAGAGATCTGGAGTGATAGAAATCCCAGAGAAGACATGTGCTGGACACAGTGCTGGTGACATGAAAAATATGATTTCTCTCTCTTTCAACTGTTTATCTTGTGGATACCAACAGCATCACCTCCAGGTTCTGCCTACCTCCCTAATTAAGCATGCCATGCCTGTGTCGAAGGAGCATAGATACATGGTGTATGAAAACAGCACATATCCAGGCGTATGTTTGGCTGAGCAGCAAAGCTCAGCATCCCCCAGCAAATCAACACAGCCCACATATACACCTAGCGTGTTGCCATTGAGGGCATTGGTCTGCAGGAGCACAAAAACTCACATGCTTTAAGCTCTTTAGTGGGGTCTGCCTGAGGATGAGCAGGGGCAGGGGCATGCAAAGCCAGATGATGGAGCAAGAAGGGGATTTTCAGTATCCACCCCTGACCGCTGGCCCATGCCTCTGCCTGGGCAGGCATGCCTGTGCTGAACAGCTGGGCTGCAGGTACGCTGGAGCACTTGCAACACCATGGCTCCGCATGTGCATGCAGAAGTTGCCATCGCAGGTCAAGATGAGAGATGGCAGCCTGATTTTGGAGATAGGGAGGGAGCCTTTTCATCTCAGGGATCGGTGTGAGCTGCCTTGACACACAGGCTCAGGTCTGGGAGCAAACCCTTCAGATGAACATGTCACTGAGTTGCACTCTCAGAGCCAGGACCTGCATCCAAACGGTGGCTTGCTGCTATATTTGAATGGGGAAAAAGAGACCCTGAGACAGAAAAATGTGAGGCTCTAAGGGCTGTCTTTCCCCCTCTTTCTCCTTTCTGAGCCATGAGGATGCAGGGTAGCTGCAGACATAGCTTGCTCAGGATCTGTCAGTTCCCTAGCCCTACCCTGTGCTTTAAACAGGACAAACAGGTTATGACATTAAAGTTTCAAAACTGGGGGGGTGGGGGGTGGGGGGTTCCTTGCACAGGAGAGGTTAATGCAGGGGCACTCCAGGCCCCCGGAGAAGGGGAGGGGATGATTTCAGGTTTGAAATGCAGACGCAACTTTTCCAAAATCAGAGGTGGCTCAGAAGAAAACCAAACCCACTCTCCCCACCCACCTCTGTCCTCCCACAGCTCTGCAAAGTGCTCTACCTTGGCAGGCAGAGGCTTGAAAATGCAATGCCACAGGGCAAGGCTGTATCTCACCCTGATCCAAGCAGCCCTGGCAGGGGCAGCCACCTCCAGCCCACAG
Organism: Phalacrocorax aristotelis; assembly: GCF_949628215.1. Taxonomy (NCBI): domain Eukaryota; kingdom Metazoa; phylum Chordata; class Aves; order Suliformes; family Phalacrocoracidae; genus Phalacrocorax; species Phalacrocorax aristotelis. The sequence continues at coordinate 53,493,418 of NC_134280.1, read as the reverse complement.
CCAGGCTTCATGCACCCAGTTGGGGAACACTTGAGTATCCAGCTGCCAACCAGCTGTAGGGAGAAATAGCACGCCGCTCCCTGAGTACCGTCTGAAACAGCCCAAACATAACCAAAGATAGATAGCCTTAAACCCAGAGCCTGCAGAGACGCTGCCAGTCAGGTCTCTGTGCCATTCCCACCACCACAGTGGAAGTGATGCTGGAAGCTAATGGGCACAAGTGGGTCTTGGTTTTATTATTGCAACTGTGTGTTTGTGTGGAAGGCTGTAGAGATGAGCCTGCAGGGCTGTGAGATGAGGGGTTTTGACAGGATCAAGGGGAAAGCATGTGTCCAGGAAGCAAGGAGGAAGGTTCTTGGCCCCAGGCATAAGCTCTCTTCCCCCATGCCTTAAGGACCTTGCAAAACCAGCAGCTTGTGGAGGGTGAGGGGAAGGAAAACAGCTTTTTGTCTGCCCCATGGCCTGGGGAGCCCTCAGCTTGTGCCCTTGCCTCCTTGCTGCATGTCTGGAGCACAGGGACTGCACCCCCAAATTCAGGCTGCCCCCATGGCCCCAGGGCAGCACCCGCAGCCATAGTACAAAGCTGCCCCTGTGGGACCAGCAGGCAGGAGCTGGGTGCCAAAGCACTTCTCCACAGGGTGCATGGCTGCACCCACTCCGGCAACCCCAGAGCAATCTGCAAAAGAAGCAAGTTCTTGCTAAAAGATGAGAAAAGCCTTGGAGAACTTGGAAAAGGTACCTGCGAGGTATTAACTGAGCCACAGATTGGGACACGTACCTAAGAGCTGCTGCAATGGGAAGGACCTCTTTGGGGTCCAAAACACCCTCTAAGAAGTGCCCCAGGAATAGAGAGTCCAAGCAGCCAGCTGGTGTTAGCACACGGCCAGTGGCTTGGGAACTGCCTGCACTGCCTGTGAGCAAGGGAGAGGGGAAAAAGCAGCTTTTTGGGACAAGAGTAACCACTAAGCATATGAATTTTGCAGGCTGCAAGAAGTACTTGTTATACTCCAGAAGCATCTGTGCTGGACCTTTCTCCTTAAAACTGCTAGGAGCCTTCCTGTGGGATTTAATATACAATTTTACAAGAGAACATGGTATTTCCACTGGTTTACAGTGCAAAGGTGCATGGCATTAGCAAAGTAAGTGGTATGCATGGTCCCAGGGCTGTTTGGTGGTCAGGGTATGGGGCGTAGAGTGGGAAACCCCCAGGGACTCCTAACAGGAGGCTGGCCAAGGAACTGCATTCTCTCCCAGCTCTAACACAACTCCAGGAGGTCCCCTCCTGTGCTTGGGGACAATACAGCCAAGAGATGGTGTGGCAGGGAGGGAAGTGCTGTGTGTGGGTGTCCCTTGACTCAGCTCAGCCATCCCTGGGTGCGGGATGTTGTGCATGTACCTCTGAGCATGCTGAGCAGCCCCTGTTGTTCCCAGACCATGGCAGTGGAAGGGACAAGCAGAGAGAGAAAGCTGCCACCCTGCTCAAGCTCTGCCTGCTGCCCGTGCACCCCCCCCAGCTGATGGGTCTCCAGGCCCCAGGATGGTGACACCCTGACATTTTCCCTTCTTATTCTGTCTCCAAGTGTCATTTCTCAGTACAGCCAAGGAGCTGCCAAGCTCCCTGTCCCCTGCAGTGCTTTGGAGGGCACCCACCGCAGCCACTGTGCTCAGTGGGAGGGAGTGAGAGATGGGCAGAATTGAGGCGGGGGGAATGGAGATGACAGCAGTTGGAAAACCCCCCATCTGCAAGTGGATCAGGCTTTCATTCCCAGCTGCTGTGAGAACTTCCTCATGGATCTATATATTTATCTTTTTTGAAAATAATTTCTTTTACCTTCTGAAGCCCTCCAGTGCCAAGCTGTCATTTTGCTCTTTTAATTGTATTTTGTGCCTGTGCTGTGCTCTAGGCGAGTCTGCAAGCTGCTTCCAAGCTCTCTCAATGCTTAACCATTTATAGCCAGAAAGACATGCTGAGATGTTTTACTTCTTTCTGGAGGATGGATCCTTCCCCTGTTTTGCCTCCCTTTCAGAGGCTGCTGGAGCTGGTGCTACATTTGCAGTTTAGTTACAGCAAGATCCCTGTAAAGGAGAGGGGAGAGCATTTGAAGAAGAAAGGCAGTCCTCAAGGAAACCCCCTTGTGACTCTTGGTTTAGCTCAGATCTAGGGCCAAGGGAAGTAAAAACTAAATATTCTCAAATCTTAGCTGTTCTCAGCAGCTCTCCAAAGGCAGACAAAGGCATGAAATGGTGGTGTGGAAGAGAAAGCTAAAATGGATTCAGTAACATGCATTCTCTGTGTGTCGGGTAGCAGTTACCAGAAATCCCAAGAAGAGGTATCCGGCTCGTGGCATCCCTGTGCTCCTTCAGCTGGGTTTGTTCTCGTGCGAGCTGTACATTACCAGCAGAAATTCTTGAAACCCAAATGTCTGCTGGATCACCTGGAAGCATGAGCCATTCCCAGCAAGCCTAGGGGCAAGGAGACAGGATCCTATTTTAACCCAGAAGACGCTTTTACCTACAACATCTGCTTGAGCAACCTCCAGAAGTGGCACTAAGCTGCCTTGGCACATTTGCAAGTGCCACAGACATCCCACCAAAGAGACATTTGAAGCAGAGATGGTCCAACCGGTGCATGTGGGGCAGAAAAATAGCTCCTTTCATTTTTGCTGTTTGCATCAAGTCATACAGAGACCAATGTGAGAACATACCACCTGCCATAGGGTGATAAGGAGGCTGACCCTCACAGCAAAGGCAGAGGAGTACTGGAAAGAAGCTCAGACCATGGACAACAAGATGGATAACTGCTTTGGGGTACCCAAGTCTCATTTTTTAAATGATGGAAGAACTGAACCTTTCTAGATGGAAATCAGGTAAGGAGGTGGCCCTGCTGTCCTAGGTTTTTTGTGCAAGTAAGTGGCTGGCAGGGCAGCAGGGGAGCCCTCCACTTTGTATATCCACAGGGACCCTTGTTTCTGGGCAGAAGGGAAGAAGCTTATCTGGAGCTAGTGGAAAGCAGAACATCCCACACTAGCAACGTCCAACCAAACCCATTTATATGCTGCAGAAGGAGGACTCCGAAGGGCTTCACGGGAGCTGCTCCAGTGCGTGGAAGAGATTTGGTGTAATTTGTACCTCTCCCACCTTCCCCCACTCTCACCCTCCCCTTCTTTCAGCTACAGCTCTCCTCTGCAGAGCAGTCTCTGCAAAGGAGCGCTTCTGAAACAAGAGGTCTTTGCTGCATCTGCCTGTCAAAGTCACATGTAGTGGCTGTAGCAGTAGTGACATTTAATGCTCCCCAGCCTTGCAAAGATGGCACTTTTGGGTTTTAACCCATCACATGGATCAGCCAGTGGGTTTATGTTACCATAAGCAGCAGCAGATGCTGAGGATGAGCATGTTGCTTAGCTATAAACAGCAGCAACAGGTGATGAGGAAGATGGTCTACCAGTGCTGAGGAAGACCTGCTACAGGCAATTGCATGTAAAAATCACCTGTAAGATCCAGGATGAGTTTGCAGGGTTGGTAGTTAGATTAAAAACGTTCTCCCTCACGGGAGAGGAATTTGCCCCATGGCAGATTCTGGCCTGTTGCTCTGCATGATGCACATGCATTTGGCTATGTAAAATGTAGCTGGGTTGAATCCTTGCTCGGAGCAGTGGCAGGGCTGGGATGCACATGTGGACCCCCAAACCGCCATGTGCTCCCAGCCCATGTAGCATTGCTACAGCCTCTGCTGCCTTCCCACTTGTTCTAGTCATGCCCCACATGCTTCTCTGTGGACCTAAAAACCTTGCCTGCCCCTCCTAACCTAAAGTGAACAGGTCCTGTTTATTCTTCATTATAATAATTAATGCTATTACTTTTATTACAGGGCTACATAGAATGTGCCTTCGAGGGATGTATTAAAGGAGATGATGGCTAAACACACGGGGCAGGACAGGCTTTGCCCTGCAGACTTGATAGCCAGGGGTGTATGTCTTCCTTGACTTGGAAATGTGCTGGTCGCACATCTCATTGACTGCAGGTGCCAATTTGGTAAAACAGTTGTTGAACACAGCTTTATGAACATGTTCCTCCTTTTGGATTCTGTGTCCCACTTCCCTGAACAAGTCACAGGCAAGAAGACATTGTCAATGCTTGCCTGAGATTTTCCAAACCTGTTTATTCTGGCCTCGTTCTGGCCATCCAAAGAAAGCACTGCTGGGATGGAGTTACTCTTTGTGGAAACACATGTAGCAAGAACAGAGCGAGGGCAATGGCTATCTTTGGACCCAGCCTTTTCTACAGCAAACCAAAGCTGCTACATCCAATAAGAGTACTTTTAGTGAGCCCTGAGTTGTGCTATGGCCTTCTTTGCCCCATTGTTGGAGGTCAGTTGCAGCGCCTGAGCTCTTTGCTCTCCCATAGAGAAAGTAAAAGAAAGGAGAATGTGCTGGGGGCAAGGGAGGCAGGGGGTGATGGTGTGGCAGGGACCCCCTCCCTGAGGACCTGCACATTGATCAGCTGCAGCCAATGCTATGGGGTGACTGTTTGTCCCCTCTCCTGGGTGTGTGACAAGGGAGCTGCATGCTTCCCAGCAGGCCCCCTGCTCAGCAGGAAAGACTGTGAAACTTGCATTCGCAGCAAATTGGACATAGTTTTCCCTTTCTTGCTTCCCTTCCTTCCCTCCCATCTGATGTCCCTATAAATTGCGTCTCATAAAATGGGCTGCACTCCCCCCACCACAGCTCCAACAGAAGAAATGCAAAGGGATGTGGAGAAGCAGCCTGTGCCTGCCACAGCCCGGCGAACCTGTCTGTCTGCCAAAAATGATAGTGGGGTTTCCTACAATCCTTCAAGCACTTAGAGTGAGACTGGCAAACGCTGCGACCAGCAAGGAAGAGAGTGTGTAGCACCATAGCAGGGGCCAAGAAATGCATCAGTGAGTGAGAAGGGCTCAAATCCTGCAGGGCTGACAGACTGAACACATGGTTAGAGCTGTCTGCTGGGATTGAAGTCCAAACCTTTAAGACAGCCTTGAAAACTTTGAAGTATCTTTACAAAAAACTCAAAACTGAAGCCAGCTGTAGCCCTGGCACCTCTGCCAGCATCCTGGAAGAAAATGTGCCCTCTTGGGCAGATGCATTTGCCTAACGTGTTTACAAAGCACTGGCCAGTCCCGCTGAGTTGGCAGAGGGATCTGCTGTGGCCAGGTAGTCCCAAAAAGAGCAGAAACCAGGAATATCCGTGTTCCAGGCAAAGGTTCTTTTTTCTTGGGGTTCAGAGGGTAGAAGAGTGTGTTGCGAAGGGCCAGGAGCATCAAGAGAGGAGGGGTAGCACTGGGCACGGCTCACAGCCATCACTAAAATATCCTTCAGGGATGTGCCCAGGTCAGCACCGCTCTCCTGTGGCTCGCCAAGGGTAAGCTAGCTGGGCTCACTGGGGCAGCGCTAACCAGTGTCAAAACAGCAGGAACAACCTTACTCAGGGGGAGTCTGCTGTGACAGCGAACAGAAAGGGACTAAGGGGTGTCTGAGACATAGACCCGGCTGCCCAACTCCTAAGAGCCTGAACTGTTGACTGTCATGGCTCAGTCCCTTGAAGCCACCCGCACCCAGGGAGGGGAGGGAGCCAGGCTGCCACGATGGGATTCACTGAATGCCAAAACACCACCTTCTTGAACAACCTGACACCTGTGTACCACCCATCTTTCTGCGGGTGCCCATTAATCGTAAACAATGGGAGCCCAGCAATGGCATGGGGTGCCTGGGGAGGGGGGAGAGCAGAGGGAGAAGAGCTGGCTGAATTTTGGTTAAACTGAATTCAGACAAAAAGTCCTCAGAGACTTTAAGGCAGATCATCACAAAGAGATCACTGCCAACCTCAGGAGATTGCCACAGGATTACCAGTACTTTGTGTTATATTTTAGAAGCTTGTCACTCTTGAAGTGAGAAACTCATTCCTTGGGTTATTTTCCCTGTGAAAATAATTCTGCAAGCTCAAGCTGTGCCCATTCGCAGCAGGTAAATTCAAAGGAAAAAAAGCACTGTCTGTGAAACAGACCAAACCATGAAATGCTTTGGGTGTAGGCTGGTGCGGGCCTGGAGAGGGGCTTTGCAGCTGTACCCTTACGCTGAGAGCAAGGAGAGCTGCAAGGAGACCCAGGCGCCGCCAGCCGCGCCTGACCCAACTGTCGTCTAGCAGAGAGGCTCCTCATGTGTTTGTCATTAGCAAGGCCGGGTGCAGGGGGGCACCTCCGGGGGCCCGCCCGCGCTCCCCCCGCTGGCCCGACCCACCCGCAGCTCCCCGCCGCGCGGGGCAGCGCCGGGGGAAGCGGGGGCGCCGGGGCCGCCGGCAGAGCCACAGCGCCGCCCGCTGCGCTGCCGCCGTACTGCGCGCGCTCCCCCGCACGGCCCGCCGCACGGCCCGCCGCACGGCCCGCCGCACGGCCCGCCGCACGGCCCGCCGCACGGCCCGCCGCACGGCCCGCCGCACGGCCCGCCGCACGGCCCGCCGCACGGCCCGCCGCACGGCCCGCCGCACGGCCCGCCGCACGGCCCGCCGCACGGCCCGCCGCGGGGAGCAGCCCACGGGGGCGGGAGGGTTTTCGCCAAGGTCTCGCTGCTGCTGCGATGGCACCTTCCAACCCCTGCTCGTTCCCCTGCACCTCGCGGCCCCTCATGGTGCGCCCGGCTAGAAAGTCGCTCGTTCATCACGGCCGGCTCCTTCCTGAGCGTCTCAGACGTGCAGAGATTGTCCCTATTTTGCAAGGGTCATCTATTTAATCAAATTTCCATCTTAAAACACACTACGCAGAAAACTACAGATCTCTCTGTAGGTTCACTGCATCACCAGTTCATTCCATGTCTGCAAAGCTTACTAGCCACCATCATTTTCTTTCAGACCATTGGTTAAGGTATCAAACAGTGTTGGCCACAGAGGATGCCATCCTCTTTTTTACCAAGTGTGCTTTGCTTTGGGCTAGTTTTCCACGGTTTTTATACTGCACAACTAACTCTTCTTTTCATTTTACCTCATCTCCTTGAACGGAAAAGCTTTCAGCCTGTCAATTGGGGTACCTTAAATTAAGACTACATTATTTGAAAGGGCATTGATGTGCAACTGCCCCAGACTAACTCGGATGAGCTGCTCCCCGCAAGGTGATGGTGCAATGAAGACCTGCCCTTTCACCTGGGCAGTAATCATGACTTTTTCCCACAAAGAAATCACGTCTTCCTATTTTCTTGAGCTTCCTAATTGCAGATGCTTCTGGTGTCACTGCAAAGTGTGACCAAAAATCTATACTTCTTCAATACCTTGTGTATTGCCCTGGAAAGGGCTAATAGGAGAGGCAGACCTCTTAAGAGGCCGATCGAAAGACCCACCTGATTTTGATGGTAGGTGTCTTGCAGAGTGATGCACTGTCTAAACCCTCAATTAGCCTTCCCTCGCCTCTCCCTGCCTCCTGACATCCGCAGCAGTTAAGCCCTCTTCAGCATCTGTAAGTAGACAGCTGCCTAATAAAAGGCTGCAAAATACCAGCACATCCCCGAGCCACTTCAGGAGGTTGCTATTTAATGCTGAAAAGAGATGCGGTGGAGGGAAACTGCCCCATGCCTCCAGTTATAAGGAAAACAGGGAAACCAGGCAAGAAAGAAAAAAGCAGTTTTAAAAAAATACATTAAGAGGAACAGGGGGTTTAAGAGGTTTTAGAAACAGTTTTAGGTGAAGCCTGTGACCCCAGCTTTTCTGAAAATCAGGCCCAGATTAGTCACTTCAATACAGGTGTCTGAACTGAATCCTTTTTGGGTGGCCTGGGGTTTGACTGTGAAGAAAGGTAGTGGAGAGGCTGCAAGCCCTGCCCTGCCTTGAGGCATGCTTGGCTTTGGAGCAGTTCCCTGTCCCCTGCCGTAACATATCCCAGTGCTGTAGTGGGGCTAATGGGGAGGGAGCAGCAGGCACCCATCTACAGAGATTATGGACAGTCACCCTGAAGCGAAGCAGGATCTGACCAAAAGGGATTTTAACAAGGGAGAAAAAGAGCGAGCGAACACACTGACATGGGCAGACGAGGGACAGGAGGCTTCTGCAGGCTGGGGCTGCACGTCCAGCTGGAGTCAGCACGCTTGGCTTCCTAGAAATTCAGCAAGGGAATGAGATTTCAGGCTCCCTCGTGCTCATCTCCACCCATTAAACAAATGAGTGTTTACTGAAAGGAACAGAGATGTTCCAAGCCCCTCTTGTTTCAGGAAACCACTTCTTTTTTACGGACATGTCCTGTTAGAAGCTGCTGGCAGTGGAGAGGAGGAGAGGAGCAGACCTGAGAGCTGCTGAGGTTTTGCAATCCTCCTCTGATATGTTCCCCCCCAGGCAGAGCCTGCCTGGTGTGAGGACCCATGGAAGCAGCTCCGGTTTTCTGCCTCCCAATTCAACCCCTGGCTGACCACCAGCAACGTACACTAGGGCAGAGGGAAGGCTTCAGAGAAAGGGTAAGGAAAGACTTGCAACATCGGTGACATTTATGACCGGTTTCTTTTGCAGATGGTGAGTCATGGTGGAGAAGGGATCTGAGAGGACGGTTTGGATTTCTCTTCTTTCCAGATGCGTCTCTGGTTACAGTTCTCTGAGACCTAACAGAGTTTTGATATCACTGACCAAAAGGCAGGGTGGAGATGGCTACAGAACTTTAAATCTGCTTTGCATACGAAGTAGGTAGAGGAGGTTTCTAGACCAGCTTTAGCTCCTATTTTAAGGCCAGTTGGCCCTCAGAAGGAGATTTCAGGTTCAGGACCATCTCCCAGACATCTCTGGGCCACCACTTCTCAAGAGGAAATGAGAATGGAGTTTCTTTCAGCCACGCATGTGGGGGAGTGGGCAGAAATAAAACACTTTTAGTGTCCTGCACAGCTGTGTACACTGGAAGAAGGGGATCTCCTTTTCAGGTCTTGCTAGCAAGAATAGAAGCCCAGTGACTGACCTACCCATGGTCAATCCTACCACCTACAGCGAGACGGGAGAATAACCGCAAGATTATGAGAGGTAGTGAGGCACTGGTGGTAAACAGAAGCCCATTCTGCTTACTGCATGTCAGAGGCCTGATGGGACAACCGTTATGGGAGACAGGGAAGGGAGCAGTACACGGTGTTGTAATTACAAAAGAGTCTTAGAAAGGACCTGATTATGACTTTTAATGCTACTATTTGAACAGAAATGCAGCATCCTCCTGGTCCAGGACCTCCAAAGCACCTTGCAGAGGTGGACAAATATCGGCCATCTTCTGGAGAGGCTCTGGAAGGAGAGGGGGAGCCTTCTCCGGAGATAGCGTCAGCCATGTGAGCTATCATTTCTCCTGGTCTGCCTGTGCCAGAAATGGCTGGAGGACAGGGTGGGGGGAGGCTCCCAGGCCATGACTCAGTGTGGGGCCCAGCCTGGAGCACTGAGTGAGTCACTCTGTGCCACCACCAGTGGAGATGACAGGCCCCCAGGCATGTCACAAGCAGCAGCCAGTTGCCCATCCGCATGACTGCTTGGCCTGCCATTGCTCCGTCCCCACAGTTCTCAGCTGCCCAGCAGACATCAAGGACCTGATGGCACCAAGCAGGGAACCCTGAGGTTTACCCAGCAGCAACTGCGAAATGTCATGGCAATTAGAAGAACTCATCAAGGTGTCATATTATTGACAAAAGCATAAAGTGGTCCTTACATAAAAATTTTCCTAGCAAACTGAAAAGTGTATTGACCAGTTAACAGCTGGAGGGAGGGATGCTATTTTTCTGTCTTTGTTCTTTTTTGTTTGATTGCTTTTTCTTTTTTTTTTTCCCAGGGAGAATCTCCCTCCTTTGTTGGATGCGGAAGGTAACCTTGTCACGAAAGATGAGGAGAAGGCTGAGGTACTTAATGCTTTCTTTGCCTCAGTCTGTAATGGTCAGACTGGTCATCCTTGGGGTTGTCAGGCCCCTGTGCTGGGACATGGAGATAGCATGCAGAATGAAGTCCCAGTTGTTGAAGAGGTGGCAGTCACCGACCTCCTTCACCTGGATGTTCACAAGTCCATGGGGCCAGATGGGATCCACCCAAGGATACTGAGGGAGCTGCCAGAGGACCTCGCCAAGTCACTCTCCATCATTCATCAGCAGTCCTGGTCAACTGGGGAGGTCCCAGATGACTGGAAACTAGCGAATGTGACGCCCCTCTACAAGAAGGGTCAGAAGGAGGATCCGGGGAACTACAGGCCTGTCAGCCTGACCTCAGTGCTGGGAGAGGTCATGGAGCAGATCATCTTGAATGCCATTATGCAGCACATGTGGGACACCCAGGGGATTGGGCTCAGCCAGCATGGGTTTATGAAAGGGAGGTCCTGCCTCACTAACCTGGTCTCCTTCTATGATAAGGTGACCCGCTTAGTGGATGAGGGGAAGGCTGTGGACGTTGTCTACCTGGACTTTAGTAAGGCCTTTGACACTGTCTCCCACAGCATTCTCCTGGAGAAGCTGGCTGCTCACGGCTTGGACAAGTGCACTCTGCGCTGGGTTAAAAACTGGCTGGACGGCCGAGCCCAGAGAGTGGTGGTGGATGGAGTCAAATCCAGTTGGTGGCCAGTCATGAGCTGGGTTCCCCAGGGCTCAGTGTTGGGGCTGGTCCTGTTCAATATCTTCACTGATGATGTGGATGAGGGGATTGAGTGCACCCTCAGTAAGTTTGCAGATGACACCACACCAAGCTGGGTGGAAGTGTTGATCTGTTGGAGGGCAGGAAGGCCCTATAGAGGGACCTGGACAGGCTGGATCATTGGGCTGGAGCCAACGGTATGAGATTCAACAGGGCCAAGTGCCGGGTCCTGCACTTGGGTCACAACAACCCCATGCAACGCTACAGGCTTGGGGAGGAGTGGCTGGAGAGCTGCCTGGAGGAAAAGGACCTGGGGGTGTTGGTCGACAGCTGACTGAACATGAGCCAGCAGTGTGCCCAGGTGGCCAAGAAGGCCAATGGCATCCTGGCTTGTATCAGGAATAGTGTGGCCAGCAGGAGCAGGGAGGTGATTGTGCCCCTGTACTCGGCACTGGTGAGGCCGCACCTCGAGTACTGTGTTCAGTTTTGGGCCCCTCACTACAAGAAGGACATCGAGGTGCTGGAGCATGTCCAGAGAAGGGCAACGAAGTTGGTGAAGGGTCTAGAGAACAAGTCTTATGAGGAGCGGCTGAAGGAGCTGGGGTTGTTTAGTCTGGAGAAGAGGAGGCTGAGGGGAGACCCTATCGCTCTCTACAACTACCTGAAAGGAGTTTTTAGCGAGGTGGGTGTTGGTCTCTTCTCCCTAGTAACAAGCGATAGGACAAGAGGAAATGGCCTCAAGCTGCACCAGGGGAAGTTTAGGTTGGATATTAGGAAAAACTTCTTCACCAAAAGAGTTGTCAAACACTGGAACAGGCTACCCAGGGGGGTGGTTGAGTCTCCATCCCTGGAGGTATTTAAAAGAAGGGTAGATGTGGTGCTTGGGGATATGGTTTAGCGGTAGACTTGGCAGTGATAGGTTAGCGGTTGGACTCGATCGTAAGGGTCTTTTCCAACCTTAACGATTCTATGATTTCGGAAGTTTCTCTGGTGGGCTTTTCATGAGGATCTTTTTCAAGAGCTACTATTTTAAATTTTCATTATTTTCTATTCTCTCCGTTGATGATCCCAGAACAGCAGAGTGGCTGAGGTTGGAAGGGATCTCAAGATCACCTGGTCTGGCCCTCTGCTCACGCAGAGCAGCTGCATGGGGCTGGGTCCAGCTGGGTCCACCAGGACCCCATGAGCCTTCCATGCAAAGCTGCTTTCCAGCCAGTTGGCCCACACTATGTGCTGGTGTGTGGGATTTTTTCCCTGCAGGGGAAGAACTTTGCATTGTCACGTGCTGAGGTTCCCATCTGACTACTTCTCCAGCCTGCCGAGGTTCCTCTGAAGGGCACCACGACCATTCGGCCATCTAGTGTGTCACAGGCCATCTAAGGAACCTCAGAGGCTAACCTCAATTTGAGTCTAACTTTTAAGTTCTTACTGGGCATGAGGAGCCCCCCTGGTCCTTTTTGGAGCTGAGTGGTGACTAAGGGCCAAAAGGAGACGAGTGGGAACTACATGCAAGGCATTTTCCATCTTGGGCATGGACTTCCCTGATAGGAGAAGGAGTAGTGCCAGGAGAGGTAGTCTTGTGCACAGCTGGTGCACAGCCATACCCCACTGCCGGCTCCCCAAGTTGTGCTTGAAGAGAAGAGCATGGTCTTTCTCCAAAGCTTTATTCTCAAGGAGTAAAATGATGAACGTTGGATTTCAGCCTCGGGCCTCCACTGCCTGGTAGCTGCAATTGCCATGGAGACACCCCAGGAGTGGAAACAGGCACCCCAAGTTGGGGGGAACCACAAAATGGAGATGTAGGCCAGGTTTTCTGCCCATCCGAGGTCTGCTGTGACCTGTATTGCCTCTGCACTGGATGATGTCCCTGAGACCATAGGCTGCCACGCAAAGAAACTCTGGCACTGGGAGGGGATATGACGAGGGTGGGATGGTGACCCAAAACAGACCGGGGCCACAGCAGCTCTGCGCTATTTGCTCATTTATGGTGCCTGAAGGCATTGGCTTCCCTCAGAAGGGATGCAGTCCAAACAGTGCTGGCTCTGATCAAACAGGGGTTTAAAGGAGACCTTCTCCAGGCATTGCCAGGGCTGAAAAGCAGCCCTGCGTCATGGGGCACAGGGAACAACAGGCAGCTGTCTCTGCACCCTCCCTGCGCTGCTTATCGGCAGGGAAGCGGGAGCATCTCCATTTAGGGATGTGTTTGCTTTGCCTGACTGTGGCAGTGTGATAGGGGCTGCAGCAAAACAAGGCAGACCCTGCTGCCCCCCGCTGCCAGTGTCAGTACTATGGACACCCATGTGCACAGGCAGACCTTCGCTCCCATCCCAAACTTCCACCGGGCCCAGTTCACAGCCGTGTACCCACCTTCTCAGTGCTTTCAAATGTGTCTGCGCTGCTTAACTTTGTCCAGTCCACCCCACCCTAACCTCTAGCACAGGGCATGGGAAAGCCCCTTACCACCTCCTAACCCCTCCATCTCTCTGAAAAGCAGAGAGAAACACTCAGATTTTGCTCAGTCATTTGCAAAACCCCAGTGCCAGGGTGAGAAGCTGGTCCTGCACATGGTGCTGGGATTGCATCCCAGCCTTGGCCCCCTCAGTTACCCCCCTTGGCTATCCCTCACCCCACCCTCAGCAATTTCTTGGCCAATTTCAGGAATAAATGGCTGGCTAACGGCAGAGGACTGGAAAGGCTGATCTGGCTCAGCACACGCCATAATGACAGGTTATCAGGTACATTGATCCTGCTCCTGTTTTTGAGCACTGGCGAGAAGGCTGCAGCATCCCACAGCCCCCAGAGACCAAGCCCCATGGCAGCCTCCCAGAACCTGTGTGCCCCGGAGATGTCCTGGGGCATCCTCCAGGGCATGGATCGCTCGCTCAGGATGACCTGTTCTTGGGGCTGGATGCCTGTTTTTGTTGTAGTGAAGCGGGCTGACTTTCTGCATTTCAGATGTCCCTTTGAAGCACTGAAATGAGGAGTCTAATGGGGTATTACTTACTTGCAGCGCTGTCCCTTGCCTGCCAGGTGGTTTCTGAAGTAATGGAGAGATTTGATTAGTGCATGTTCCCCTCCAGTGCTGCCACACTTGCATCTCTCAGGGATCAAAAAGTTCCCTGCGCTTTCTTTAAGGTTCCTTTGTGGAGATGCCACTCAGCATCCCTACAAAATAAAATCTATTTTAGTATACAGAAAACTACTGTAAAATTCAATACCTAAGGACCCAGGGGGATAAGTTGAGTGCAGTTGTGCTGAAGCCAATGGGATAAGTCTTTTTACACCCAAAGTAGAAATTTTCCAGTATGCTAAAGCTCATGCTGAAGAAAAATTTGGACAAGATGACAATCCAGGGAAAGATCCTTGCTTTTTTATCATGGGAGTCTTTGTTCATCCCAGTCTAATGACTGACTTGGGAAGTGGAGATTTGGTTACAGCCCTGAAGAGTGCTGGAGCTGTAACAGCCAAACAAACCATAGGAAAGTGTTAAACTAACATTCTGCCATCCCATTATCAAAAAGAAAAGAATAAAAAAGGAGATAATCCTTGTTTAAATATCACAAGCAGCAGCTGAGTCAGTGGGAGCTTTAGACTGGAAATGTCAGGGAGGAATTTAGATTTTCGGAGCAGTTGCTGCTCTGCAATTATCATAAGTCACTTACAAGGACCCCTTGTCTCTCGTTGCCCTCAACCATGCATCTGCGGGGAGGGGGAGCAGGGACAAAACACATGGCCCTACTGGGGACAGATAAGGGAAACAAACGCCATCCCACTAAAGGCACAAGGCAAATCCCTTCAGGCTATGTCTAGGCTTCTGCCACTGTGCGGGTCAGACATAAGCGTAGGCGGGGAGGAAGGGGACAGGGAGCTGGGGGAAGGCAAACTCACAGGAGAGGCAGGGAAGCAATATGAGAAAAAGGAGACTGCTGGAGAAAACCACATGCTGGCTCCCCCCTCCCCCCTCCGAAAGCCGTTTAGTTGCTTCTGGCAATGTTGTGGGGGTAGGAATGAGAAGGGGGACAGAACAACAGAGATCTGGAGGGGGGAAGGTGTCAGCCTTTTCTTCTGTGGTACTTTTCCTCCTGTAGCAGCATGCCTCCTTGCCATCTAGCACGTTCTGCTGTAAATGAAATAAGTGAAAGTGCGATTAACTCTCCTGAGGCAGGTATCGCCTGTACCAACAGGGGAACAGGGAAGGATGAGCATTCAGAACATAATTTCCAACACATTAAGTGATGCAGAGACATTCTTTTTCCCAGCTGGTACAGATGGGAAGGCCAAAGCCTTCATCTGCAGGGATGGTGTTTTCTTACCTGACTTTTTTCACTAAAAAGGTGAGGTTTACAAGACGGGTCTTGGCTGGGTGCAAGGTAGAAAGACCTCAGCCATGCTGTGCTGGTGGGAGTAGGTAGGGGTCTACAGTGCCTTCCTGGCTCCGAACAGTAGGTACCCCTGGTCCGGCTTTGTGCTTTGTGAGATGGGTTATAACAGCCGTATCTCCTCCTGCACAGCACACGGACTGTACCATTCCCATTAGTCTTACCCAGTCCTGTCTCTGTGTCCAATGGACACATCTTCAAGTGAGGTACTCATTCTGGTTAGGGCACTTCAAGCAAAGTGGCTTTCCACAGTGTGGCAAAAACATGGCTTTCCTGATGCCCACTGGGCTTGCTCACCATCACTGTTAAAAATGAATGTCCTGCTGCTGACTTGAACTTTTCTTCTTTGCCTAACTTTCAGCTACTGATCCTTTTGTTCGCTTCTCCACTAGATTAAAGGATCTGCATGTGCAGAGGACAGTCCTATCATGGGGAGGATAGGAAATGTAATCTCATTATCCCTGCTTTTCCATTGCATCATCCTAGAAGCTTAATGGCAGAATTACTGAAGTTTGGCATATAGCACCAGTATAGATCTCAGACCCTTTTCTTTACTTTGCATGACTGTGGATTAATAAAACATTGCTGATACACTTTGAAGATCCAGAAGAGAAGCACAGGGCTTTGATGAGTCATCCTCTTAATCCTGCTGGATGGAGTGAACCTTGCCATGGGTGATAAATTTACATTCATCCTCTAAAAAGAAGAGGAAAATATTTTCTCGTGCTCTTTCCCATGTATTTACTTGATGACTACCTGGTGGGAATAACAGATGAGGTCCTGAGCAGACGTGAATCAATAGTGAAGCATTGGCTTCACCGTGAAGTGCTGGTGGCAATTTCCAATTCAGATCTGGTTGTGTCTCCATAATAGATCTCACCCATTCAATGCTGAATGCAATACTCCTTTCTGCCTATAAACAGAACAATGAGTAAACATCTGTATTAAGTCAATATCATGACATTTTCATAGGTCTGAGACCCTTTCATGTGACTCCTAATGCTAAAATCACATCAGACCTTTTGTTTGACAGGCAGATGGTTTTTATCCTCCACTGCCTGAGGAGAGAGGGAACCAAGTGGATAAGAAGTCGGTGTTTTTCTGTTTGTGTGGAAGTAGCACTGAGCTGCATTTCACTGGTCCACCTTGCTGACCTGGAGCTGCCGTTATGGAAGATGAAATAACAGGGGGAAGGACATGTATCTACATCAAAGGACTGACATGTTCATGAGAAAGAAGAGTGTTGGGCAAACACTAACAAAGCACTGCTGGAAAATCCTTGGCTGCTTCTAGCATCATTTGCTTCCACAGCTAGAGCAGCGAGGGGTGGGTGACCAGGAAACTGAGGGGAAAACAATGCTCAGGGAAACAGCCCAAGAGCAGATGCAGGGTCCAGACCGATCCCAGCCACACTGTGCAGCCTTGCAGTGCAGGTCCTAACAGTCACAGGGGACTGGTGGCAATGGTCAAAGTCCCTTCTGGTCCCACGCCATCAGCTTTCACTGTACTAAGATCACACCAACACATAGTGATGTGTTTCCAGTCCTCCTGAAAGGGCAATGGGAACTTGATTTGGATCCCTCACCATTGCTTGTCTTTCTCCATTCTGATGCCATCATGAGCTCGATAATTTATGTCTTATTCCATGGCATGGGTTGGTGAGCAAGAGGGTTAAACACATCAGGCCAGACGCCATGATCAATAGCAGTGAAGAAACCAAGTTCCGACAAGCCCACTTTCAAGAATGACTTCATGCAGTTGGATGGGGACTTAATGAACTTGGCAATAAAATGGGGACATGCCTTCAACTTTCTCTTTTCATCTAGAGGAAAAGTTGGAGGATCCAGGTCACTGCAAACCTCTTAGTGCTGAGACTTCTGAGGGTCTGAAGGAAAAATAAGCAGTAGCATGAATCCATTTTCCACAGATATTCAGTTCAGCAATGTAAAGGCCTGATGGGCAATAAGACTACAGGCAAGAGGACAGAAAGGAGGCAAGAGCCAAATATTTCTATTGATTTCTGTATCTATTGACCACTACTAAGCGCTGCTTCACAGCTGAAGGTTACAGCAATTACCAGCCTCAAGGTAGAAGGCAGGAAACAAGGCAGTGAGTTAAACAACATGCCCACGGCCATGCAGTGAGCAGTCAGAAAGGCAGCCCTGTGTTTTCTGCGCTGGTTGTCAGCAATAGGATTAGTGCCAGACATTTGATTTTTCTTGTCATAATGTTTCTGATGTTTTCAGGCAGTTGTTCACCTGCACATCCTTTTTTTCTTTTTTTTATTTCAGAAAAGCAAATTCAACATTCAGAAATTCTATGCCAGAGCTCCACATGATAATTACTGTTTCTGGAGGGGTTTTCCACCCCTGTGGGAGCTCCTAGACGCCTCTTCAATCTTTCCTTCCTTCTCAAATGGGCTGCATTTAATTTTTCTTTTTTTAAAGAAAGGTGACTTCAGGAGCTGGGAGTAAAATCCTGGGTATCACAGACATAAAATCACAAGGGCTGGTAGTACAGGAGGAGACCTGTTGCAATACACATAGGCTACCTTTCTGCACGAAGGTGACATTCCCTGATGACCTTGTTAAAGAAGTTGCCTACAAGTTGAAATACAGTGGGCCAGACATCAGCAATTAGTTTTACAACCCCACAAGATGGCATGCTCTGAGACACAGTGCATTTTATTCTGCCACTCACTCCTGTCTGGTTGCTGCCCACATTTCCAAAGAGAAAATTGCTCCTAAGTGCTTCCCCATTGATCTGAGACAAGATGGTTGTTTTGGATTCTGCCGCGGCAGGTGAATCATCAATACAATATTTCTGAATTTTTACTCGCCTGTTCCACATCCATTTCATGAAAGAGAGAGGGATTGCTGCTGTGTTTGTTTCTGAAAACTCAGGGCTAAATTCTCAGTTCCTGGGGAGAGGCTGATTTTCTTCTCCACTGAAGCAGCCTCCCTTCCCTCTGGAAACCCTTTCCCCAAACCATTCACTATTTTTCTGGAAAACAGGTTATTTTACTCTGAAAAGTCAGTTGCTGTAAAAAATTCCCCGAATTGCATTTTCATTGTTGACCAATGAAAGGAGATTTGATGGGGTTTGGAGAAAACTTTGAGCATCACGAGTACAAAATTTTGAATCTGGATGTGGAGATGAGAGTTGTAAGTCTAGGCAGACCCATGCTTCAAAATCCCTATTACCCACAACTTTTTGTGGGTAATAGGAATATTCTCACATTCAGCTAAAACCTGACCTGGCCTTCTGAAATGTGAAATCTCAGACACAGAGGTCTGCATTTAACTGGTGAGGGTATTGGCCTTGATCCTTTAGTCATTGGTTTGCATCTGTGGAGCAGATCGATCCTGTACACTACATTGTGAAAATGTACTAACACATACCGAGGCAAAAAGGCACTAGAGGAGATTGCACAGCTCTGCTCCATCTTCTCTACGAAAGTGTATCTTCTGCCACTTCTTTTTTTTAACATAATTAGCTTTTTTGATTTTGCCTTGGAATTTACCCACTGGCTGGAAGAACAACACTTTCAATGGGGCTCTTCATGTCCAGTGGTCACCTCTGCAGTGGGGGGATGGAGGGCCAGGACCCCACATCTGGCCTGTCCACTGGACCAGGTCTGAAGCTGCTAAACCTCATCTGATCTTGCAGAGCTTTTCTCCCGGAGTGGCAGGAGACATCTCGCTGCCCCTGCTGAAGAGCTAACACATCTTTGCTGCTTGCAGCCCACCATTCCCCCAGACTCCTCAGTTGTGTGAGAATGTGAGCATGAAAGTCAGTGTTTTCTAGAAAATAAGAGCCTGCAAAGTTAAGAGGGAGATGAAGATTTTAATTATCTTTTTTTTCCTCCTGCCGCTGCCCCAGTCCTAGGGAGGCTGCAAGGACATGAAAGCGTGAGGTGTCATTATGGGTTATTAAACTCCTTTATGGCACTCAAGGATGTTGAATGGAGCTGCGAAGGGAGAAGAGAAAAAAAAAATCTCTTGATGGAGCTGGATAACCCCCCTGTAATTGCTTCATGTGGCAGACTGTAATTATTCAGGCTGTAGAGGGAACGAGAGAGTGGGTGTGTGGGAGAAAGAGCAACAAGGGGACCTGGGCATGCCACATGGCCATCAGGGTTGCCTTGGTTGTGACGGCAGATGGCAGCTCTCCCTCACATCAGCATACACCATCCCTTTCTTTGGCCCTTGGTGGGATAGTCTCACAGCGCAAACTCTGTCCCTGTAACTCCCTGTGCCACCAGAGAGACCCCCACCCTCACCAGGCTGGGCTGTAAGTGCCTTTGCAACTGATTCACCCCGGGACCTGTATCAAGGCCACAGGCTATTGCATGGAGATCTCTCCAACTGCCACGATGGGAGGGATGGCAATTTGGCAGATGGGGCTTTCCTCTTGGTTCCCGTACTTGAGGTGCTCAGGAATGGTGATTATTGCAAACAATGCTTGAGGATGCACAAAATGACCACATGGATCCAGCCAAAAAAGATATCTTGCTCTGCTCTCTGCACCACCAACCCTGCATCCAGCGGCAAGTGAAACGAGCCTCTGGAGGACCAGCAGTGCTCTGCACCTTAATGCCATTTCTGGATTTTTTGCTTTACGCTTGAGGGAGGCACAGCCAGAGCTGTCCAGTTTATGGGCTTTTCTTTCTGGGCACTAGACCAGTGAAGCAGTGTCCAACAGTGTTTGCTCTTTCTGCTTTATGCCAGATTAATCCCTTAAAACACACAGCTGGATACACATGGCACCTGCACACATTCAAGAATGGTCATGTGGTTGGAGTGTGAGAAACAAAGCAGTGATGAAGACCCATCCATCTGTTGTGTTTCCTTCATAAAGCTTCCTAAAGGCTCCTCTTCCTCATTAACAAATCTGGTAGTTAGTCAAACATGACAAAAGCTGAGACAAGCCTGGCTTGGTTTAAGCAAACAGGCTCGCATCCCCTAGAAGTGATGTCTGATAACAGTAGAACGTAAACATGGACCCAAGCAGGTGGTTTATAGAGATGTAGACACACAAAGAGATGGAAATGTCCAAGCTGTGGATGGTCTCCAAAAAGGTGGGACTTTGCTGGGAAGAACACAGGTGGAACATGTGTTAAGGAGCTTTCACTGGACCAGCTGGGAAAAAGCAATGCCTGTCCTTTTGCAGCTATGCTGATGACACTGCTCTGAAGGATGTCTACCTGCTGCCCAACTTCCTACCCAAAAGGAGAACCTGCTGCCATGTGGTTTCTCCCGGCTCACCTCTTCTGTCAGCTACTCCAGGGCAGGACAATCAACGTGATTTTTCCACTCCTATCAGAGGGACAAAGTCTTACTACCATCACTCATGGCAATCTGGAAATTTTGCCCTTGGTTGTGTATAAAGCAGGACTTCACTTTGGCTATGTGGAGTCTCTGGGCTGGAGAACATTTCTGTACAATGCAGGACTCATCATCAGACAGGGATGGGGGTGACAGATTAGCAGGGCTTAAAGAAGAGAGTTGTATGCTTAATTTGTCAGACAACCGTATGCCAATTTGTTGTGTAAAGAAGATGGATTAAAAATCAAGGGCTTTGGGATGAGATAAGTAAGCAGAAGAACTGATGAACTTAAATAAAGTACTGGATTTCACAAGGAAAGTAACAATATGTAAAGAGACAAAAGGAGACAGAAAATATATTCAAAGAAATTTCATCTCTTCATACTTAAAAATTGTCTGATGTTATCAGCACTTTTTAAAAACCACTGTTTGCCAAAAGAGCCTTCACGTGTGATCTCTGAATATGTTACAGCCTACAGGACGGATGAATGACTCTTTCTGTTCCCATATTTATTGAAGTATTTTACCAGTTTTCTCAATTCTTTACATGAACTGACATTTTAAGGCTATCTTTTCAGCAAATTGATTACAAATTTGGATAACTGGAACTTGCTTTGATGCTGATTTTATGTTTATCATGACTAGCAAATGCTGTTCTAAAGAGACCCTTAAACTCAGTCAGTTACCGAAAATAAAAGGTCTGGCAAAATGTTTTCTCTTCTGATTTTAAGGTAAGAAAACAGTATGAAGAAAAAGAGATTAAATTCATTAAGCAATTTGAAGTTTGTCTTTGTACTAAAATTCAGCTGAAAACCTCAAACAAAAAATGTTGAAATTCCATATTCTACATGCTGGTTTAAAGGTAGTGCAATCCAGAAGAATTCATCCAGAATTAAAAGTTTATTTGATAAAAATATTTAAATGCAGTTCTTGAAACTCTCCTCCTAGCCAAGTCCCTTTTTTCTTCCCAAATGAAATCCCAGTGAAGCTGGTCCAATCTTGGCAAGGCCTTTCATTGACAACGCTCATATTGTAACAGTGTATCACACTAGCAAAGCCTCTCAATAGTTTTAAACATTTCTTAAGTACTTATCCCAGCTATGACTTTCTGCCCTCAACACCTTTTCAGCTTCATTCTAGACAATCTAACACCACCATTGCGTGAAATGGCCTTGTGTGGTTGTAAAGCCACAGAGGACAACTTCTTCTTCAGCAAAGCAAACAGGCAATGGCTGCAAGAGGCATCTTTGCTTTCTTTATGTGTTTACTTTACTGATGTTAATGGAGTCACAGAATCCCCGGTGAGGTACCTTCACTGATACATAACATGAAAGTTAATAAGTTTAATTTTTGTGGCCTCTTTTGGAGTTGATTCTTCTTCCTGCCAGTCTTCATAGATTATCTTCAGATGACCAATATGGTCTTAGTTTGCTTTTAACTCATATATTTCCATATGAGATCTACTTCCTACATACTAGGAAGCACTAACAGCAGAGTGGATTCAGGCTTCCTGAGGCAAGACACTGGTACAACCTAGGACAGACATCTGCTTGTTTGAAGGAGCTGTTTCTGACAGTCTACTGATTTACTGCTTGTCTTTAATCCCCCTATATCAGAAAAAGATACTGAAGATAAACTTAAAAAACCACAAAAATCCAAGAATTTTTCCCCTTGGTCTCTAGAGAGGACCAGATCTCTTGTAGGGTAAATCAGGATGAATTGCTATGAGGGACTTCTGTGGGACTGTCTGGGGTGGGCATCCCTCTTCACACTCTGTGGCTGTGACTGGGGTAAGACAGAAAAGTTCCAGCATGGGAAGGAGTGTCATACTGATTGAAAGTCTGGTCTATGAGCTCCCTGAAAAAAGCCTTGCTTCAAAAAATTGGGACAGAATGTGGAAACATGAGACAGCATGGGTGGCAATCTGCATAAGATCCTAGTCTTCTTAAGTTCATGGAAAGTATAACTTCAGCAGGAGCTGGGCTGTGTTTTAAATGAATGCTGTCCCACAGTTAACACCAAAGCCCTTCATTCCCTTAGCCAGGAGGCAATCAAGCACTGAGCATGTTGGCGAGCCTGGCCATCAAAGACAGCCACCACTCCTTAGGTGACAGAGGTCTCCGGGTGGCAGAGCGAAGCAATGCCAATGATCTGCTGTTCTATTCATTTGCTTGAAAAATGGTCTCGAAAGGGTTGTGAAAAAGTGCAGCCTGCAGTGAGCACAGCTGGGATGCCTGGCTAAGGCAGCAGCATGGGAGTGAGCACCAGTATCTTGGAGCAGTGTTCCCCGCACCCCAGCTTGTCCAGCTACCATGGTCCACCTCAGCCAGTGGCACACAAAAAAAAAATCATCCGTAGGATTGTGCTAATTTGTATTACCCAGTAAGGGGGTCCCTAGGCCACCCCAGTAGCCAGGGGGTAACTGAGCCAGTAATGCTGCTCCTTGCCCGGCTGCTAGGCAGCAGGGATGGCCCAGGACCTGCCCCTAAAATGTTTTCTGAGATGATCCTGCAACACCAGGCAGCATTCCCCTCCATCAGTTTGGTGGGGTTTTATCTTATGTTTTGAGCATCCAGGGTTTAGCAGAGGGCAAACAGAAGGTGAGGAGACTCTGAGGGGGTTAGGGATGAAATTAAAGCAAAAACAAAGGCTGCTCTCGGTGTGCGAGGTGGTACCACATGGGAGG
The DNA here is from genome assembly GCF_949628215.1 of Phalacrocorax aristotelis. Taxonomy (NCBI): domain Eukaryota; kingdom Metazoa; phylum Chordata; class Aves; order Suliformes; family Phalacrocoracidae; genus Phalacrocorax; species Phalacrocorax aristotelis. The sequence goes on along the minus strand of NC_134280.1, from coordinate 53,470,442 downwards.
ACACAGAGGCTGGGGAGAAAGGAGCCCTGATGGCTGCTTAACTCTTTCCTCTGGTTTCCACTGGACTGAACAGCAGGGTGTCCTCAGCACCTGTAATAAGAGAAGCTGCTCCACCTGAATTAAAATTATTTTTGGCTCACTGCTGGACCAATTCTTTAGCTGCTGCCAACTGCTCACTTCAACTTCTTCCAAGCTCTAGCCAGTTGGAACTTCCCAAGCTGCCTTGGTGGGTCTGGCATTGATCACGCTATCTGCTCCCTGGTGTTTGCAGGAGATGGCAAACATCGAGAGCTTTGTGGCCTTGAGGAATTCAATGGGGTCTTGATCCTCCAGGGCTTTTGTCACTGCAAAAATCATCAGCGTGCTGGCACGAACTCAGCTATCCCAGGACAGGAAGGACAAGCCACCAACACTAAACAGGTGTCTTCAGCAGATGTCTTCCAAAGCAAGGCTGTTGTTGGCAAGGTTGTGGGTGAGCTCCCCAGCAGCCAACCAGTGAAACACCACTGGCTTCCCCACAGCAGGGGTTTGTGCCAGGCAGTGGCTCACAGAAAGCAGGACCATGCATTCCCACAATGCTTTTTTTGGTGTGGGAGAGCTGCTGCAAATCCCCTGGGAGGAAAAGGCCTTTTTGCTCAAGCAAAGCAGAGTCCTGGGACATGTCCTGAGCTGCCACCCATTGTCACAGTCCCAGAGGTCCTCAGGCATTTGGTCTCTTAGGAATTACTGCAAGAGGAGCAAAGCCCTTGGGAAGGCAGGATTGAGAGTTTGTTTTTTTTCCCCAGGTTATTTTATTTAAAGCTTTTTCATCTTTGAGGGCTCAAGGGGGCTGATTCTGTAGTGCTGCCGTCAGCGTTCCATGGCCAAACCAAAACACAAGGTGGTGGGAGAGCACCAAAATGCACAGAGTTTGCAGGGGCCAGTCATCGGAAGGTGTGTATGTGAGAACAGCATCCAGTCCCATGGCTGCCTTGGGGGAATCAGTGTTATTTTCCTATTCATTTACTGCCTCAATGACAAGGTAAACATGGGGGAAAAAGAGCTATAAAGGACTGAATCCTTCCTTTGATTTTGTCCGTTCACAGATCAAAATCCTTTCATGCAACTCCCAAGCTGGGAAAGCAAATGTGTCAGACTGAAACACGGCGCAAGAGTGAACTCCATCAAGAAGAGGAGGAGGAAAAAAACAGACTAGAAATCTTTTGGGCACAGGCAAACAGGTGGGGGGAGCGTCTGGTCTGCAAAGGCAGGGTGTCTGCAATCTTTGTAGCGATTAGATTTAATGGGACAGAAACGTTTCTCTCCTTCACGTCCCCTCCTCCTCTCAGCCCGAGGGCGAGAAAGGAGGGAGGTGGTGATGGGGAGGTGACGGGGGGAGAGAAGATTTGAAAGAGTCTTTGACGTCAGCCCTGCCCTATAAAAACCTGGCAAGGAGCTAGAAAGCGGAGATGAGAGCTTGTGGAAGAGCAAAGATGCCAACCCCGAACATCTCCACATCTGCCGCCAAAGGCTTCCGCAGGGCGGTGTCAGAGTTGGACTCCAAGCAAGCCGAGGCCATCATGGTAAGACAACCCTACCCCACTTCTTTCCCTCCCCCTCCAAAAACTGCAGGCTATCCTATAGCTATAGGCAGAGGCAGGCAGGATAGATGGACCAATACTGCCTTTGTGGGAGTTCCTCTGGGCTCCAGGCTGGCAAAGGGAAATTACTGGAACAGTTCTCCGTACATACTGGTACATGTGAAATGCAAACATTTAGGGGGATGAAAGCTTGAACTAATGCAACATGCTCCTGCAACCAAAAGCAAGATAAATAACCCATAGACCTAAGGCAGGAATAACAAGGAATCCCCAGAGTGAAAGGTAATTCGAAAACCTTAATGCTCTCCTGATTTCAAGGCAATAAATTGCAGAGATTTCACCTGTTCCAGCATAATGAAAAAGTGTGGCTGTTATTTCAGACAACATACAGGCACAGGCAATTTAATCAGTTTGTTCGCTGCTTCTGCATCCACAGTTTTGCTTTTTCCCAGCACATCCTTCCCCTGTTTCTGTTCCCAGCCCTCCTCTGATGTGGTCTCAGCCCTGGGTTTAGCCTGGGGAATGCTTCTGCACACACCAGGTTTGATTGTGTCAGGGAAAGGAGAGTAAAACTTCATGATGAGCTGTCAAGTGCCTTTAGAAAGTTAAGTCTGGCCAACCCATTGGACTGGCTGTAGGGACAGCGACTTTTCACCCCTAACCCAAATGCCAGGGCAGGAAGAAGCCCAGAGACTCCTGGCATGGGTCACTCGTCCTGTGGGTTAGAGATGTGGCCAGGCTGCAAGCGACCACGGAGGAGCCAGAGCAGCCACTGGCAGTGGGTGTACCAGGAGGGGACCCGCTTTGGATGCTCGGTAGCAGGAAACACAGGAATCAAGCCTGGTTAGGGAGCAGATGTTTTTGGCAGGTATCCTCAGGATGACTCCAGCAGGTCAGTTATAGAGCTCCCCATTTCCCTCCCATACACTCACCGCCTTTTTCACCCCCTCTCCTCTTAACCCCGTGTGATGCTCTGACTCGGTAAAATCAGCCATTACATAGGCAGCAAGAGGTGTCTGGGGAGTGGAGTGTACTGGGAAAGAAGGGAAACATTTAGGAAACAAGGAGGTAAGCTTGCTTTCTCTAATAAATGGAAATCAGGGAAGGCTTCCCTCTCACACAACCGTTTTCATTCTGGCAAAATAATGAACACTTAAGTAGTTCTTGAAAACCTGGTATTTTCCAGGCTGCTCATCAAATCAGTACTTGAGACACTCATTACTGTCTCGAGAAGGGGCAAGTCCTTCGTTATTACCCACCCTGGGGTGCTGCTTCGTGCTTGATGGGAAACAGGCCACTGACTGAAGGGGCCAGAGGAACTCAGGCTCATCAGGTGTGCTGGCAGAAGCCTGGCAGCCTGCTTGGGGTGAGTGGCTCCTCCAGCCTGGGTTGGACATAAGACCTCAGCCTATCTTTGCATCCCTTCTTTGAATGGAAATTCTCAGAAAAAAAAAAAAAAACAAACCCCAAACTTAGTCCTGTTAGGATCACTCTGAGAGCAGCCTGCATGGAAGACTTTGCCCTTTGCTCTCACCTAGCATTGGAGCTCTCTACAATCCCATCACTTATTTTGCTGGCTTGTACCAGGCAAGAGGCATGACTGCAGTTGTATGTGACATTGCATGTCCCCAGTCCTTGTGGTGTTGGCCTGACCATGGGTGATTGGCCACCCAGCCCCTGCCCACCACCACACCAGCTCTGGCAGGTCTGAGGTGTTCCTTTGCCACTAACCCCCAGGGACCAGCACCCTGCTGCAGGGGAAACTGTGCAAACTGGGGGGGAAAAAAAAGACCTTTGCAATCTACACTGGCAGGTATTTTACCTGTCAGCTGAGCCAGCCAAAAATTGAACTCACACTGTGGACAAATCTTTTGTTACTTATTTAGTTTTTCTGCTGCTAATAGTTTTTACAAGACACCCTGGGACTGTAGCTGGACCAGGGTTTTGTTACAGAGCACATAACCAGAGCCAGGCAGGAGACAGGAGCTGGAGGCAAAGCAGCAGGAAGGAACATCCAGCGAAACAAGGGTGGGGTGTTACTGTCCCCATGCTGCGGGGAGGGAAATAGTCTTTATAATCCTTCCTGCTTGCTGCAAATAATGAGCCAGGGAAAAAAAGGCAAAGTACTTTAACTCAGAGCACAGTATTTTTAATGACACTGCTTACGCAGGGCTCTCTGAGCTGCAGCAAATTCAGAGAAGGAAAACGAGCTAATCCTTCATAAGAGGTGAATGACCATATGGGACTCAGGCCCCAGTTAGGCAAATAAATGCTTTGCAAAAGCAAATTAAACTTCTCACTGTAGCTAGACATGCACTCAGGGAGCTAGTCTGCAAGGCAATTTGGAAATACCATGTAACAGTGCCTTCCGAAGAAAGGAAGGCATTTATCATGAGAGATCAGTTTGATTAGTTTATATGCCAGATTCCTAATTTCCAGCAAAAGGAGGCGATACCCCAATAAGCGTAAATGTGAGGGGTAGAGGAGAGGATGCTGAGACAGGGAGCATGCAGTCAGGAAGCCTCTACCCAGCAGATGAGACAGCAGGCAGGCAGACCCCTAACAGTGCTCTTCACCCAAGCAAAATTCAGCCTTTTTTTTTTTTTTTTTTAAATTTATCCACCCAAAACGTGCCAGCTTGGAGCTAAGCAGCTTCCAGGACCCCTTGACAGGGACTGAAACCCCCAACTCCTGCCTGCCAAGGGGCCACCTAGTCCCAGCCTATGGGTCTGACTGTGTCTGCCTCTCCCTGTGCAGCTTTCCAGTCACACAGGTCTTCTCGCTATTTAAACTCCTTCCAGTCAGATTTTAAGTTGATTTGCAGCCTAAAAATGGGGGTCTAATTTCCCTCCTTTCCCTCGCTCCATCCCAGAAGTAAAATCCTGCTGCACCTCTGTGCCTCGGGGCACAGTGTGATAAAACATCCTTAGTGAAAGCACTGCCTGTCTTGGGACTTCTGCAGAGCCCAGTTACTGTGGCTAGCACAAGGCTGTTTGCCCTGCTTATTGCAGGCACTTTAAAGTAAACACCAGCTTAGCTTTAAACATAGTAGCAATATAAAACACATGCTTAAAGCTGATCACATGCTCACAAGCTTTTAAAAGTTGTACTTCAGATTACTCATTAGATGTCTTCTCTCTTGGGGCATAAATACCATCAATGTAGACAAGCAGCAATATGTGCTTATTTGTTAGAAGGTGTTTTTCTGTGCCACAAGGGGCACAGAAAGGGGTTGAGGGTCAGCAAATATAATTTCAGAGGGGTACCTTTATTAAAAAAGGACCAGATAGAAGTGTGTGGGCTGGGGCCTAGACGTGTTACGTTTTTCAGGCTGCATTTAAAATGTCAGCTTTACACTGCTAAAGCATCCACAAGGATTTTCACAGGAAATATTAGTTACTGATGGTGGGCTTTGGAAATCAGAGTAAAAATGGGCTTAGCAGTTGAGCAGGCTGTCTTTTTTAAAGGAAAGCATTCTCCAAATTTTTACAAGGTAGAGAAGGCGCTGCTTGGTTATCGTCTATCTCTTTTCTAGATATTTTCAATATAATCAAAGGGAAAACTGCAGCCAGTCCTGCTTTATATAGAATCATAGAATCATTAAGGTTGGAAAAGACCTCTAAGACCATAAAATCTACAGTACTGGATGGATTTATGTCCTGTTCCTTCTTTAGTGCTGCCCCAGGTTCCTCTTAGCAAAACCTGAGGGTTTGTAATCTGGTTTGGATATTGAACACAGAAAATTAGGACCAGCTGAGCTGCTTCTAAATGGAAAACTGGTTGTGAAAAGACCAAGAACAAATAAGCTAGTATATGAGCCATTTGTATAACAAAAGAAACAGCAGTGATGTAAATAGTTTGTAGCTCACTATAAATATGAATTATTGACCTAAGATGGCCCCAGGCACAGGGTTGCAGCATTTTAGGTGCAATTCCAAGTAATAGAAATCCGCATGAGTTTGTTGGGACAAACAAATATATAGATCAGTGGGAGGAGTTTATTTTCTGGGGTGTGTGGATGTGGTTCCAATTACAATTCAATGGGCAAGCATCCACTTAATCTCACTGTTGCTAGGGAAGGTGTGGGGAGAAACCCACTCTTTAGTTGTGCTACAAGGATATTTTACAGGTATTTTTCCTAAAGCTCCACATTTCCAAAAGTTCAATTCTAAAGCCTCAGTCCTCCTCATCAGAGCTTACTCTACCTCCAGGCAAGTCAGTCCAACCTTCCCCTTCTTCCTCTGCTGAGACACATTGGTCACACCTCATCCAGCTACCGGGGATGCCTCTGGTCTTCCCTACAGCTCTATCAGATGTGTTAGTTATTTCTGTTCTGCCTTCAGTCTCCACGGTTCATTGGTAGACGTCAAAGCCTTATTGAAGATGCCAGGAAGGAAAGAGAGGCTGCAGCTGCAGCCACTGATGCTGCAGAGTCTACAGAGACCATTGTCTTCGAGGAGAAGGATGGGAGAGCCATGCTGAACCTCTTCTTCATGCTCAGAGGAGCCAAGACTTCACCTCTGTCCCGTGCACTTAAGGTATTTGAGGTGAGTACCTAGCCTGTTGTATGGGAATCAAGGAATGCACTACAGGTTTCATGGCTGTTCTGTGAGAAATATCACTCAAGTCTACTGAAGAAGACTCAGACTAGGTCTGCCTGCTGCAAATTATCAGTTAATTGTCTGATGTCCCCACAGTCATGCTTTGCTCATGACCCAGCGTGACCTCACTTTACATCACTAAGAATAAGCCGTACCTCTGTCAGGTAGTGCTGTTAAGCTCTGGACCTAACTTTGCTTAATTACTGGATCTAGCCACACAGTTTCACACCTACAGTCCACACCCCTGTGGCTTGTAGTATACTCTGCCAGCCCCCTCCACTGCTCAGCACTTCAACTTCATGTGGAGGGCTCTGATCCCACATTCAAAGCAAGCTATGTGCCCTCCATGGCTACAGAACAAACCTGCCTTACTTGTGGATCCAGGCTTTGGCAGTCTCTGAATCATTGCCACGTTGGTCCTTGGTCAAAGAGTTACAGGAACGACTTCACCCTGGATGTAAAACTGGTCTATTGATTTCAAAATTACCTTCCTACTTCAGGAATGAATTTGATTCACATGTTAAAAGTTCTGTTGGTTCACCCCAGAGATGCTCCTTTTATATGCTTTTAATGCCAGGAAAAACTGAAAACTAACTGAGCTTTTCCCCCTAGCCAGCAATATAATGTTGCATTATCTAGAATTTCAGTATCATGAATAAAAAGACTGAGATAAGTGCTGTCTATTTAAACAGTAATCAAAACACAACTTGCATTTACGTAGTACATTTTCATCCAGAAGGATTCAAAAGTGTTTTGCAAACTGAAGTTCTGAGGTATGTTTTATCTACAGTAGCTTAATTTCATTGACTTCAGTGTGAGACGAGAGGACAGTTTGTTCCTATTAATCAGTCACATGGGTTGCAAGGGGCTTCTGGAGGTGTCTAGTCCAACCTTCTGCTCAGAGCATGTCCAGTGACAGCAGATTGCTCGGGGCCATGCCTGTTGCACTTTGAATATCTCCAAGGTAGATCCCAGCCTCCTTGGATCCCTTGAGCAGTGTTTGACTGCCTTCATGGTAAAAAGCTTTTTCTCTTTTTCTTTTTAATGTCCTTTCTGGGAAACATATGGTTCTTGTCTCAAGACTGAAGGAGTCTCTAAGATAAGCTTATCAGACAAAAACCTTGGTGTTGCCATGGTTGGGGTCTCCTTCCCAGGAGTACACTGCTGTCGGCTAAGGCATGAAAAAGCCATCAGTGTAACATTTCAGATGCAACAGACTGCTTAGTGGGTATGAAACATAGAAATATAGGCTTTTGGTAGATTTTATGTTACACTGCATTTAAAGTCTATAATTTAAACAATTTTTAAAACATCAAGCAAGAAGCAGGGGCAGCTTATGTTATTTGTTTCTTCCTGGAGCAATTTACTTGCTGCATCAAGAGCTTTCCTAGAAAAAAAGCTCTTTGAGCTTGCCACAGAGAGAGGTTTAAATATAATAAAAAGGCAAGCATGTCAAGTGACAACAGAGGAAGATTCATTTCCCAGATCCCTCTGGCAATGCAGGTACAAGATATGAAAGCAGACGGGCATAATGACATTTGCCTCATCATGAACCAAGCTGCAGGGAAGCTGGTTTCACTCTTCTGTATGTGTTACATGCAGCCAAAGCATAGGTAATGCAATCACAGCTGTCAGATTAATGCAAAGGTATTGATTGTTGAGGGGCCAATGTAATAGTGAAGTTGGTAGATGCATTAAAAAACACAGTCCTAAATTTAATTTACTTGTGGCATCGCATCTGTTCCTTCTCATCTTTCTGACTCTGATTAACAAAAGAAATCATGTCCCTTCCTCTACCAAAGATCTTGCTGAGACTTTGGAAAGGTTGAATCATTGCCCAGGGACTTGGGTTTGTACTTCCAGTTTTCACTGAGCTAAAGAAAATATCCACAAATTTACCAGGGCCCTTTGGAAGACTGTAGACTCCATTTTGTCTCCTTCTTATTCTTTGGGGAGGTCAGTCCTGATAATCAGCCCAAATGATATCCGTTCTGATAGTGAGCCCCAAACTAACGCCACAGCAGCCTGGGTAGGACTCAGCTCCCCCGGTTCAGCACCACGGCCAGCGCCGCGCGGCCCGCCCGTGTCCGGGCAGCGCGCGCCCCTTTTACGTCATCGCCAACCCCTTCCCCACAGAGCCAGCAAAAAAATCACCTTTGCCTGAAGTGGGAGATAAAGGAAAGGCGGCCATAGGGGGTGGCGTTTTGTCACATCAATTTCCCCTCTTGATACGATCTTCTTTGCCACTGTGGAAGTCTCCTGTTGATAGTTATTGACCAGCCCTGCTGGTTGTCTGTCCAGAACGCGAAACACTCGAATTAATGGGTAAGTATGTTTATCCCAGTGGGTGAAAACAAAGAATAAAAAGACAAGGGGGAGTCCCTTCCAAATATACCCATATGGGAATCTTTGGGAAGTACCAGCAGGTGTTTCAAGTGTTGTTTAATGTTTTTGTTCTCCTTTTCCATGTCCCCAAAGACATTTGAAGCTAAAATTCACCACCTGGAGACCAGGCTTAGCCGAAAGCCCCGTGAAGGGACTGCTGAACTGGAGTACTTTGTGCGCTGTGAACTCCACAGCTCTGACCTCAATACCTTCATTAGCTCCATCAAGAGGGTAGCAGAAGACGTGAGGACCACTAAGGAAGACAAATGTAAGGAACTCACAAACTGTTTCACTTTTGCAGAGAGGCTGAGCTGTAGAAACAGGGTGGAGACTTTGTTATTCCCAGAAAAGGGGAAGGGCTACTGTATGCTGAATCTGGGCAAAATAGAAAGGACTGCCTCTGGGTCACCTGAGTCGTGAAAGCCACTTCCCTCCTTGTCCATTTCTCAACTGACTACTCCACAGTCCATAGACCATTCTTCTGGTGCCAGATTGAAAAAACAGAAACAGGAGATGAAATTTCATGCTTTGTTCACAGCTCTTCTACAGAGTTCTCCATCCCTACTCCTATGTTTTATATTATAAACATAAAGTAGTTTCCTACTTATGTGTCAGGAACTCTGTACAGATCCAGCACTAAACTACAAGACACTCCCCATGCCATTGTGTTCTGAAGACAGGGCGATTCCTATTGTAAAATATCCCTAGAGATCTGCAGTGACCATTCTATAACTAGTTGGACCTCTGGATTTATTTTTAATGTGAAGTCTAGAACCTTTAAATAAAATCCAATTTTTATCTTCTTGTGTACTTTTGTCACAAAATACTCTGCTGAGAGATGGGCAGGGAAGTTGTGAGATGCAGATAATGGCATTAGGCCTGACTCTAGGACAAGAGCATTGAGAGTGTGGGACTACTGCTCCGAAGGCACAGCTGTGTCATGCTGATTGTTTTGTGTGTGCATTTGGTACACGAGGTCAGATGTATCTTATTCAACCTCACAATCCCTTCTCAGCAGGGGATTCTCCATCTTCACAACCACAGCCAGTTTTTCCCTTTCTCTCTCCCCACAGTTCACTGGTTTCCCAGAAAAATCTGTGAATTGGACAAATGCCACCATTTGGTCACCAAGTTTGACCCTGACTTGGACCTGGATCACCCGGTGAGTTGGTCTGTGTGGCCACTTCCCCATGCTGGAGTCCTGAGCCTTCCCTCAGAAGCAGGGAGCTAGACAACACCTATTAATGCAGCTGATCTGGGAACTGTAGTGCAATCACCATTATGTGAGAGGTTTTTCCAGCCAATGATGAACTTTGTTGGGTGAGAAATTTTAGTAACTGATTAAAAATCCTGTCTCTGTTCCTATTTGTCATCACAGGGCTATTCTGACCAGGTATATCGACAGAGAAGGAAATCGATAGCAGAAATTGCTTTTCACTATAAGCAGTAAGTCTCTTTCCTAACATTCATGCAGGGGTAATGCCGTGTTGATACAACCTGTTGCAAAGTCATTGTGCCACCTGCATAAGCCTTGCCTTCTTTCATGTTTTGTCTCCTGATTCAGCCTTGCCAGCTCGTTTTGTGTCCCTCTTCTCTCTATGTATTCCAGTCTCTTTTTAATTAAAATACATCTGTGGTCATTAATTCATACAATTCATACACTGATAAATCCAGAATAAACCTCCTGCGTAACAAAAGCCACATGTAATTCTATCAGCCCTCAAAGTTCATTTTGAAACATAGCACCTCTTTTAGAATGACATCTAGTTTCTACTTCAGTGCTTCAAGTACTGAAAAAGCTACCACATGCCAGAAAACTTGTTCCAATGTATCATTATCCTGGCTGTGAAAAAATGTGGGTTTTATTTCTAAACTGAACATTGATAGCTTTAGTTTTCACACAATGGATCATACATACCTTTCATCTGCTAGATTGAATTCTGCTATCAGATTTTTTTTTTGCTATGAGGGTATTTATAAACTAAATGGTTCACCTCCTAACTCTCTCTGATAAATTAAATAGATGCCAGTAAGGATCTCATCATTGTTTTATATAGATTTAAGACTATCTCTTGTACTCCCACTTAATCCTCCTGTTCTGATACATGCAGTGACAGCGTTCAGCCTCTTCACTACAACTTCAGACAGAGCTCTAATATTCAATTGGGTTTGTAAAATATCTCTAGAACTTATTCAGTAACGCTGCCTTCCGGCATAGCATCTCCCTCTCTGAGCAAGACTTTAAATGTAGATTTCTGTAGTGAGCTGTGCTAAACACAAGCTATAGAAATTATATGGGTCACCTTCTTGAGCTACCCCTGCAACTGCTGTGATCCCAGCATGGCTTTCTGCTCTGATAGTTTCATAATCTTTGCAGATTTGAAGCCCAAAATATATCCATTGATGGTTTTTATCCTGTACTAATACTAAATGCACAGAAAGTCACTGTGCCAGCAAGAGAGTCCTCAGGGACACAGGAAGAAATAAAGTCCTAAGATATGCATGCATTTAAGATGTCTTCTCTCACATCTCATCTGCAGGTTAGCATTTATTAGCCACTGTGTAGCATCCCTTCAGGCTGTTAATGGAAAAGGAACTATGCTTTATCGCTGTAATATGTGAATATCTCATTTGTTCAAATACAGAACCAAAGGATTTAGGAAATACAAATGTTAATTATGATGCAGAAAGGCAAAAGTTCAAATCCATTTAGTTTTCCTTATTAGCTGCTTTTATTTCCCACTACTGATTCATTCTTGGAGCCATCAGCCCCCTGAAGTTCAGGCACATTAAATTAATTTATTTCCACACAAAAGTTCAATTTTTTCCAGTGAAAACCATTTTTTTTCCCCTGGAAGATGTTATGCCTGCTAAGCTTTTGATCGTCCCTTGTTCATTTATAAGTTCTGGCTAGACTAATGCTTTTCTCTGTGTCTATGGATTTGTTGCATCTGTACAAACGACCCAGTACGAAGGCTTTGTCTTTCCTGTCATCCCTTTGTTTGGTTTAAAGAAGATTGATGCCATGCAGAGGTTCCCCAAAGTACTTCCTTCTCAAAGGGAAGAGAAGCCTGGCTTGTGCTCCACTGCTGTCAGTAACAGTGCGTTTGCCTTGCAGCGGGGACCCAATCCCTCATGTGGAGTACACAGCGGAGGAGATTGCTACCTGGTGAGCGCTGATTTGTTACCTTTATTGGCTTCACCAAGAGAATCACAGAATCAAAACCTAAACAATTAGGGCACTACCTCTTGAAGAATATATCAGGAATGCAAGCATCTTACTTCATGGCTTGTTATAAAAATCAGTAACTCATTGCACGGTGCTTTATGGTAGAGGCTGCATTCAGCAGACCAAGCTACCTCCAAAACAGTGATGCTCCATCTCCTTCTTTCTTGGGGCTGCACCGAGAGCACTTTCACACTGCAGCCCCCAGGAGTTTCCTCCAAAGGAGCCTCCCCAGAGAGCAAGGTAGATAATTTGGAGTCCCACTTCTCTAAGGAGGCCTGGCTTAGTAGCAGCCTCCAAACAAAGGGCTGTTATCATAGCTGCAGAAACAAGCATGAGACCCATGGTGAGTATCTTAATAGTACCTCACTGGCCTCAGAAAAACACTTCCCTTGAACACAATTCTTTCCAGGAGTGTTGCTGCAGGAGTGTCGCTGCAGGAGTGTCTCTGAAAACAAGGCCAGTTCATATGAGCTGAGTACACAGGCTCCTAAACAAGGTCATCTCCTGGTTATATTGACTGTTTTCATAGTGCAACTTCAGGAGCTAACCTACAGGGAATATTTTAATTCCAGTTAATACCTTTTATACAATCTTCTGACCTTCAAGGTCAGAAATAAGTCTATGCAGATATAACTGCTGACTTTGCAGGCTCATTTGAATATGTGTCTGTACGTTTACATGCCTCTATCAATGCACACAGACATAGACTTAGTGGTGGAGAAAGGCAAAAGGACAAGAAACTGAGAGGCATGAGTCCTTGATAGTGTATAACCAGAGGACAGGAGATGAGTAGACGTATCAAGCCACTGAATGTTTGCTGCCTGTCATCCTGAAGGAAGGAGGTGTACAGCACCCTGAAGAGCCTGTACCCCACCCATGCCTGCAAGGAATACCTTGAAGCTTTCAATCTCCTGGAGAAATTCTGTGGCTACAATGAGAACAACATCCCTCAGCTGGAGGAGGTCTCCCGCTTCCTGAAAGGTGGGTACAAGCCTGGGGGACCCAGGACCAGGGTCTGCCAGGGCTCCAGCACAGTGGTGGCAGCTACAGCCAGGAAACCTGAACCTGAAGGAGGAGTGGGTGAGCTGAGATTTGGGAGAAGAGCTGGCAGAGGCTTGTGCATTGCCCACAGAGGATGGGGTAGACCCCAGGTGGTGGGGACTGCAGCTAAACACAGTGGGCTGCAACTGAAGGTCAAGCTTGTAGTCAAATGATCCCATTGCACACATAAAGAGGAGATGGTGCTCCCTAGCAGGAGCAAAAAGATGAGGCTTGGCACAGCAGAAGCCCTTTAGTTTCCAGCACTGATGCTTTTGCTGTCTGTGCTGGGAACATGGGACACCAGCACAGACCATGGGCCATACACCTCCGCAAAGACGGTATGCACTGTTTCAGAGAGGACCGGCTTCCAGCTCCGGCCAGTGGCTGGCTTGCTGTCAGCGCGGGACTTCCTCGCCAGCCTGGCCTTCCGTGTCTTCCAGTGCACGCAGTACATCCGCCACTCATCCTCGCCCATGCACTCCCCTGAGCCGTGAGTATTGCCAGACCCTGATCACCTCCCCTGCCCAGACAGCCCACCTAGCCAGCAATTAACCTTTCTCCCTAATGGACAAACTCTGTCTGCTGCTGACCTCGTTTTCCTCCTTTCCCCCTGGCCATTGGCAGGGATTGCTGTCACGAGCTGCTGGGGCATGTCCCAATGCTGGCCGACAAGACGTTTGCCCAGTTCTCTCAGGTAAGGTGGCTGTCTGTTTCCTCACCCCCAAAAGAGCAGGGCACGAGGTGGGAACCCAAACTGATCCCAGTCTTGCCACCTAAACACTTCTTGTTCTAGGATTTATTTACATTAAACACAATGTTCAGGAGCCGTAGTGATGGACCGATAACAGTAGTACAGAGTAAAAAAGTTCAGTCTCTGCAGCAAAGCATTTTTAGTCAGAGCATGATGAAGCCCCAGCAGAAGCATGGCAGCACAGGGCAACAATATCTGTTGTCTCAAGGCAATAAAACAGAGCAATCCACACATAAGGCCCTTAGACCAAATCTGTCCTGATGTTCGCCCCTTCCCTTCTCTTCCCAGGACATTGGGCTGGCGTCTCTGGGAGCAACTGATGAAGAAATTGAGAAACTCGCAACAGTAAGTTTTCCTCTTTGCTGGATGGGAGCCCTGACCCCCCCAACAGCACTTCTGTGGTATTGGGGGGACTGGTCCAGCCTGGTGTCCCCAGATTTGCAGGCTCAGAGCCCCTACCTGAGCTGCCCCAGCCCTGCTCTTTCACGATGACTGTGCAGAGCAAATATCAGTTAAACAGCAGAGCTCTCTTGCACATTAACCCAATTTTCTCGGACACCAGAGAATCATCAAGCATCATATTTCTAATGACAGCACTGCTGGGACTCTTTGGGATGGGATTAAATGACATCCGCTTCCTTTGGCTCTCCCTCGGCAAGGTGACCCATCCTGCTCCAAGGGCACCAAAAGGCAACACTGCATGACAGTCAGGTGCACAGGGAACCAGCACATGGACACAGTTCCCATCTGTCCTGGTGTGGCAGTAGCTTAGTTTAGCACTTTGCTCTGGCAACAATGGGTATGGGGTAAGGAGAGGGGACAAAGTGCCAGGTTCTTGTTCATTTAAATAACCCCAGACCCCAGATGTGATTCAAGGGTCAGAAGTGACAGGGAGATGAAGACAAGGAGCTGTGTCCCCTATGCATTTTTCTTACTCCTTTCACAGCTTTACTGGTTTACGGTGGAGTTTGGGCTCTGCAGACAGAACGGAATAGTCAAAGCCTACGGAGCTGGGCTCCTGTCTTCCTACGGGGAGCTCATAGTAAGTCCCAGCATAATTTGCCTCTCTGCTCTAGACCCTATACAGCAAAAAACCTTCTTCCTCTGCACAGCTCCAATTACTTTACTTGATCTGTTCTCCACTTCTGTTTATCACATGTGTGCTCTTTGATCCCCTTAATTTCATGCCAGCATTTTTCTGCTGTGTCCATAGCACTCCTTGTCAGATGAACCAGAGGTGCGGGACTTCGACCCTGATGCTGCTGCTGTTCAGCCCTACCAGGACCAGAACTACCAGCCTGTATATTTTGTGTCTGAGAGCTTCAGTGATGCCAAAAGTAAACTAAGGTAGGACCGGGCAGTGAGGGAGACACAAACAGAAGAAAATAAAGCCATAATATATTGAAAAAGGGCTTGGCACCATGGCTGCTTTCAGCTCAAGGTCTCAGAAGTACTCTGGAAACTGTTGTCAGGTCTTTCAAAGTAAAGTGGTTCTCCCATTCCTACAGGGTCCAACTTCAGTCCCTTGGGTTCACCCAAGAGTCTCCCAAAAATATGTTGGACTTGAGGGCATGGGTCCAGGAGTGGGATGGATTGGGAGGCACTCTTGGAGACAAGACTGAGGGGGTGAGAGAAGGAACAAATTTAGCTCATCTGCCCAGTTCTTAGAGAAAGGAGTTATAAGCTATCTCTGGTTCCCAGGGGATGCCAAGCAACATAAGAGAGAGCTGGTGGTCCAGAAATTGGAGACCCAAACCACCCACTAGAACCCCCTCTGCTTCCTTGCTGCAGAAGTGTCAAATGATACAGGTCAGGTTCCAGCTGTGTCTCATGGGAGCATCTCACCAGCATGCGTCCGTCTGAAACATGGGCTTCTGCATCATGTAAAAGTTTGCTATGTGGCTGAAAGTTTTAGGAGGGAGGTGACGAGCTGAGTGGTGGCATTCTCTGAATTTAGGGTGCAGAAAAGTGTTTGTCTTTCTGAGCAGCTGCTGGGCAACTTACCCATTTATCAGGCAACCAGCAAAAAACTCCAGGCATTGTTAGTAGCTCATACACAAAGAAAAAAAATGTTTTCTTGATGGGGATAGATGTATCCATGGAAGAAAGGGAACTTTTGCTTCCTAGGCTGGTTAACATGGGTTAGGAGACCCCGGACAGCATCCCACTGGTGTAATTGGATTTCCCCATCCCATGGGACTGCAACCAGGCTGAAGAGGGGCAGCTCTACCCACAGACATCTGTTCAGAAGAGCATTTTCTTGGCCATACCCAGAATTTCCCACAGCAGGAAGGCTCAGTCCCTTAACATTCAACTGACAGAGGAAAACTGTGACTATACCATTTTATCTTAGCTGAGGAAAAGGATAGGATGAGATGAAGTATTACACTACGTACATGACTTTGCAGTTCCTGCAAGTGGGGTATTTAATATAAATAACATGACGAGGACTGCTATATTTCAACTTCTGCTTTTAATACCCTCACTTGCACTGTTCATACAACCCGGAGTCTAGCTGCTCAAAAGCAAGCACCTGGGGAGCCCATCCTCTCACACACATTAGGCTGCTTTAAAAAAAAAAACAACAAACCTCCAACTGTTGTGTAATGAGTCATTTCCTTGTATTTAAAAGGGGAAAATACACCACATACACAACCAATATTAGGCTAGAGTGTTTTGACAGTGACAATCACTATAAGTTATGCTCTTTAAAGACCTCAGAGACCACACACATGTTACTTGATGAGGTGAAAACATTAAAACATCTGTATTTTTTGCATTACTGGCAGCTGCCATCATGGACCTGATTACCAGTGTTATCTCTCAAGAAAAAACTCTTTTCCCAGAAAGAAAAATTTCCCCCAGTCTTCTAGGGTGGACACAGCCCCCTGATGCCCTTCCGGGCACCCATGTTATACTTGTATGCTTCAAAAAGGTGTCAAGTGAACACACCCATCTTGGAAGTCAAGTTTCTAACCATTAGCAGCTGTTTTGGGAGTCATCACTGTGGGTTAATTAATTAATAAGTGAGGTGAGCTGGCCCTTGTGTGGGAGAGCTGGGGGTGCTGAGGTAAGTGGCATCTTTTAGGAGGTGGATAATGTGAGTATGCAGAAAACCCCTCTATTTGCACTTGTTTTTGTTTCCCTGCAAGTGCCATCCTGTGTCTTTGGCCATGCTGCTGCTTGGCCCTGTCTAGATCTGGTGCTGTTTTCCCTGAACCCTGGGAATCCAGAACTAGGTTTCCCCTAGCATGCAGTACCAGCTGGAGGAGCATCTGAGAAAGGGATGTGCTTCCCTGAGTCCTGTGCCAGAGCAGACTCACGGTAGCCACAAGAGGGTACCCTAAGCTAAGCAATTCAGGAGTGAAAGGGTGATGCTTCAGCAGAGGTGAGGCATGCCTGTTGCTAGTGCTGTTTGTCCCCTCATCTTCCTGGGCCTTTCCTGCATAAGACTGTAGCTGTGAATACCTAAAGCTAGATTCCCAGCTCCATGTTTACACGGCCACTAAAGAAAAAAACCACTACCTTGTCAAGTGTATGAATCTTAGTGTTGGAGGTGAACATGAGCAACTTTGGGAGAACCTTACCCTTCGTTTGTTTTTACTTGTCCATATACTTCTCCATTAGAAAAGCAGCAACAAGGTCTTGGTCTTGAGAGCTCTCAGGCAAAGTCAGGCTCGTCACTAAGACCTAGATTCCAGTTGGCTTTGGGTACAGTGGTGTAACTCTGCTCAGCCACATGACTCTGGTGATGCTATTCCCTTCCCCTCACCCAGGCCTGAGCCACTGCCTATCAAATTTATCCTTGATACAGCTTGCAGCTAGTTCCCCCACCCCCAAGCAGGGATTAGTCAATAAATGAATGTCAGAAAGGATTTAGGAATATAATACTATAATACCACAGGCCTTTCCCTGAAATTAGCTTCTAAATCTCCTCGGCATTTTTGAGAAAGAAAAAAGAAATTGGAGTAGAGGATGCCTGGTGGTGGCCAGTTCTGTACACCCTCCCATTTGATTCAAGCTCATGTGTTCAGCCCACAGAAAGGTGGGAAACCAGAGATTTTGTGCTAACCTAGAAACTCTACCTAAAGGAGGCATTAACATGTTGTGATTAGGGTGAATGGTGATGGGTAGGAGGCAAACTCAGAACCCATCTCTTGTACCAAGCTCTCTGCACCCTTTCCTTGCAGGAGCTACGCGGCACACATCAAGCGGCCTTTCTCGGTGAAATATGAGCCCTACACCCACAGCATCGAGCTTCTGGACAGCCCTCAGATGATCTGTCACTCCCTGGAGAGTGTAAGGGATGAGCTTCACTCACTGATTAACGCGCTCAATGTTATCAGTTAATATGAGAACTGGGCTCTCTCCTTCCCCTTTTCCCTTGCAGCCCCAAAGCTGCCCACTCTGCCTTCACCTAGCTGATAACTCCTACTTGTCTTCTCCAAACATTTGCACCACTGCCTGTCACCATGCGACCCCAACAGCTTTCCACTTTTGTATGTAGGGCCAGCTCGGAGGAGGTCGGAAGGACAGATCCAAGGCCTGCTGGTGTTTTGGGTAGCTTTTCTGTTGACTGCTGGAAGAGGCTTAGCATAGACCAAAAGCATGTCCAAGCTGCAAAGTTGAAGTCAAGAGCTATGTGCTAGGCTCCTGGGTGCAAGGAAGACAAGAAAAGCTTCTTTATTTACAAAAAGAGAAAGAAAACTTATTTTTTGCAGTTTGAGAGAATAAATTAATCTGCTTTTTTAGCCCCAAAGCAACTCTTATAGCAACTTCATGAGGGACCCTCATTCCCCACCATCTCCTGCCTCTTACAGCCTTGTACATTTGGGAAATTCAGAGCTGCTTTAGAAGCTTTTCTGCCTGAACCAACCCTATGAGGTTTGATATTTCAGCTCCCAGCCTCCCTTCAGCCTCTCACACAGAGAGATGCTTAGGCCCAAACCCCTGAGCTGTACCACCCCACCGGGTTGCCGTAAGTGTCCTAGGTCCCATGAGACTCTAAACTGACCCAATCCAGGAGTTGCCCATCTGGCATAGAGCAGTCCTGATCTACCTGCATCCTCCCCAGCACAAGCGCCACAGAGCAAGTCCTGGCCACCCCCTTCAATCCCTCTTTTAAAAGCTCCCACAGCAGGGAGTGCTTAAGAACCCAGCTGCCATCCTTTACAGCAGATAGAAGTCACAGCTAGTGATGCTCATGCATGCTGGTAGCCCAGGGCAGCCTTGGCAGCCTCCTGGTGTCCTGAGTTTATTGGTTATTGCAGACCAAGTGGGGCCACCGGTGTCCCAAGTTTGCCAGCCCTTGGGAGGATTTCATGCACTCTTGCTTTTCCAGTCTATTACACAGGTACAGCATTGTCTTGCTCTTAGATATCCCAATACCACTGTCATTTGATGTAGCTCAGGTGTGTGACTAATGCTACTGCTGGCCATTTCTGAGGAAGGTAACATATGGTGAGAATGCTCCAATCCAGTTTCATCCAGCTTTCACTGTAGATATTAATGGCTTGATCTGACCCAAAGCTCTCAGTTTTCCTCCCCCTGCTTTTGCTCATCTTATCTTCTTGCAGGCTGTCTCATAACTTAGTGGTTTGCTCAGAAGTTTGGCCCAAGGTTATGCAGCTGTGCAGTATCAGAGCTGGGCTTGGGATGCATGGAGGCACCTAAACAGCTGTGGGGGAGAGCAAAGGGGAGAATTACACATAGTTGTTTGCATGGTCAGTTATAACATTTCTGTATAGACTTTTACCATCCTTATCCACTATATATGACTTTTATAATTTCTTCTTTAAAGAAATGAAAGACTTAGCAGTCAAGTTTTGGCTATTAGGTGTAAGTATTCTCCAATACTTACATACACCATTGCTCTCCAGTGTTACTTTTACTGTGGCTCAGTCATAATAGTTTACAATTCATTATACTTTATCCCATTTCAGACCTTCACGTACATATGCTTAACACCCAGTTCTCTCAACTTTTAACTGCTTAGCTACTGACAGCACTTAGTCTCCCACCTGCTTCAATCCCTCCTTTCTGTTTCCTTTCTTATTTTAGACCCTTTCCTAAATTCCTCCTAAATTGCTTAAAAGGCCATGACTGAAATAACACTAGGGTTAGCTGCTGCTTCCTAAGTTGTTCCTATTTGGAGGATTGTCCCATAAATGAATAAAACTGAGTTCATTCAGTTGTTCTAATTTTAGAGCACTTTTTCAAAAGCTTCAGCTATGATTTTCCAATCTGGGTGGATCCAGATCTTGAGCTGTAACTCTCAAGGCTGTCTTAAGAGCTGTAACAATTTTTCATTTGAGGTCTTAAGTTATCACTGTTAGATTAGGTAGCTGGAGCAAGCTATGCAAGACTAAAGCAGGTTAGGTTATAGGTTAGCTATCTAGCCATGAAAATCTTATTGGTGACCCCAGTAAAACAGACTAAAATAAAGAAGATAAAGCTCCAAACAGGCAAGATGTAACAATGAAACCTGTATAGTTAATGCATAGCTTACGTCCTTGTTAGCAATAGCAATGCCTTGTTACTGGCCTGCAGGTCGCTGTTCCTCCTCTCCTTTGGTAGTCTCCAACTCCTGGATTACTGCCTGTGAGTGCAGCAAGGATGCTGCAAACCCTGCAGACACATCAGGCTCCTGATCAGGACCAAACAGTGCGTCTCCTTGGAGGTGTTTGCTTTCTGGTCTGGCCTGAAAACCCATAAAGGTCTGAAGATGGTTGTCTCTAGTTCTCCAAAGCACTTCACAGTCATTATCTGCCTTGTTAAATGTCTAAAATTAATACAATTTTTAAAAAGACCAAACCTATTAATATGGATTGGACAGCCAAGTTAAAAATCCTTGCAACTGCAGGAGCCCTCAACTCCTCCGCCTTGCCTCAGAGTTTGCATTGCTGCTCTGTGACTTTGTCAGCTGTTGCTTGTTCAAGGAGCTGTAGTAAAATCTGTTGCTCTACGAAAATAGAAAATAAGCAAAACTCAAAGCATAAACCAGCCCTGTTAGTATGCAAGCATATAAAGAGATCTACTGCAGCCACATGGGAGGTAAACACCACATGGGTTGCACCCCCTTGCTTCCGAGAGATGAGGCTGTGCTGTGAGTGCAGGGGCTGAGGCTGAACAGGCGCCTGAGGTTCTGTTTTGGGGCATTTTCTGTCTCTGTGTTCTTGACAAATTAATGACAGATTCCAGAACTGTTTTCCCCCTTAGGGGGCCATCTGAGAAACATGAACCTGTTTATATTTACCATTGCTCTCATCTATTGCTCTTCCTAGAAATGTTGGACTAGATGATCCCTGGGGTTCCTTCCAACCTGCGATTCTGTGATTCTGTGATTTAAGATCTTAGGGACTTATCCTATTAGTAACATAATAGGTCTCCTTCCATTTTGCTTTAAGGCTTCCTTTTAATTTGATTTCAAATACATTACTTGGCCCCTTATTTCATAAGTCATATATGAATTGGATTCTTCCTTTCTCATTTTACCTATTTTTCTCAAGGTGCTGTTTCTACTTGAGCCTTATTTTCTTCTTTATCCTGCGTAATATTTTAGGGTCTTGGACATGGGACCATCCATGAATGAGCTATACAAACAAAATATGGTAGGGTTGTAAACCAGTCCCTAATATGTCACTGCTTCTTAAAGCAACTAATATCAAGGTTAAATTTTCAGCCCATCACTTTGGATATTGTCCTGCAATTTTCTTTAGTCTATTTTTAATAGTCTGACTGATTTCTTCCTACTAGTCTGGAGGATTGCAGGTGGTAGGGTATATGCAGTCCTTACTTAATCCCCAGGTTACTTTTTAAGGCTCAAGTTACTTCACTTACAAAGCCCTCTCCTCCATCTCATCCTACTGCAGCTATGTTCCATATCTATGGATAATTTCCTTTAACAGCATTTTTATATTTCCAGTGGTTATATTCCTTTTAGGTGGAAGAGCCTCAACCCGTCCTGGAAAGATATGCTTGGTGACAAAGAGATACCGATACTCTTCGTTAGCGTGTGACAGTTTATCTGAATGATCCCTTTGCAGTATTTGCCAAGGTCCTTGGTTTAGCCGGTACAGTAGAGTTGGCAGCTTTCTTTTACTAGTTCACTTCTCCATCATTATTATGATGCAAACACCTTACACAGTTTTTATTTATGTTCTCTATATCTTGCTTCATTTGGGGCCAAATATAAAACCTTTGCACTTTTTTAGAGTACCTTGTACTCCCTTAAGTAACTTATTACAACATTCTAAGATGACTTGGTCTCATTCAGCTGGCCACAGTATCCATCCCATCTCTTTTAGCTGACTCCTGGTTGGGGCTGCAGTAAACAAACTGAGTCAATTTATCTACTTGCTCACTAAATTGTTTCTCAGTATTGCTTTCAGTATTCCCATGTACTTTAACATGCTTTACGTATATTTTATTCCCACTGTCCTTCTAAGCTTGTAAAATAAACTTCCTGTTTTCTTCATGGGTGTCCCATTATGTGCTTGCTATCGCCTTTCTCCCTATCATGCATCCAGTATTTTATTCTATTATCAGCACAGTGTCTATCTATAGAGAGATATTGTGCAGAGGGGTTTGTTTTTTACGGACAGCCTGTAAGCTTCTTGGCAGGATCCTTTCTCTAGTTTCTCCACTATTTGTTCCCTCATTCCACTAATACAAGTATCTTGGATTATTTTTCCTTCTTGTTCAGTTTTAGCACATCTATGGGTGCATAATACCTTTGGTTTATTTCCAGTTTCCTTTAAAATTATATCCACATTAATATCCATTTCTTCTCTTTGTGTTTAAGAGCAGAGCATGAGTAGACTGGGTTATGTCTGGACCACTGAGGGTGAAAGCCTTGAAGACCATCACAGCCTAGATGGCCTCTGACTAGGCTTTCTCATAGCCAGGGAAATTTTGCTTCAGCTCCTGGGAGGACTCATACGCTACTGGTATCCATTTCCCTTCACTTTTTTCTGTAACAGTAGTGCTCCCACAGAATCAGCTCATGTTAAAATTCTTATTAATAGCTTTTCTTTGACTGGGAATTTTAGTGTAGGAACTTCTCAAGCAGCTTCTTTCATACTAGCTAAAGCATCGTCTTGCTCTTTGCTCCATCTCCCTTCCTGATTCTTTTTCTGTCATTTCCATAATGCTCTGCTGGTACTAGCAAAGATGGATACACTGCCATAAGATACTAGCACAGTCATAGATATGCTGCCATAGAAATTAAATCCTCCCAGCACTCTTCAGAGCTGGGACTGATTAGAGGGAGTCTTTATTTCACAGAAAGCTTAACCTTTCTAGCACCTATTCATCATCTTGTTTCACCAGTTCCAATTCCCAAGCAGTTAACCTGGGGTTGCATTAATTGTGCCATATTCAAATTGACTTCAAATCCCATTTGGTCTATTAATTTTAAAACTCAGCTTCTTCTCTCTTGCACCTCTTCTTCTGCAGCTACAGTCCCAAGAATATCATCCACATAAGACTATTTATTTTCTCTGTCTCCCAGATACCATCATTCAAACAGTTTACTAACACAAGCTTGTACAGCAGGGCAGGTGCTTGGCCCTGTGGGGTACAAGTGAAAGTATATTTTTTGTCTCTTAATGTGAAAGCAACTCTGTAAATTGCTTCTTCCCCTGTGTTTTGCCATATGGGAGTTTGCTGTGAATTGCGGAAGTGTGTTTGTGCCATTAGCTCTCCTAATTCATCTGCTGTCCAAGGAGCCTGACTCAGCTTCGGGGCTGCCGGGGGCAATGGAGATACCTGCACTCCATTGGGAGTGGGTGGTTGGTGCATGGTATCATGACCTGCTGACATTTGAGCAGCTCCCCATCAGTTCATGAAAGACTCTGCACCTTCTGCAAGCTTATGGACTGATGTTAGTGCTGCCAATTGCATCCTTATCGTACCATTCTGCTGGGCAATTTGATTAAATGCCCATGATGGCATGATTAAATGCTCATCAAGGATGTACCCAGCGTGCAATGAATAAAAGCTGGTGGGGTATCTAATCTAATCAATTTACTGCTTAATTCCCATTTAAGTCAAAATCTGAAGCAGTTTCTCTAAGTCCTATACTGTCGTACTTCCTTTCATATCTGCAGCTACCTGCCTTGGGGTCACCTTTTTTCATTGTAATAGCTACAGCAGTTTGATCTGCCCTACCCGTCTGCCCCAGGATGGCACTTGTGGTCTTCATAGGATATGCTGTTATTCTCAGCTTCTCTTTCTCTTCCCATTTGCCTATATCATCCTTGAAATCATCTTCCTCTGATGGCTCCCGATTCAGTTCTTTTCCACACTTCCTGCAGCTACAGCAGTTATTTTTAATTTTTGCATCCCAATCTGCTTTTGCAAGTGTCTAATTTTAGCTTCACATTTACTATGATCAGGTCCCTTTTGAGCTCTCCCTTGCTCCAGGGTGAATCATTGCACTATATATGTTAATCCCTCTCCTTAATTTTGCAGTTTCTCCTCATCTTTTTCTAAATTCATCTGATTTTCTAATTGTCATTGCACCTTCTTATTGCCTTTTTGGGCCACTAGATGGTATTCCTTTTCTAAAGACAAACTTATTTCAAGTCACTTGATAGGCTCTTTTAAAACACAGTTTTCCTGTTGCAACAGCTGATATTCTGGTGTTGCCTTGACTTAGTCGGCATGCTTCCCATACCAGTCCTGCTAATAGAGGTGGTGTATCCTTGAGTCTCCCTTCATCTGCTCTCCTGTATTGGGGAACATTTGGTCTCTATCACCCATCGGCTTCCTGTGGCCTGGAGAGGTGCCCACAGCCCCTGCTGTAATCTCTGATATTGATGGGATTTCCTGTGGCCCTCCAGTATTCCTCGGTTTAAGCTTTTTTCCTGAGTCTTTTGAGATTTTTCCCATGTTTTCAATTTTGTCTTAAGGTATCCCCTAAGTATTTGTGCATGAGGCTGGTCAGGTTTGTAGAGTTGCCTTGGACAAGATCGCCCAGAGGAAAAGACTTTGAGGATCTATCCCGTCACACCCTCCACCAAGTGATGTTATAAATTCCCTTTTCCTGACAGTGGAGCAGATTTATAGGATTATGAGGCTGCGTAGAGCTAAGCACAAGCTCATGTCCTTTGGGTGGGTCATGGGAGCCTTCATGCCATTTCTCCAGGCCTTACCAAATGTGGCTGCAAGTTTTATAAAAGTGACCTGGAGAAAGCCACGGTGATGGCTCAGCCCAGGTTAAATCCTCCTGTAGATGGAGCATGGGCTGGCGAGGGAGGAAGAAGGGAGAAAAGCCTTCCCCTGAGCCAGGCCCCACCGTACCCTCTGTTATCTGCATGTCTCAGTGCCTCGCTGAGCAGTCTCTCGCTGTTGTCACTGCTACTGCTGTGGGTGGATGTCTGTCTCTCTGTGAAAAGAAATACGAAACAGAATTATTTTTCATTTTGGAAACGTGCTGCTGCTGACATGATATTAAGAATAAAAAAAATATATTTCTGTTCTAGCATCCTGAGTTTGGCTCTTGCATCCTTCTGCTGTCCAGATTCAAGTCGGCCGTCTTGCCTGCAGGCAGTACACACAATCTGACCTGGGTCCCATTATGGCAGGAGATCTGCAACTGGCACTTGTGCCAAATGTTAACTTGGAGGTGGAAAATGGTCCCTTGTTTGCAGACAAGCTGATCTAAGCCTTTCTTTGCTGGGATATTACCAATTGCACAATTATGCATGGAACAGTAGTTGGGAGGTCTCTTCTAAATAGTAACACACCAGGGGGCTTGCCTTCACTATGTGCTTTCTCTCCCAGCATTTCGCACTATTTCTGTTCAGTTCCAGTAATGCTGGCCATGTAGGAACGCTGGCGTATGCACTGTGCCTGGTAATGTAGTCTGGTTTGCGTGTAACCAGACTATGCAACCCCAATCCTAAATGTGTTGAGCTCCCTTCTAAGAGTAATTAGGGGTGGATTCTGCTTTCTTAAGCATAGGGACTATTTTAGATGACCTCAGGCATCTGCTGCGTCCATGTGAGAGTGGTGGATGGGATACAGGATGCCCAAGAACTGGAATGCACTCCTGGAGGCCAGAAGAGATGCCCAAGGCCACGTAAGTGTTTCCTCCTCTAGAGTTATCCTTATGTTTAAGGAAACTAATTCCAGTCACTGCTGCAAGTTTGGCTTTTATGTGAAAGCCAGATTCCTTCTTTGGTTAAATCCCTTTCAGAATCATGGACAGAGGTGGATTAATGTATTGCTGGCACAGGTCTGGACCATGCATCCAGGCACCCCAACACCCTCTGAGAGGGAGTTTCCTAATTCAGGATTGTAAGGATACCCTGTACCTTCATAGTGCTCGTTGAAGTGTTACAGCTGTAATGAATTCATCTTCATTACATGCTTGGGATGTAGAGGACTACTCTTGTCCCTGTAAAAGGCTGACAGATAAAACGAGGCAGAGAATCAGAGACTCAGACCAGGCAAGAGCCTGAAAAGTAATTACATGCCTAAGTAGCTTTGGGAAGAAGTGTCTAAGTGGCAGATCTGGGGCTTGAACCTCTGTCAGCTCCCTCAGCACCAAATCTTTCTTCATGTGCTGTGATGGTACGGATCAGAAGAACTCAATTATTTACAAATCCTATAGCTGCAGGTATGCATGCACACACACACCTCTCCCCTCCCCCACCCTCTAGCCCCAGAGACGGGAATTGATTCGGATAAGGCTGCAGCTGACCTGAGCTGTCGTTCGTACTGCTAATCCAGCTCAAATCAGACTCGTTTCTTTTCCCAGGGACCAGAAAAGGTACTGCACTTTCCACTGCAAATAATTTGTTTCAGTTTTCCTACACTTGTTCATTACAATGTGTGGGAAAATGCTAGGTTTTCTAGGGGAAAGATGATCTTTTGACATTTTCCTGGCACATTTGAAAGCAGAAAGTATCTGAAATGTCTTCAAAACTGATCAGCAGATTTTTTTTTTACCTGAATATACAGGTTTGCAAAGATTAGGTAAGGGATTTAAAACCCTGCGTGACCGCACCTCAGAGCTGCTAACACAGCTTTGTACCACTCTCATTGTGCAGCTAGTATGGTTGGCAGTGGCAGGTCAATAAAACAAGTGTTTGGACATTAGACATTTTTCAGGCTCGCTAGTGTGCTTCAAATGAATAAGAGTTTCTTCATGTCTCTGTTAATGAATTCACTTTGACCAGCTTCTACATGGTGTGTATCACCCAGGAGCAGATGGGGCATGTGCACATGTTGACTTCTGTACCGCAAACCTCCCAAAACCACATATGTCCCAGCAGGGATGGGACCCACCTAGGCTCCTTGCACACCCCCTGAATCCTCTCCCTCAGAACTGTGGAGGGTTTGCATCCCAGTCTAAATTCCCAGTACACAGACCCCAAATTGAAAATACTCCCTTCAGCTCCAACCAGCCACTATCATGTGTTTCTGTACGCAATGTTCAGAGGTTTAGCTTGGGGTGGAGCAACTGGTTTTGAAAGTCATCTGAAACATAAGTTTGAATTAGATCTGAACCACAGTGATGCAAGACTGGACAGGCTTGGCGGTGGGCTCCAGCACCTGATGGGGTCATGGCCCATCCTCATTGATTTCCCTGGAGGGATAATGATGCAAACCCCATTTTTTTACTGATGTTAGTTCTACTCAGTCTCTTTGCGATTATTTTCTCTGGGCACAGCAGGGTGAATTGATCTACAAAATACTTGCAGGGATGGTAGAGGATTAAGTATCTCACACAAATAGTTCAATGCAACAGTTGTTACCCAGTACGGCAGAGAGAAAAATAGGGTGGGGTAAGGGAGTTGTTCATTTTCCTTCCACTAAGGTCAGCCTTAAATAACTCTCCCACCTCCCTTGGAGGCCAAGATGAGATAATAAGGACAGAAATGTCAGAGCAAAGTATGGGGCCCCTCTATTTACAGCAAAGGCCAAATCGCTAACCAACAGATCGGAGCTTGCTTTCTAAACACCGATAAGCGGCAACTTTGAATTAACAGCCCCAGTTCCTCCGATGCTGTAAATCAGCCTGACCCCGACTGCCCACAGCACCCCAGTGCCTCCCCCCGGCCAGGGGGCCCCCAGCAGGAGGAGGGGGTCTGCAGCAGGAGGCTCACCCCTTCCGGCCCTTGGAGATCCCTGTGCCTGGCTCGAAACACCCCCTGCCTCCCCCTCCCCAGCCCCCTAACACTAACAAGCCTTATCAGTAGGATTTACACCTCCTTGTCTAGGAACCCATAGGCAAGCCTATGGATCGGTTACCGGTGTGCATCCAAATCCTTAAAGTAGCTTTAAGTGCTCAAAATTATCCACTTACCCAGCAATAATTAATGATATTGAACATGGGTGTCCCCATGCCCTGGCAGAGGAGATCAGAGCACTCTACAACTGGGTCTGGCCAACTGTGAGTGGGGAGGGGGTCAGCCCTTCTGCAAGTTCTTGGGACCTCCCAGCCCTGGCGGAGCATCCCAGGAGTGAGGGAAAACCAGCATAGCTGATGATGACGCAAGGGAGATGGATGCCTGGGAGCATCCGCAGTTTGGAAGAGCAATGTTGGGTTGGGTTTTATTTGCTGCCGGACACTGTGCTAGGAAAGGTCCTTTGGCACAGAGCTGTGCTGGTCAGCAAACGTCAATTCCCATGTGGGTGATGCTGTGGGAGTGAGGGGGAAGGAGGAATAAATTATAGCTCCTTTCTTGGGTCCCAACCCAGCTGGAGGCATCTGAAGTGCTAAAGCTCAGAGCACCCTGTGAAGGCAAAAAAGCAAGTGGCACCTCCAGATGGCAAGCCACATCTCATGGGGAAAAGCAGCGCCTCAGAGCAGTGGCATCAAGACAGCATTAGCCACAATCTCCAAGAGCACCCTAATAGCAAAACAAGGACTTTTAAAGTAGAGTTTATTCTACAAAATGGAGTCCCAAAGCTTCATATTCAAACTCAGCAAAAACTGTGGTGTGAGAATGAGTGTGCTACTTCCTCAATGTCCTCTTGCAGTATCACCTGCAGCCCCCAGTTTTATCATCGGGAAAACTGTGGCAAATGTCCACAGTGCACCCCCAGCTGCAAAGATGAGCAGTGGCAGAAAATATAGAAGTATGTGACATGATTTTTTATTTTCAATCCATGAGACCACTTTACAGAAGGGGACAAATCCAATCTGAGCTAGCAGAAATCATTCCTCTTTTTTTGTTTTTCATTTCTCTGCTTATCCCCTTGCCACCTTGACTGGTTATAGCACCCATTACTTTTTGCTATGTCTGCTGCTTTCTGCTGGCCTGCCCATGCTTTCCAGCATCATAGCCAAGGACCAGGTTTTCTTCTTCTCTACTTTACCAAAGGCTTCTCCAGGTCATCGACTCTTTGCTTTCCAAGCGGTGCCTGTGATGCTACCTGCTGTGGAAGCCATGTCGGTGGCACCATGTGGCTTTACTGCTTACAGCTGCGGACACTGGAGAAAACTCCCTGATAAACTCAATGGCTCCTATCACGGCTGTTTCCTGACGTCAAGATCTTCTTTGGTTATTCTCATGGATTTGCATGACATGAAAGACAGATGTGGTATCAGTGCTGAAAATGTGTATTTTTGGACTGGTGCTGATTAGGCTACTTTTCCAGCGCTTCTCCATTCCGTGAAAGTTATTTGTTACTTTTGCTGTTCATTACTTGTCCTCTAGCAGGGTGTCATCATCTCTTCTAATGTTTCTCTATCTACGCCAAGGATTGCTTTTGGGCCATTAATAGCCACAGATTTAATCTTCTCATTGATAAACAAACTAATTTGTTCTGCTGCGTCTGCTAATAGCTGTGTCTAGGAACTATTAGCAGCTCTTAGGTGCTATTTTCTCCTCTACCTTCTCAAAAATGTGTGGCCAGTAATATTTTAATGGGGTTAAAAGGAGTGTACCTGTTTTTTACATCTATATTTATAACCTTGCATATGCTCTTCCCAAGGTGGATAGGAAAGATTTTGGGAGCTTTACTCTAGAGATCATTAAATTTGGTCTGTTTCACTTGGGTAGCTGTACTTGTGTAGAGGTTTAAGCCTGCAGAGGCCAGGGGGGATTGAGTGAGGTACAGCCAAACCAATTTGCAGGTGCCAAGGTCCCAGGTGAGCTAGGCTGGCCAAAGGTCAGCATTTCCCTGCCTAGAAGTGCAATGTGCTCAGGAGAGGTGGCCAGAGGGTTTGGGTCACAGGTGGCCGTTCTCAGAGCTACAGCACACCTGGGAAACTCCCTCATCCTCTAATGAAAGCTACTGGCTCTTCAGAGTTGCTCACTGAAGCATCTTCTACCAGTGATCTGCATCTCCAGAGGTATGGATGTATTCAGGACCATCTCCACTGTTAGCAGCTAACCTAAAGGTGATGGAAACCAATGGGTAGACCCAGTTGGTTACACCGGACTTTGTGTTACACCCTTCCTTCTGTGAATCAACCCTTTGTGCTCTAAGCAACAAGATAATGTCCCTGGCTTGGAAAAGCCTGGAAAATTGTGAAATCTGTGGTCTGGCAGAAGCATCTCCCTTGGGCCTGGCAGCTGGTGGGGTGGTGGGGATGGCTCACATACCCTGCACCCAGGCAGCCACCCAGATTAGTTTATAGAAGCAGCTGAGATTACTTGTAGCCCAGTGAGTGACCCCCTTCTCTGCTTGCACAATGCCCCTTTTGAAGCAAGGGCATCTCTCATTGTGTGGCTCCAGATAAACTGCAGAGCCTCACCCTTTGCTATAGCAGTCCCCTCTCCCCCTGGAGCCGAGAACAGCTGCCTCATCTGCCATGTATCTCTGTAGGCATCCCAGGATTTGGCTGTAAGCATTCCCATGATTAAGCACCCTCCTTGGTGCCAGGTTCACCTTCCTGCCCTTGGTCTTGCACTGCTGGTGGGGTGGTTGCACGCTGCTGCTCCACACGTACTTGGACACACCAATGGGAGCACATCTGTTGGAAATCACATGGAGACAAGGAGCACCGAGGATGCCAGCTTCCCCACTCTGTGCCATGCTGCTGGCTGCTGCTGCACCCTGCATGGGGAGCAGAGCGAAGCCTCAAGGGGGAAACCACTCAGCTCCGGGTAGGGTCCTCATTCCCCTGTGCTAAGCGAAAAGCTACACCTCTGTATCTCAAACGTCCCATGTGTTTGAATGTATTGCCCCATCTATACATCTCCAACTACCAGTGGCCATGCTGGGGTACCTCCCGAGGCTGGCCACCCCCAAAACCTGCTCTTGGCGGTGCCTCAGGACCATGTTTCAGCAGGCTACTGGCACGGTACAGGGGTGCATTGGCAGGCAGTGCCTCCTCCAGGGCTGTATGTTTCACCAGCCACTGAATTGGCCCTCCAGGGGAAAGGAGGCATGTGGTCACTGCTGCATTGCCTCTGCTCTGCTTTTGAGGCAACACACACCCAGGGATGGGCAGAGCAACCCTGTCAGTAGCTGCTGAGTGTGACAGCAGTGGCGGGGACATGAGCGGTGTTTCAGGGTCCCTGGGTGCTCTCCAAGAACTCGCTTGCCTCCACACCTGACCTTTGCTGTCAGTAAAACTTGCACAAACTTGTAATTGTTAACTAGTTGCCCCGTAGTAGGCTTGTTATTTTTTCAGGACAGGGTTCGAAAATGCTAGACATCTACAGTAGTAAAGATTTTATCATGCTGGCAATGGACTGTAAAACTTGATTACATGACACCGGGGATTGCCTAAACCTCATTCCCACTGATGCAACTGCTTGGGGTTGGGGGAATATGAGTGAGAGAGGTGGCTTTGAGTCACGTCTGGAGGTGGTTTAGCACAAAGGGCAGGAGCCAGGAGCAGCCCACTCCCACCCAGCTGCTCCCTCCCTTCAGCCAAGTGAGCCCAATGTGAAGCTGAGGATGTCCGCGGGGACACAGGAGGAACGTGTAGCTGAAAGGATGGATGAGCATTTGGCCTATTGCTGCCTATTCACATGAAAATCATGGGGAAGCCCAACCTAGAACGAGTGAGCTGGGATTTTTCTGTAGAAAAAGCTTTTCCATTGAGAAACAGACTCCCCTGTTGGCCCCTTCTCTCAGGTCACTGCTGACATGGGAATTTTCCCTCTAAGAAAAAGCTTTCTACAGTTTATATCCGTTTTATATCCATTTATATCACTGCTAGCATTTCTCATATTTCAAAGGACCATTTATGGTAAGAAAATATGGTTCCCAATAAATAATCAAAGTGATCACATTTTGGAAGGGGGGAAAAAATCATAGTAGGAAACTTTTGCAAAAATGTTGGCCTGTGCTGAAGTTTGAGACAGCATGACATCTTTTTCCCTTCCAATGAATCTTCTGGTTTATTTCTGCACCCAAATGAGTGTGAGCCAAGAGGGATTCCTGGACGCTTGGGTACGGTCAGCCTTTCCCCTGCTGGGCCTTGCTGCAGAAATGCCATAAGCTTTTTGAAGCTACCTCCAGAATTTGGTTAACCAAGAGTAAGAGCAGCAACAGACTAATAACATGACACTTCCAACACAAAATAAAATAGCTTTTTTTTGCTACATCAGTGGGGTAAGCCCCTGGGAAGGGGGAAGCCCAGCAGGAAAGCTACCCAGAAGGGAGAAGATAGTGGATAGAAGAGCCTTCTTACAAAGTCCCACTGTCAATAAAACATGAGTTCAGGTGAGCTCAGGTAATATTCAAAAGTGCAAGAAGGAAAACCCTAAATGACAAATCTCAGCATGTGATTAACCTGGGGAACACCCTGCTCTGGACCACGGTGACGACTGGACTGAGGTCCAATGGACCTTATGCAGTGGGGTGACTGCGGGAAAATGCTAAGGGGATCTGTAGGGTTATTCTGCAAGCTGTCTTCTTCGTGTGAGATACCAGGTAGGGGCTCCCTGCTCTGAAGGAAGTGTGAGTGGCACAAGGCTTCTGCTCCTGGCTTTGAAAACTTACTTCAGATGGGTAAAATGCCAGGTTTTATGCTGTGTAGCTACTAATGCCCCATCTTCTGGTAGAAAGAAGGTCTGACTAAGTGAATTCCCTGTACTCACACCTTGATGAAACCTGAGACCCTCTTCATGGGCATACCACTAGGTCATTCAGGAACATCCAATATCTTTTTTGAGGGAAGGGAGGCAGATATAGTGTTACACATTGTGCAGAGATGCTATTAACTGTAGTTGAGCATCACAACTTGGATTTATTAGCAGGAGGCCAAAAGATCTACACGGCAGGTGATGTAACTGATAACCTTGCCTCACATCCATTTGAGCAAATGAGTCCCCTCCCTGTATGCTCATCAGAGATTTAGCACTTCTCATGAACCTTTTTGCAATTGCAGTAATTTAGCAAACATATGATACTTCGCACTTAAAGCCACGACAGGGTCATGTGGGACTTCCTTCCTCCTAGATGCTGATGGATGGAATTGCTTTGGCTACTCAAGAAATCAAGGGTCTGGTTTCAGTCTCAAGGCATTCTGTTGATTTCAGTGAACTACCTTCTGATTTACTGTGTATGGAAAATCAGGCTTATTCTAAACTAAACAAGCAGCAGAGTTCAAACAGGTGAAAATGTCTCCTTTTCAGTGGTGCCGAGCACTTGTAGTCTCAAAATTTAGAGCAATGGGAAGTTTGAAGGTCTTCTCATCCCCAACATTTATAATGGGCCATTTCGGGCAGGAAAAAAAAATTATACTTTAAGCAGAAAAAGGTATAAGCATGCTTTTGGTGGCAGAAAAGTTGAGCACAGAGGTATACAAAAAATGGGGTAAAGAGAGTGCGAGCTAGATCTGTTGCCAAAATCAGACCCATGAAAGTCAGTGGACCACTCCTGGCCCATCACCTCTTATTAAAAGAGAACTTACCAGCCAGAATGGAGATAATTGGCTATCTCCTGGTTTTCACTGGGATTTACCAGAAATGTTTCTTGGTGTCAAAGACACAATTTAAGGCAGAGCCCCAGAGAGAAGAGCTGATGCACCCAGAGCTCTCACCCTCAAACAGTAGAGACTGAATCTGCTCTGCTTAATCCCAAACAGGAATTTGAAGGGGCACCTGGCAGATGAAAGAGGGGACCTGCCTTTCAGTGGGCAAAGGGGGAAGGGCTTATTTTTTCACATACAAAATTTCAAATGTTCTAATACTGGCCCTGTGCTGAGCTAAAATGATCACCCAAGGTCTCCCACAAAATGTAGATATTATTCTGTATCCATGGACGCGTGTCTCTCACTGTGCGCCACATGGCCAGCGAGCGGGGCCACAGATAGCCTCAGCACAATAATGTGTTTTCCTTCCTCTAACACCTGACAGTAGCATGGTCTCACCGACAACTTGGTCCTATCACTGCATACTTTCCGAGGTGATATTAATCAAACAGATTAACATGTTTGCCTTTAATTCTACATTTTAGGAACAGCTGTTGAGCCACCTCAATGCCAGCAGTGCCTATTGCCAGCATTAGTGTCATTAGCAATCGTTTCAGCTGTAATAGCACCATTATCTCCTGCTAAAAGGGTCACTGATGGCTCAGGACAGAGCTTCACGGAAGCAAAAACAGGTCAGATGAAATGAGATGGAAACTGCAAACTGTTTCTTCTTTCTTAACTTGCATAAAGACCTGTTGATGCTACGTGGAGGGAAATTTATGTGCACAAGCAGCAAAAATTTTGGCTAGAGTGTCATTGAGGAGGTGGGGCTTGTGCTAGCTTTTGTGTCACTTGGGCTAACGTAAAGCATATAAATATGGGAAAGAGAGAATGGGGATATTACTACCAACCAAACAGTCTTCATCTATCAGAGCAAACTTCTTTCCGTCTCTTGCTGCCAGTTCTTTAGGTAAGTGCAACTGCTGCCCTTTTAACTTCTACCTGTTTTGCAGACCTGTTTTCTTAAGTTGATATAGCTGTTGGTGAAAAGTGCTGGCTCACTAGTCTAAGAAAGTGAGGTCTCCTCAGGTCTTTGAGAGCATTCTGATTTTTTTGGGTCACCATCGTAAAGAACAGCCCCTTCTGACTTGGAAGAGAGGGTTTTTCCTCTGAAGGTGTCTGCTGATCTTGGCTCTCCTGAGCACATATGCTACAAGGCTCAGTGGGATGGCTCTTCCAGTCTAGTTTGGCCTTTTGGGAGAAGACAACAGGGATGCCAGGACTGATGTGAACATGTGGATGGAGGTGGACTTCTGGTTATAATCCTTAGTAATTTTCTGTGATTCATAAAGCCTGATGCAGAAAGCTTTCCTTCCCTCTCTAGCTAGGGTAGCTTTGGAAGGTCAATCTGCTACTTTGGTCTCATTTGCATGCCAAAAGAGCTGAATGTCATAAGTTGCTTGATGACAACCTATTTCTTCCTCCTAGACCTCCCTGTGTCTCCTCTGCCTCCTAACCTTAGGCCTCACCCTGCTTACCATGGCTCTCTGGATCCGATCGCTGCCTCTCCTGGCCCTTCTCGCTCTTTCTGGCCCTGGGACCAGCCACGCAGCTGCCAATCAGCACCTCTGCGGCTCCCACTTGGTGGAGGCTCTCTACCTGGTGTGTGGAGAGCGGGGTTTCTTCTACTCCCCCAAAGCCCGACGGGACATTGAGCAGCCTCTAGGTAAGTCAGGCTGACCTTGAACGCAGTTGTATGCCAAGTGATGCAAAAGGCAAAAAATACCTATCTTTGACAGTGACACCAGGAATGTCCTTGATGGAGAATGCCATGAATACCTTTAACATACCAACAGCATCACATTGCTAATGAAAAGCTCTTCAGGTTAAAAAGGCAGATGGGAGTGCAGGCAGGGAAAGAGGATTTATGAGGCAAAAGGAATTGTGGCTGAAAGCTGAAGCTTGTCTATTTCTTTGTGTGGCCATTACACTGGCCTGGGAGTGTTAATAGAAAATAAAGGTGGAAGGAACCCAGGAAGCCTCCTTCTGCCCCAAGATAGGATCAGTTGTTCCCATCCTATTCCTGACCCATGCATGTCTAGTATGTTCATAAAAACCTCTAGTGAGGAAGCTGCTTCTGCCTTCTGAAACTGCCCTGTTCCCATGCATAAGTGACCTTCTTGAGTGTTTCTTCCCATATCTAACCTGAAGGTCCCTTGCTGTAAATTATTTATTGTATTTTCCATAGAGGACATGGGAAAGAGTCTACTCCTTTCTTCTTTATGGCTGCTTTTCAAAATTTTGAAGACTGTTCCGATGTGTAATTTTAACATGCTTTCAGCTATATCCCCTCTACACACCCCCACTACCTTCTTAGTTCATATTTTTCTAGATCTCTGTCCATGCAAATTGTTCTGCATTTGGCCTGCATCCTTACTGACTGGTGATGTCTGGAGAAGAGCACAGGACCCCAGCTGAGGCCTTGCCAGTGCAAAGTAGAGTGAGCAAACTGGAAGAATGATATTGCATTTTTTCATACCAAGTTCCTGTCTACACAGGTAGTTTGCCTTTTTCAGAGCAGTTGACTGATAGCAATCACTGTCTCCCTTGGATGCTTTGGCTCTCCCTCAGGTGGATCAGCAGTCCTTGAAGGACAGCTACCACAGTCAAACCCTTGTCCTGGAAGCGCAACACAGTCTTCCTGCCTACCTTTAGCATCTTTCCCATTTCTTACTGAACACCACCTCACCTTTTCAGTATTTCTATAGATTCAAAGGTAATTTTTACTACTAATCTTGCCCTTCAGGAGGCTTACAGACCCCACAGCTTTATATCGTCTCTTATTTCATGGTGGTGGAATGCTGGTGGTACTGTTTTGGTTCCCCTCCTTAGGACTCCTGGACTACTGATGAGTGCAAGAGCTGGAAGTCAGGAGGAGATGACAGCCCTGCCCACGCACCCTCAGTGCCAGGTCGCTGCCCCTGGTCCAGCACTTTGTGTCCACATGGGAGTGCAGATGGGATGAGGCAGTCCAGAAAGGTGCTCTTCACTCTGGTGTTTGTATCTAGATGGGGCCAGGACCTGTAATGTTCCAGCTATAATGCCAGGATGATGTCTCTCCTGGAGATGGGTACCTGCAGTTCCTCTCAGCTTTAGCTCCTCTATGAATCCAGCAAGTACATTCTCGTCTTTCTTCCAAGCTACTAATGAAGTCTTTGAATGAAGAGACCTCTGCCAAATCCCAGTCATTTCAACCCTCTCGTTTCAAGATGGACCATTACCTAACCTCCCCTGACTATGATGCACCTCTCCAACCAGTCTCTTCTCATCACACTCTGGTTTCATTTGTATCTGATCCCTTCATCTATGTATGCAACCATCCTATGAAATACTCTTACAGGTCTTCAGAAGGTGAAGCAAGGTAATGTCATAGCAGAGTGTTTGCCATGATTTGTTTTAAATGGCCAGTTGGGCTGTTAGTTTCTCTCTTCTCTGATGATTTGTTTCTAAAGACCACCATGAATGGGTTGGAATTTCTGTTAGCCAATTCCCTAAATACAGTATTGGGAATTTCATCAGGGCCAACAAGTCTGAAAGTATCTGAGGACTTTCTACCTCTTGTTCCAGGATTTTTGCCTGAGCCACCACCTCTTTGCCACACAAGCTTGCTGTGTTTACAGTCTGCTCACAGCTGGCTTCAAGGGCAAAGACAAGTAAATCACAAAACATTGACTAGCTATTTCCTCTTCTACTCAATGTTGGACTAAACCTTTCCTAAATTTTCCTCTTAGCACACTAGTATAATGATTTCTTATTACTCTTGTGCCTTGTTCATTGCATCACACTTCGGGGGCTTGGGGATTTTGCATCTTGTGCTGTACTTTCATATTGCCCTAGAAACCTCATCTCGTTCTTGCTTTCCAGGCATTTTCTTTTTGTTGTTAGGGCCTCTTTTATTCTTACAGAAAAAACCTCTCCTTTGTCATTTTCTATATTTTAATTGGGCAACTAAAACCTGAACAGTTTTGTCCGCAAGTCTTCAAGTTCCCACCAGAAAATGAATCATTCTGTTGAGTTTTGTCTGTATCCAAATACGCCAATCAATCATTCCTTCTAAGTCATCCCCAGGTGTGAACACGGACACACACGAATGCTTTTGCCATCGGCTCCAAGGCTACATGCAGGCAGCCAACAGGAACAGGCTGTTCAGGACCTGCTGGGAAATGCATCCAGCCCCAGGACTTGCAATCCCATGGACATCCTAGTTGTTTGCTTAGGTTCCCAGAAGAGTGGGTAACTGCCCAAGGGGGGCTGCAGTCCCAAGCAACTTATCTCTCTGGAGCAGACCAGCCCTTTTTACCATCTTACTTACTAGCTGCTCACCCCAGGGAGGGTGCAGGGTTTCTCTTCTTCTCCACATGCCTGCCTCAATAAATCCCCTGTATCTTCTTGTCCCTCACACTGTTGACATCTACTCAGCTTGGGTCCTTCTAAGCACCATAGGATTATTCTGGGAGAGGAGACATAGAACCTGAAGGTGCTACAAGCAGCATCAACATGGGGAAACCTTTGCAACTTCCTCCCTATTTTCCAGCCAACTCTGGCTTAAAAATGTGGTGTCTGCAAAGAGGGTCTCCACAGGACTCGAGAGCCAGGGCTGATGCTGTATGACATCCCATGGCTTATTCTTTTCTTCTCTGGCAGTGAGCGGTCCCTTGCATGGTGAGGTAGGAGAGCTGCCCTTCCAGCAGGAGGAGTTTGAGAAAGTGAAGCGAGGGATTGTTGAGCAATGCTGCCACAACACATGCTCCCTCTACCAACTGGAAAACTACTGCAACTAGCCACGAGGCCAGCGGCGGGGAGCTCACGGGCCGCAGGCAGAAACACGCACTTAGGCTACTGCACCTTCAAAGCAATTGAATAAATGTTGCGGATCTATTTGAAGGACTGTGCTCATTCATGCATCCACGTCTTGGGGTGGGGGCACTGATGTTTACTTTAGGGTGCCATTGTCTGTGCTCAGATAAGGCAGTTTTAAAAGGTCCTGGAGCCACCCATCCCATCACACTATCCTTCTGCTGTCCAAGTAAACTTCCTGGGAGGGAGGGAGGGAGGAAGATTACACAGTGCCGGAGTGGGTATGCACAGCCTGGTGCCCAGGGGGTGAAGAGGAGAGGGCAGAGAGGTTTGAACAAGACTTCTCTTTCTAGGGAAATGTTACAAGGGAATATCTGTGGCAATGTCATGCTGATCAACTTCCTGCAGTTCACAGCCCAAATATAGCAAGGCAGCTGGGAGGCCAAACTTCCTTGGCTGCGTAATGGAAACAGTTCAGATTAAGCAAAGAATTAAGTCACCTATTAATTGTACCCAGAAAAATCATGGATGACCGCCATCACCAATTTAGAAAGTGTGTCCAGTTCCCCATTCTGCTTGTAGGAGGCTCAGGCAGAGTTCCTGCTGCGGGACATGCTTGTTGTTCACAAGTATTTGACAAGTCATGTGCAGAAAGAGCATTTCATCCAAAAGGAGTTTTGAGTGTATTGGCCAAGAGCTGGGCATTTCAGGGTAGCTACAAACCTCTTTCAAGTATCTGGCCTCAAAATTGCCACTTTCTGGGAGGAAAAGCTGCCATGGCAATGCCAGCTGGCTGGGGTGACAGACAGTGTGGGGAAGGGTCATGTCCTCTGTGCCGAGGGACTCCAGTGACAGTGTAGTGGAAGCCATGCGGGAGGTCCCTGTGAGATGGGTGCAGCCTGGCAGAGGTGGCAGCAGTGGCTGGGGCTGTATATTGCTGGTGGCAGATTTTGAAAGCTGGTCTGAGAGGAGGCTGTTCTTTTAACAGTTTCTTTTCCCAAACCAGATCCCACTGCCCCCATTGGAGCCATGTAGATGGAAGCTGCCATCTCATCCCTGCCAGCATGTGTTGGTCCTGCTCCTATCAAGAGCACAAAACTGGCAAAACCGCTGCAAACTGCAGGGCTGGAAGAACAGGCAAAGGAGCTGCTGAGAAGAAGACATAGCTATAAAACAGGAAATCAGAAAGCACCAGCAATTCCCTACAGTGACACTCCATAGAGGCTCCCTTGATGCATCCAAGAGACTGTGACAGGGCCCCCCTCCTGCATCCGCCACACCAGAGCTGCTCTGCTGCTGATGCTCCCCCTGACCACCCTTCCATCCCCCTCCCATCGCCTCTTCCTCTGGGCCCCACTGAATATTCCCATCAGCAGAGCTTGCAACTATGACAGGCAGCCTTGGGCCAAAATCGTGCAGTTATGAAAGCATGCAAGACATTTGCTGTTTCTGAGCTACTTGGCTCCCAGCAAACATCACAGCATGTAGGTCTGGTGATTTCTAAAGGGTACTCCCTAGAAACAATTCTCCTACCTGTCTTGGTGCCCCATGAGATCAGGACTGGTGTTACTGCAGTAGAAAAAGTAGAGCGATTGCTCATGGTAAGGCCACCATCATATTCAGACATGCAAAGTAGTTCCAGCAATCCCATACATCCATCCGCCCCAAGGAGATGCCACCCTGATCCCAAAGGCAGAGTGTTGGGTCTGCTTGCATGGTCTGGAGGGAAAGGACACCCAAGACAAGTGCTGAAAACCCAGGACTTGTTGGAGTCACCTAGACTTGTCCTGCATCACCTAGGACCGAGATCCTGCACTCAGCACCTGGGGTCCATGGAAAGCAAGTGAGCAGAGAGGCTCTTCTGAGACAAGACTGAGACTACTGCAGATTTTCTAGTGCAAATCTGAGATTTCCATCAGTACCTACCTGACAAAATTGGACAGGTCTGCTGGCAGAAAAGGCTGGAAGCATGAATACTGGAACAGAATGAGGTGGTGTAGAAGGAGCCTTGAGTGCCTGACTGCCAGACTAATACTAGCACTTCTCCAAGTGCTGCATAGTGGTGACAGAAACAGCTGGGAGAAGAGGGATATAGCCAAGTCTGTAGAGATACCTCTGGCTTCTCCAGTAATGGGGCACATGGGTCATGCTGAGGACAGGCGCAGATTGGAGTGGTGTAGAGCCCTCAGTCATAGTATCAGAGCTGCATCTTGCATTATAGAGATAGCCTACAAGGGTTCAGCACCAAAGGGACCAGCAGCCACTTGCAGAAAGGTCGAGCTTCCACAGCAGAGCATGATGGTTCCTGCATCCACTCGAGAGCTATTTATCTGCTGGCAGTCCTGCCCTGGCAGTGGTGCTTGGGCGAGGACAGCTCTTCAGAGATGCCCGATTTGTTTCCTGCCCTCTGCCATTGTTTGGTTTACTCATTTGTTTGTTTGCTTTTTCTGAATGCTCTCAATTAGGGCTGGTTGGGAAATTGTAAATGCCATGTGTTTTTTGCTGGAAAATGTTGATTCAACAAAATCAGCACTTCCCACAGGACCGGACTGGTTTTAACAAGGCAGGATTTGAAGGGGTGAAGGGATGCGGGAGGTTCAGGTGCCCACTCTGCAGGCACCAGAGCAGGGATTTCATCCTGTACACCCGATTGCCCAAGACCACATGTTAACCACCAGGCTCTGGGCTACCCTGGGGTGGGCTCATCTCCTTCTGCTGAAAAATTCCAGGAGGTTTCAGCAAACACAGAGTGGGAATTGTTTTGAAATCTTAAGATGGGGCAGGACCATCCTCTCCTACCCAGCTCAAGATGCAGTCTGATATTTTGTCAGCAGGTTAGGTTGTTAGAAGAGATGGGGGTCTGGACACACTGGGGGCCCAGATGGTGGTTACCCTGGGCTGGAGCAGAAGAGAGAAGGATGAGGAGCAGAAAAGGGCCATGATGCACATTTCCCACCATTTGCCTGCCTTTGTGCCCCTTGGAAAAACAAGTCAGCAGGTCCCTTGGTGGAGAAGGGAAGAGGAGGGAATGGTGACCACCTAGGATCAGGGAGGGAGGGGTGGCCTTACGTCTGCTTTGGGGACCCAGGCAGTCTGAGATCTCTGCAGAGTGCATGCAGTTGCCATTGTTCCCTTCCTCCCCAAGCAAGAGCTGTCCTGGAGGTGTGTGGCGTACAGTGAGCTACACTGCTCTCCAGGATGTGCAGGAGAAAATACTGCATCAATTTAAAAGCTGTAGAACACTTTAAAAAAAAAAGTCCTTATGAATACCCTTTGCTTTCCAGAACTGAAAATAACATTAAGGGCCAGCTCTTCACTTTTAAAAAGCTGCAGCAAGGTGAAGGCCAAAGGAGAACAAAGGTACTTTTTCCACTTTTTTCTGGGACTCCAGGGAAGGAAGCCTGAAGGCAACCTTACGTACTTTCTGCACTGGAGCACACAGCTCCTCTGCTTGCAGACGTGATGCTGCCAGCTCGCTGACCCTGTGCTGCAGCAAGGTGGGCAGTTTTAGTCCCCTACCCCACCCAAACCTGAGGATGGACAACAACCTGTGGTGTCCTTAACTGTGATCCAGGATGGGGGTTTTTATAAAGCCCACCTCAAATCCCTGTGCCATCGTCCAGGCCATTCTCTGCTCTCAGATGTGCTTGGGAGGTGCCAGATCTTATGAATTCCTGCAGGAGAAATGTCTAGGGGACAGGGAATGCTGCATCCATTGACCTCCCTCCCCGCTCCTTGTCTTGCCAGGATTTGAATTGTGATCTTTGGGAAGCAAATACATGCAGCCCCCTTTATTCTGACTCAGCAGTTGCTTTGAAGTGATTTTTGCGGTAGCGGTGGGGCATCATGCCCGGCTAAAATATTTTGGCTCTGCTACTCTTGCAACAAACTTCCAAAGGTCTCATGCTAGTGGTGGAGGGCAATTTGAAGAGAATGCAAATAAAGGCTTCAGTTCATTCATGCTGCTTGAATAGAGAATTGAAAGCTGAGCCACAGAGGGGATTGCAAGACAAATTCTTTGGGCTGCCGAGTTGTTAACACTGCCTAGAAAAGAAAGGACCGAAGTTGCCCCTATTTCCCGTATGCATGAACCCTTACCCGAAAGGGCTCCGCTCCGGCTCTGAGGAAAGGGGAGCGGTGTGCACAGAAATGGGAATGGAGGGGAGCTGCTGCAGGGCACTGACCGGCAGGATCCCCGGTGGCTGGGTGACAGACCATGTCCTCTGGGTTGCTGGATGGACTGTGCTGCTCCAGCTTATCTGGAGAGGAAGGGAAGGCTGCCACTTCCCTGGAGCTAATCCGACAGTATTATTTCCTTTTCTGGAAAGCTGCAGATAGAAGAATGCTGTCCATTACCCTGGGAATTCACAGATTCACTCTATATAAGAAATAGCCAGACTATACCCTGGGATTTTTTTTTTTTTTAGACCATCTTATCAACCTTTTAGGAAATTTTAAACCTGCTTACAGCCTCTTTCCTTATTTGCAGCATGATTCCTTAATAACTGGCTTGCAGCAATAACCTGAGTTAGAAAACATGTACTGAGCAGATTTGGTGTTGACACCCCAAATTCCCTCTGATTTAGACTGACATCACCAAAGACACATATTCTGAACAAAAAATAGCCCTTCTTCCTTCTCCTTTCACCCTGGGCAGGAAGAAAGCTTTAGGTCAGGCTATAAATTGATCTGGAAAGTCATTGCCAGCACATTGTCTCTGAGTGAATTATTCCTATGTGCAGTGGGGAGGAAGGAGGCAATTTTTTCCAAGCCCAATGCCAGGATGGCTCTCGCATTCCCCCCAGTCTGTTGGGCAGAGCAGGCAGAGGCAGATACAGGACAATAACAGAAAGCAAAGCAAGCCCATAGGAGCGCACAAGGAAATTATGTGAGCCTTAATCCTTTCCCTCCATCCCCAGCCGGCTTCAGAACTGGTGGAGGGAGGTGGACGAAGCATGTGGGCACCTCCAAGATCCTGTCTGTTACTGAAAGAGACAGCCAAGATATGGGGTTTTATTTTTTCTGCCTGGTAAATGCCAGGATTTCCAGGATGCATGCAGTTGCTTACACTGAAATTTCCAACAAAATGTTTTCAGATTTTGGAAGAAAATGGATAATGGAAATAAATTTGGCTTTTGATTTCCAGGCTGTTGTCGTTCGGGCTTTGTAATGCTGGATTTGGGGTGTGGGGGTGTTTTACGGAACTGCCAACTTCTGAAATGTAACTTTTTGTTGGAAAATAACACAGCTTCCTCTTTTCTAATCAGAAAACAGAAAATCAAATGTAAATGACACCCCCCACCCTACACTGACAATAAACCATTCTGTGGAAGTTTCAAAGGAAAAAATTTCTACCCTTTTCTCCACTTATCAGACACCTCCTCCACTTTGGAAGCTGGGACCCAGCAGGGTCCTGGCTCTGCAGATGTATGTGCAGGTAGATCTTGCACACCCAAGTTTTCAGCTTTTCCCACCTGGTACAGAAAAGTTTGGGGTGATTTTTAAAACTTATTCCTAATAAATGCTGTCTTGGCCCCTGGGCTTCTGTGGATATCAGTGGTAAGAGAGAAATCACAGTGAAACAGCTTGAGACCTGACCCACTCCTAGTAAATGCACACCCAGGGTGCAAACTGCAGTGTGCTCCTCTCCTGCCTCGGAAATTGCTTTTTCAGGCACTTTTTAAATGTCTGCAAGCTAAACCTGGCCACATTTTTCCAAATGCTGACACCTCGTCCTGAAATAATTAATTACAACCTCAAACAAGGAAAAAATTGATCCCACAAAATTCTGATAAAATGTAGACAAGTTATTTTTCAGACCTAGTCCCAGTACAGGTGTTACAAGGCAGGTGTCCAAAGTGCCTCCCTGTGCACCCATGTGCATTTTGGCCAACTGAAGCGCAGCTGCTTCTCTGCGATGAGGAAGTGGTGGCAGAGAGGGGACGCCTTCCGGCTCATGCAGCCATGGTGGGTAAGGGGCGTCTGACTCAGCCTGGCTTATGCCAAGGAGGTGAGAGGACCACCAAAGGCCGAAACCCCCCTCAGAAAGTGCTCCTCCAGCAGCTCCTTTGCTGCTGCAAGATCACTGGCTTCACCCTGGGGACACTGAGCGGCACCAAGCACTGACATCATGCCCATTCTTCCTTTATGGTTTTGACTACAGAGCCCTGATGCCATTCTCAAGATGCTTTCCCTTAATCTTCACCCTGCAGAGCCATTGCTTTG
Source organism: Phalacrocorax aristotelis (assembly GCF_949628215.1). Lineage (NCBI taxonomy): Eukaryota > Metazoa > Chordata > Aves > Suliformes > Phalacrocoracidae > Phalacrocorax > Phalacrocorax aristotelis. The sequence continues at coordinate 53,425,942 of NC_134280.1, read as the reverse complement.
ACTGCCCTGTTTTGTTGTGCCTTGCATTTAAGAACGTAGGACTGGAAATGGCTTTCAAGCCATTTGCCTTGGCCCTTGCTAACCTCGCATCACTGTGTCTTCTTCATCTCCAAAAAGGCTTTTTACATCCCAATTTCTTCCTTTAGCCTGTGTGCAGCTTTTGTTTCTGGAACCTTTCCTGAAGAATTCCTTCTCTCCTGTTGGGCTTCACAGTCCTCACAACCTGGAAAAGATCCTGAGGTTTCACATATCTGTTCAGAGCAAAGCAATTATCTGTGGCTCTGTCACCGAAATAGGGCACCACAAAAATGCTGGGAATCTGTTAAAGCCAGATTCCTGCGACAGCTTTCTCTTCTCCTGCAGTCCCAGCTGCTGCCAGGGGATGGAGCGCAGGGCAGCCCACAGCTGGATCTGGCAGCCCTGCCTGCAGCTGCCTAGCAGCCTCGTCTAGGACAGGGCAAGGTGGCATGGGCACCAGAGACCCCCCAAAACAGGGTGGAAAGATTAACAAATACAGACCATGCAAAGTGTCGGAGGAAAACTCGCTGGAGATGTGGTGCTGGAGTAAGTCTTTGAACAAAGGCCATGGGACCAACAGAGCAGCAAGGAGATGGCTGGATCACTCCAAGCAAACTTCCAGTCACCCACAGGCTGATTCCCAATGGTGATGCCAGACCTCACCAGTATGGCTGATGACCTGGTGTGATGATGAGTTGGGTTGCTGCTGCTTGTGCTCTAGTCTTTATTTAAAGGTGGTATTTCTCCAAGGAGGGTTTTGGTTGTGTTTCCGAACCTCCAGGGTCTTGAAGCTAGGACCACCAGCCTGGCTCTCACACCCTGGAGCACCCTCATTGCTGGTTCACTTGCCACCCTGCAGTGCACCTCTCTGCTGTACGCTCTAGGGAAGCTTTACCTGCCCAGTATTTCCTCAGATGCAGCACATACCTATGGAGTCTTTTGGGTCAGATGGGCATGTTCTTTTGAGCCAGAAATCTTCTTCTGAGCAGATCTAGGTTGAGGTCTGCAATAACTTCCTGCCCCAAAGAGCCTCTACTGTGCAACAAAACCCTGGGCTCTTCTGGCTTGCCCTGGCACTGAAGGACTGCCAAAGCATAGATATATATCCTGAGTATAAATATTAATGTTTCAAACAAAGCTGGGACATCTTCCCACCCAGCATTACCAGTGGGCTGGTGCTCAAATCCTCACTCCCACCCGAACACAAGGTATTTCATGGCATCATGGTCCTCCTCCTTGGCCATGACACAGCTTTGATCAGCTATTCTGCTGTTGGGGATAGCAATTACCCCAGCTGGCATCTCTTCCCGGCAGGGACAAGGCCCTATCGAGGGGTTATGAAATGATGTTGTAGCCAGCAGAGGGAGTGCTCAGAGCTTCAGTCACACACTGGGACGGCTTGGGAATCACCGCAAAAATGTATTAAACCCTGGCCGGAGCAATAGGGCGCTGAAACAAAGGTTTGCCCTGGCTCAGCCACCAGCCTGGTGATGCTGAGCTGTGAAAGGTTGGGGGAATGGATCTGCCACGAACTCCCCTGGAGACCTCGGGTACCAAGTGAGCCAGAGATGAGGATTCTCAGGGAGAGACGTGCTTGAGCCTTAGACTTTGGTCATTTTGCAGTGCCTGCTCCAAGCCATCATGTGAAATTCTCCAATTAATTTAGTTCTAGGATTGGGCTCTTAAAATTGCTTTCCAACTCAAGTCATTGCTGCAACTCAATTATTAAGGAATCATTCCTATACATTTTATTTCCAAAGTAATTTGTACTTTCATCCCAGCACCAGCTTAGTCCTTGTGCCCACGTGGGTGCTGGAGCCAAGTGGGACTCAGCAGGCTGGGAGCTGTGGGAAGCTCGGGTGTTTTAGGCAAAGCCTCATTTGAATTTAGGCCAAACAGAGCAACACTGAGATAATTTGTATTACTTTAGTGAATTAAAGACTTACTTAACATCTGGCAGTATTTATAACAGACTTATCTTAGGAAAAGGGTCTAAATTATTCTCTGTGAAATGCCTGAGTGGTGGTGGGACCTCTCCACTATTATACAATAATAGAAATATAATTAGTTACCCAAATGCACATTGGCAAAGACTCGTACCTGATCCACTCCTAACTGTGCAAATCCCCATGGTTTTTAAATGAAGGCTTTTCAAGCACCAATGGGAAATTTTGCAACTTGTCTATGCAGATCAGTAACTAGAGAGAGTAATGTAACTAAGTCAGGTGTCTCTAGGACTGTTAGGACAAGCCCACAAGGGGATCCTGATGTGGATGAGATAAATATGTCATTAAATCACTTGCAGAGTGAAGTTATGTAGGGAAAGCAGAGTGGTGAGTGTTAGGAAGATGTGTATGGTGAGCACAACCACAGGCTGATTAACACCCCTTGCAAGCCTGATAAAAGACAATGGGCCACATTTTCACCCCTAAATACATCAGGGATGAAAGGGAGCTGGGGAAAGAAGCAGAAAAGAGCATCAGGAATGACCTGACCTGCCTGAAACCTGCCCTTCTACCAGAGAGAAAGGAAGCTCGTTGTACTTACCCAAAAAAAAAGGTTGAGAGACACTTAGTTGCAACTGAGACAGTGGGTGTAAGCAGAGTCCTCATGGTGAACAGCTGCCAAACGCCTTACAAGATTTAATGTCTGGAAGGTGAAGTTAAGCCTATCTGGGCTGGAGTGGTGTTTGGAGGGCAAGCGGCAACTACGCAGTGGGACAGTTCAGCTGTTGACACAAAAGATTTGCACCACTTTAATCAATGGAGGATGAAGCTTGTTCAGTGGGACCTAGCTGCTCACCCCAACATCAGGTGCTTGCTCTGGGAGCAGCTGGGTACAATTCTCTGGACATGGCACATAAAAAAATCCCCCTTTCTCCACTCAAAGCTTGTGTTTGAGGCTTCCCATGCACCTGATACTCTTGCTCCTGCCTCAGACCTATTTCCCCTCTTTCTGCTTTGTCCCCTGAGAAGAAGGTGGGGGTAGCAGTAAGTATTTAAACCCTACAAAAAGGAGGTGAGGGAGCCACCAGGGAGTGATGCTATTGCTGTGAGGGGCTCCTCTGCAGGGTAAAGCAGTACATGGATGAGGGTACAGCCACGGACAGTGAAGATCTCTGCCCGAAAACAACTCTGTTTTACAGCCCATACCCCCTCACAGCCAAGATGTGGCAGTGCCTGCCGATGTTACTGTTCCCTTCCCAAAGCCAGGATCAAACGAGGAGAATAAATTGCCAGGAAGGAAAAGACAAGACCTTGTTCCCTCCTCCCTGCACTTGCTCTCCAATTAATCTTCCTCCCAGGTCAGGAGAAAACTCATGCAGCTTTGCAGCAGAAGACACTCTCTGCCTCGCTGACTATGTTGTGTGCTGTTAGCTGGTCCTAACTTTTAGGTGGCAATGCCTTGACCTAAGACAGCCTGGTATTTCCAGTTTATAGCTACTGAAAATAAAATCTGAGAGGAGTGACAGCACTTCCTTGTGATGTGGGTGACTCCTTCAAATTTTGAGCCTGTCTTGCTCACCACAAACCAGGACTGGCAGGCCTTCAGAAAGGTGGTGTGGCAAAAGCTGTGATGGCTTCAGTGAAGGAATAGGGGAAAAAAATCAGTGCAAAATGGCTCAAGCAGTGATTTGTTTGGACTTTTGTTATGGTTAGCTCCAAATTAGCAAGCACAGCCAAGCTGTCAGTAAATCTATTCTAGATATGAGCAGCCCTCTAAAATTTCCATCAGTCTTAGTCTATAATACTGTCCACACATACTAATACAAATTCCCTTTTTGACAATGCCTGATGCCTGATGTAGAGGCAAGAGAAGACTTCATCTCCCAGGGTGGTGGGAGCTCTGGGGCGATGCCTTTCCCCATGGCTACCACACCGTGCCTATATAATAAAACCTGCACTGCAAACCAATTCATCTGACTATTTCTGGTTGCCAAAGCGTGTATCCTCCGGACTTTGCAGCAGAGACACGGGCACCAGCACACACGCCCTTCTTGGGCATTCGCTGGGGCACAGTGAGGTTTAATACACCAGTGAAGATCCTGCAGGAAACCTCTTGTGACAGCCACAGTGCCAGGGCTGCAGGTCCCCCAACTTCATCACAGAGCTGTCCTCCTTCCCCACTCTGTCTGGGATTCCAGCTTGCACACTTTACTTTCCCTCCCTGACAAAGTTGCAAACTGCAGCAGGTTGGCTGCAGAGCCTGGGAACAGACCCTGGGAGGAAGCCCTTGGGGGGGAACGTGGTTGTCTGTCGGAGAGCCCCAGAGCAGTTCATATGATAAAAAAAAATTCTGTGGTTGGGAGGCTAGCTCCCCATAGCCTGCGCCATGGCAAAGCTAGAGGAGAGGCAGGTGAGTAAGTAGCCACTGTTAGGGTAAATGTGTGGCAGCGATGCCTTTCCAGCCAGGCACCGAACAGTGAAGCCAGCTGGAGCATGGCCAGGTTAAACCGAGTGAAGCACTCACACCCCATAGCCCATTGTGCCTGGTCTGAGTGGCTCTTGCAGCCTTGCGCGGGCATCCTCCACCTCCCGCCCCACAGCTGTGGGAGACCACATGCCCAGGGCAGCCATGTTTGGGATGCAGGAGTGCTGCTGCCTGCAAGGGAGCTCCATGCTCCCTCCGCTTTAGGGTTCACAATGCCCTTGCCCCTAGCAGACAGTGTCTTAAAAGCATCACAGGTGCAGTCCTGGTGCTGGAAACTGATGAGCAGAGAGAGAGGTAGATTGCAGGGGCTGGCACCTTTGACAACCGGAGGCCACGTGCTGATGCCAGTGAGAAGAGCAGCCCAGAAGGTGGGAACCACCAGCTGAAACCCTCCAAGCATGGCAGAAACTACTTCTTCTGCCCCAGCCTTCTGTGGTGGTCTTGTGCAAATCATGCAGCCTGTTTGCAAACTAGTGCTGTTCCCTGGATCTCACCTCCCTGTGAATTACCCATCAGCCAGAGCAGACCCTCCAAAACAACTACTGAAGCTCAAGGGCTAGTTTCCCATTTTATTCTGGGGTCCTGGGGCTGTTTTCACTCCCAAGACCAGAATGTGGCTCTGGCTGTTGCTATCCTAGAAGAATCATGCCCAGAAAAGCACACTTAATTTAAAACCTAAGTGCCCACATCCCAAGCCGGTTGTTTAGACTAAATGAAAGGTTTTCAGAAAAAAAATCCGTCTGACTTGAATTCCACTCCCCTTCCCCAGGAGACCGCTCCCTATCTGGTTGCCTCCCGAAGGTGGGAGAAAAGGCTTTGCAGTGAGTCATCTTTTACTTTGTATACCCCAACAGTGCTATTACTGCTTTCATGTGGGTCTCCGGGAACGGTGAGGGCAGTGGTAGGTGGGGGAAAGCAGCTGTGCAATAGGCATCAGCCACTAGAGGGTTTTTGTGCCCCACTTGCATTGCTGCGTGTGGGTGGACCAGTGAGGCATCCCCAGAAATATTACCCTCCCCAAGATGGAGGTCGAGACCTGCTGCCCTGTGTGAGTGGAGCCTAAACATGGGATTGGGATCAGATGTGCATGTAAGTTAATTACTGAGTGAGGGCAATACTCAGCCTGCCCAAATGAGCCTGAAGCCCCTGGGCTGACTCACTGGAAACAGTGGGGTACACCCAGAAAGGGATACCAAAGCAGCTTCTAAGAAACAGCAGCTGCAGGCACTCATCGCCTCCAATGACAAGAGCCCTGGCATGGGACCCAGCAGGTCTAGCCTGAAATAATTTCCCAGGTTTTTTGGGGGAAAGCAACTTTCATCCAAAAGTCCCTTTAAGGAGATGCCTGCTATCCATTGCTGGATTTTTCTCTCTCCTTATATCACACACAGAGACAAAGGAATTAATTCTATCTCTGTAAAACATATTTTTCTTTTTTTTTTCCCCTTTGGATTAGGTTAGTGGAGAAGAGGTTGTTCCAGTCTGGCACCTCTTGTGGTTACTGTGCTTGTTTTGACTAAAAAACACCCTTGTGATCTGTACATATTTGAAATGGTTGCCTTTAATGCAAAAAAATCTAAACAAAAATCTATGCAACTTACTTCCAGGCAAAAAAAAAAAAAAAAACACACAAAAAAAACCCCGCAACTTCTGCAGGAATATCTACCTGGTAGACTGAGATGGCTCAGCAAGAAACCCACCTGGAAAAATAAAGGGAGGAATAGCAGGCAGATTTGAACCAGGGATGCAATTTCCATTGCTGTAATTACACTTGCTAATCATTAATCATGCCCAGGTATCTGCGTAGCTACAGAGGCTCACTGCAGCAACCTTTCATAACTGGGGATGCCCTAAACTGGGGACTGCTGAAGTCGAGAGCATTATTTCCACTAATTTTTGTGTTGTCTCAGTGAACATTTGTTCATGCAGGTGTTTTAACTACTCTCTGGCTACTGTGGCGTGAACAGCTTGTCCTTGCACTCAGCTCAGATAAAGGCAGAGGGACCACTGCAGGGTGAGGGAAGGCCACGCATTGCACACAAGCAATGTCACAGGGATGGAGGAGACAACTTCAGCTTGTATGGGTCATTAGGGGGTTGATTGTAGGAGCTGCATCCCATGAGCTTCACCAGGAGCAAACCTACCAAAGGTTAGAAGCCCAGCGCCATGGGAGGTGGCTGATGGTGTGAATATCCACTTACGGATTATTCAGGGAAAGGTTCGTGGGGGGTCTCCCTTGGCCACAGCGATATCTTGCTTTGCAGTTTTCTTTAAACTGTGGGGAAGTTGGATTAGGTGAGGAATTCCACAATTTCTTAGCTTTTCAAATAACATGTCTGCGATATCACCCAGTCTGACTCGCGCTCCCACCTGCCTTGGGAATTCGGTTAACCCTTTGTCTGTTGACTTCAGGGCTTGTACCAGGGCTTCATGGAGGGCCTTTTTTGAAACTTTTATCTTTGGCTGATAAAAAGACAGGGACTCAACTGGCACTGCCAAAGTTGTGCCAGAAATAGAGGGTAGCATCTGAATCACCTGCCATTTGGCTCTACCTACTTAGCCAAGCACTCACTTCCCCCTCAGCACAAAAATACTTGTGTGCACACACACGCACGCCTGCACGTGCCATGCAAGCATACCACCTGCTGTTTTGAAATGCTACATGTATTTTTTTTGGAGGGGGTTACCTACTTAGTAATTAGTAATTAGCTTAGCAGTCCCAATGGTCCTAGTCTGTGAGGTCTCCTGCACAAGAAGCACTGGCATCTCTACAAAACCCTTGCTTTTCCCACCAAAGCATTTCTGGAACACAACTGGCACCACAAAAAAGCTTCTCCCCCCCACATGCAGGATTGCATTATACCTATTTGCCCTACAACACTACTTGGAGATGCGAACCCCATCTATACACCTGCCCTTGAAGGTTAAATAGGATGGCCAAAAGGAGACAGTAGAAAGTAGGATTTTGAGGGTGTGTGGTCCCCGGTGGAGCTATGCGCAGGGAGCCCAAAGCTGTCCCTATGCACTTTCCCCCATCCCTCCACCCACTGTCCCCATGTAAGAGACCCTGGGAGCCTCCTGCCAGGATGAGCTGGTGACAACCCCAAGCCCACCCTGGCTGGGACCTGGCTCAGGGCACAATCCCCACCTCGCCTGCCTCTGCTTTGCCAGCACCATGCCACACTATCGCCTCACTTGGTGTATTTTTCAGCAGTGGAGTATAAACATTTCTGGTGAAAAGCACTTAGTGTAAGTTGCTTTGCCAAGTGCTGTTGCCTCCCCTCCTTCGTTATGATTATGAGAGAGTGTTTTGTTTAAGTGAGAAAACAAATTGCCCACACCTCCTACCTCCCCGTGGGCGTCCATCACCCATGGCAAGGGCAGCGTGGTCTGGAGGGGATGCTGGCAGCACAGGTGGGCACAGGGTGTCCCTCTCTCACCTGCTTCAGTAATGGAAACAAGGGGGGGTGTGAGCAGTGGAGACCTTATCGAAAACTCCTGTATGCCTGCTGCCAGCCGTAGGTATCAAAAGTCCCAGCCCCTAAGGGAACGAGGCAATGGGGGACAGACTCATTGCTGCCCTGAGCTGAGGGGTAAAGATGCAAACCAGAGGGAAATTAAGTGACTTGCCCAAGGTGGCATGCAGATGCAGTGGTGGAGGAAGGCTGCACTCGGGGTGCAGTGAGTCCTGTGTGAGCCCCACATTGCGTGTTCTCCTCATGTCCACAGCCACCAGCCCATGGGACCCCAGCCCCACGTCTTCTTTTGGGGTCTTCACTGCTCAACTCAGACTGAAGGCACCAGTGGCTTGGGTCCATTTATCCTGCCCAAGAAGCCCCTGGCCAGAAGGAGTGATGTGGTGCTCCCGCCAGGGCTGACAATCAGAGGTGGAGATGGGGGTCCCTGATAAGGGGTAAAACACTGGCCCTCTGCCCGAAGACAATGAGAGATGCAAACAAAGACCAGCACTGAAGCACAGCAGCAATGCAAAAAGAAAAAAAAAAAACCAAAAAAAAACAGAGGAAGAAATGCCTGAAAGATACATAGCTGGGATTCCTGAACCCCTCAGAGGTATTCGGGCTTAGCCAACAGGCGCAGGGTTTTTTTTTCAAAGCCATTAATTACACAACAGAGACATATCTGCACCACTCCACCTCTCCCGGGCAAATAAGGGCCCTGCGTATATTCCCAAAAATCCATCACTCTCTGCATTCAGTGCCATCACCTCTCTCGGGCACTTGGAAAAATGATCCCGTGGCAGGGTGATATTTCCAGCTGGCTCTTGTGTCTGATTTTCTGCAGAGTATTGAACGGGTGCTCAAAGCACGTGCCTCCAAAGGGTGCCTCTGAAATACATGAGCTGCATCAGCAGCAAATCCTGGAGGATGTGGCAGAGGGTTGGAAATACCACCCCACTCACCTGGGCAGCTTTGCTGAGCAAGCTGACTGCTCGATGAGGCCAAGGGGAAGCTCTCCAAGAAGCTGCACCAAGGAAAAATTACTGCAAAGACTGCATCCACCTCCAGCATGGTCCATTGCAGACATTGCCACCAGCCACTCAGCTATGGCTGCTCTGTTGAAGCTGCTGGAGAAGACCTCAGCAACAATTGCTTTGTCTCTTTTTTTGAGGAATGAGAACTTATTAAGAGCTTGCCTGCAACATGCAGCCAGACCAACCAGTTCATACTGATGCTCCTGGGAGCAGGATAAAATATCTTTAAGGGTAAACCCCGAGTCTTCCAAGTGAGGGCAGTGAAGCAGTGTTTGTGAGGGTGGTGTGCTGGGAGGTGAGACACACAACACCCTTAGAGGGCACAGCATGCTCCTGCTTGAGGTGGGTGGCATCCCTGCAGCCCACTTTCCTGTTGCTCAGCTCCTCTCCAGGGGACACAAAGATGCCTGCTACTAGCTCTGCCTTCCCAGAGCGTCCTCATCAGGCTGTCCCTGCAGGGACACAGCTATGAGGCACAGCCTTCGCCCTAAAGAGCTCCTAGTCTGAAGGATTTCCCACCACCTCCCGCAACCCATTTCATTCACAATCTGTTTTGATTCAGAGCTTGCTCTCTGTAGACAGACCCATATTTGCACAATGCAATGAAGAGCCAACTTCATCCCCTGGCGCTTGGAAGAACTAATTGTACCTGCTGGTCCTTAAATGTGCTTGGACCTCTTCTTCCCCATTACATTCCAGTGAGTATTTTCACGGAAATGCTTTAAAAAAAAAATAAATAAGGAAAACAGGAAATGTTGATATGCTTAGCTGTTAATATAGGCACAGACCCATCTTCTTCCTCTGCTACTGTATTTGTTGCACATTTTTGACCCAAATAATCAGACAAAACTTGAAGCCTTCCAGGCTCCCTCTGCAATGAAAAGAAGCTGGGGAGAAGGCGGGCATTTCTCCTTATCTACCCTATTCCACCCTCCTCGGAAATCCCTTTTGCGAAGCCGTTAGCTGAGCCAGAGTCCGCTTTGGCAACCAGGGATGACCAAGAGGTGCTTGCTGTTCCACAGGTGATGGGGAGTAAGGAGGTACCTCTCTCCCTTTCTGGGCTCATCTGACTCTGGGACCCTTTTGTCTCCTCCTTTTCGGCCATGCTACAGATGCCATACCAACAAGCAGACCCACCGAGTCTCACTTGCTGAATGTCATTCATGCTTTTTCAATTCCTATCTTGTACTTGCCACTGTGACACCTCCCTACCCAGCCTCCTCTTGCCTGCAGCCTCTTGAGCCAAGAGAGGCTGCTCAGGCTGAAGGTTTTCTCTAATCACTGGCGATGTTGAACTTAAAAAGACGCCACAGGAATACCAAGTCTCTCCAGCCCACAAAAATGCATAGTTTGTCCTCCATATAAACAGGGGTGAAAACACTTGTGCCTTTTACCAGTGTCACAAATTCCTCTGGCACAGCGCAATAACTTACCTTGGAATAACTTAATTTTTGCTATGTTCAGCACCCTCCAAATCCTCAGGATGCATCTGCCAACACCCCTCCTGAACGCCTAAGTCCAATGAGCGCTCCAAGGCATCAGTAGATGTGGGCAGGAGTTGCTACAAGAGTCCCTCTTTCACTCTGAACATGCAAAAAAAAAGTCCTCTGCTGATGCTTAAGGGCATCCCATTTTATCCCTGCCCATAAAATAATCTTGCAGCAGAAACACTCTGGGCTCAGAGCACAGTCCCAAAATGCTCTCCCCACCCGGGAGTGCCAGGAGCCCTGAGCAGACCTGCCCAGCCTCTGCTCTTGCTTGCTCCTCGTTGACCAGAATCCCAGGTGAATTATTTCTCCCACTCTCAGTTCTTTGACTTCAGTTTCATGCAGGGACCTTCCATATATCACATCCCCTTTCACTAATGAATCTCTCCTGTTCCAACAGTTTAGTGTGCCCCAGGATCAATATATTTTAGCAGCATGCAAGGACATGGTGTTATTGTCAGTTCCTGGGTTGTACAAAACAAAAGGTATCGCTTTCTTAAAGCCACAGAAAACACTCTGGGCCAAGTACAATTATTCATCTGTCGTTAAACAGCTGTGTATAGGACTCTGGCTAATCAGTCTCTTTTCTCACTAGGGATGACTTTTTGTCCTAGTCTTCAATGACAGGAGACCCAAACCCATGGCCCACCCTCCCCCTCCTTTAGTCTCATCTTGGTCACCTCAACCTGTGGTGCCCATATCTGTTGAGCATGTCAGCCAGTTGTCCTCACTTTTGACACATGAGAATATGGGGGTACCTTTGTAATGCTGTAGGCACAGCACCTGAACCATGCACCTCAGATCCCCATACTGCTCACTTTGTCATTTGTCGTATAATTGTGAAATAAACCAAACGAGTATCACAGGGCGTCTCAGTTGGGCTGGGATTAAGTGACCTCTCCCCTCTTTGGATTATAGGTGTAGAGGAAGGGAAAAGTCATGTAAATGTCCTCTTCCCTGAAAGTATCTGCTTGGCTCAGCTCACCGGCAGCATCACTAACATCCATCCTGGCTCGCAACCGCTGCATTTCTGCAGCTATTTACATTCCTCTGCCTTTGCTGAAGCTCACATCCCTGCCTGCAATGTCCAGGCTGGCCCAAGCTTTCATGTTCTTCCCCCTTTCCCTGGAAAGCTTTCCAGCCCGTTGCCACATGTTGGTGGCCACCCACGAGACGCTTTGATCAGCTCAGATGGGCAGCACCGTCAGGGGGCTTTGCAGCCTGCCCAGACACTTCCACAGCTGCTGCAGCAAGCAGAGGTTTTCTCTCCAAGTCCTGGGCATCCCCTGGTCGTTTCAGGGCACCTTTCAGATGTCACTTTTATTCCAGCTCCTGCTTTAGATTCATTTATTTTCAGCTCGCTCTGGCTGACTGATTTGCAAACACTGTCCTCGCTCCTTGCAAATTTAACGAGAGCCCATGACCACAATTTCTCTCCCGAACCACGCCAATAACCATGGAGGTCAGACAAATGCAAGATACAGAGGGCTGTTTTTATTGCATTTCCAATGTTTTCAGTTGACACTTTGCTGCAGCCCCATCCACTTTCAAACCAAAATGCTTCCTGGGATGCTGTGTTTTTGCAAGCCCCTTGGCAGAGTGGTCCAGAGGCCCTCCTCTCCCTCCCTTTTTGCCTCCCCATTCTCAGGCTAGCAGCGTCCTTGGTTTTACTGGTTCTCCTGCTCTCCTTCCCAGGCCCTCCTTGCAGGCAATACCAGGGGCTGGAGTTTGGGGTGGAGGCACCTATTGTTCCAGCTATCTGTAGTGTTAATGTTCCTTATGACTGTATTAAATGAAGGGCGGAGGTCACACATCCCTAGTTTAAATTAGGTTTAGGCTGACCTTTAACAATATTACACTCGTGGATCCTCTCATAACTCACCGAATAAACTCCCAGAGGGTTTTTCCCTCTTTTCTTCCTACTGTAAGGATGCCCGAGGCTTAATGTGCTTCTCTCCAATTTCGCTTTGATTTCTAATCCTATCCCCTTCTCCCCCTTTTCCCCCTGCCAAATACAGATATATTCACTCCTTTAAAGGTGGGGGGAAAGAACCTGTTCCTTTTCTCTTCTGGGCGACAGATCTTTCTTTTGTGTCTCTTTCTTCCCTTCCCCGCCCCCCTCCTCTTTCTTGACACAATGCACTATTTATTTGCACTGAAGGATAACTAAGAAGCAATTAAAAGATCAAAAGGCACAAACACAAGTAGATCCAGTGGCAACTTGTGGGGTTTATTTTGCTGCTGCTACTGCTGCTGCTTCACCAAACTGCTGCCTTGTTTTTCCCCCAGCCAGAGAGACACCTCTCTTGCTGGGTCGCCTCTTCCTCCGACCAGGCTTTTTTATGATCGTTGTTTTTCACCCCCATTGTTTGCTATTGCAGTTGTTTACTGGAAAATCACTTGTTTTTCTCAGGGAGATTAACCTTCCTAGCTTTCTTTTGTCTACTCTCAGGAGGTCCTTGTGGTGAGCTGGGGGAAGGGAAGGGAGCCGGGCTCCTTCAGCTATTAACAGTAGCTTACAGCCCTGCTTGCCCCCCTGCCAAGGTTGGGTCCTTTCCTTTGATGGGGTTTTGCTTTTGCAGCGAGGAAAGGTGGTTGCTCTTTGTTAAAGAGACCACCTCTGCTGAGTGGTTTGCAAGGACCCACAGTTGGGATTTACTAAGTCTGGGCATCTAGTAGAAACTCCTAAAGCCAAAGGTAAGCATCGATGGAGATACCTGTTTTTGGGAGAAGTCTGGAGCCCTGACACGTACCAGCATATGCTCAGTCTCTTTGACAGCTTAAATATCGATGTAGGTGCTGAGATTTGGTGCCTGTGTTTGAGTCTGGTGTGCACAGAACCGCTTTCTCAGCATCACATCTCTCTCCCAGGTGTGCCGATGTTTCAGTTGAAGCCCACGGCCCTGATACCAGGTCTGCTGGGTGGGATACACAGCGACACAGCCTACAGAACCACAGCCCAGAGGACAACCCAGAGAACAGAAGGATGCTGGGGAGCGAAGGATGTCCAAAGCCTAGTGAGAAAGGACCAGTCCTGCTCGTATGGTCTTGGGTGTGTTGAGGGCAATTCCAACTGTTCAGAGCTGCACCAAGCCATCTGTCCTTGAAACAGAAAAGTGCAAACTTGAAAAAAAAAGAGAAAAAAGAGGTTTTCTTTATTGCATGTTGGGGTGGGGGCTGCTGCATCCTTGCCTTTTCACACAGCTACCTGTGGCAAGCGCTGCCTGAGATGGACCGACCTGCTGCCCGACCTCAGGCAGCTCTGCTCCTCTCCACTCCGAGGAGGGTGCATGCCTATGGCACAACCTGGACTGTGTGCCCCTGTGAGGGGGCACCCACCTGGGCAGCGGTGAGGCTGTAGACACCTGGGGGCTGGCCCGAGCTCCATTTGCCACTGGTGGAAAGCAAGCGGGCTCCCTTCTCCTGGGGCAGCCGCTTCCCTGGCGGGGTGGACTTGGCGGGCAGGTCTTTGGGAGGAGGTGAGTTTTGCTTAATGCAGCACAATGCGACTGCCATGCAGCATCGGCAGAGCAGCGGGAGCGCGTTCAGCCCGCACGCTGCTGTACGCTCACGGCGAAGCCTGGGAAAAGTTCCTTTGGCTTAAAGGCAGCCGTACTCACTTGCAGAAGCCCGCAGGAAGCAGAGGCGACCTAGTGAGCAGGAACCGCTCCAGGAAGGTGCTCTGCAGGGTGCACAATCCGAGTGCTGCTGCCCTGTGGAGGGAGAGCGTCCATGTTGTCCAAACGGATGCGCACGGGTGGCCGCGGGGGCTGCCGAGGTGGGGGCTTGCCTGTCTGCACTGGGGCGCATATCACGGCGCAGGGCTCCGGGGCAGGCGTGCGAGCCCGGGGGGCCCGTGCGGCCGGCACCCCTGAATGCCCATGCATTTGCCAGGGAGCCCCTCGGAGCACTTTGGGGGCCGGGCCGGGGGAAGGCTGACGGCCCGGCCACCTGTGCCCTGTGCGCACCTAGAGGGAGCCCCGAAAGCGGGACGCGCAAGGCAACCTCCCGCTGCCCCCGTTACCCCCGGGGCTTCGGGCTCGCCATCCGGCAGCGAAAGGCACTCAGGGGGTGCCCCCAGCACTCTGGGCAGGGGCTCGGGAGGCGGACCCCCATCTCCTCCCCTCACCTGCGGGGGCGGCGGGGGATGCGCGCAGTCCCCCGCCCCTCCGGGGCCGGCCAGGGTGGGTCAAAGCTCCCACTCGGGAGCAGCCCGCGAAGAAACCGTGCGGCAGAAACTTTCTGTCCCCTCTTTCCTCCCCGAGCTGGACTCCGGAGGGTTACGAGGGAGAAGGAGGGAAGAAAGGAGGGAGGGAGGGAAGAGAGGGGGTTAGACCGCTCTGCAACATTATTGGCTGCGTGGCCGGGCTGGTGCTCGCTGGGGAAGTCAGAGCATGCCCATTGGGGGGGTATAAAAGGGGGGCAGCCGGAGCGCCCTGCCTGTCTCCTCGCTCGTGGGGCAGCAGCCGGGAGCAGCGGGCAGTCAGGCAGCCGGCCCCTCCGCCCCGGCCAGGGGACGCAGTCAGTAAACACAAAAGTGAGAGCCACCCAAGGGGCAGCCAAAGCAGGAGGAGAGAAAGAGAAGGGGGGAAAGAAAAGGGGGGGAGAAAACCAGAAAAAAAAGGAAAGCGCTCGCTCGCTCTCTAGAATAACAAAATACCTGATTGTGACAAAATAACATCCTTCAGACAAAATCAAGCAGGGACTTCACACACCAAAAAGGCAAGGCGAGGAAAGCGAGCCAGGGCGCGGGGAAGGCGAGCAAAGCCGCGATCGCTGCTGGGCAGGAGAGCAGCATGTCAAGCGCCGGGGCACACACGGATGAGCGCTGCCGGCAGCCTGCCTTCCTCCCCGGCCCGCCGCCGCCGCAAGAAGTTGAGAGTAGCAGCGGCAGCGCCAAGGTAAGCGCCGCTCCGCGCTGCGCCGCGCCTCTCCGCGCCGCTCCGCGCCGCCCCTCCGCGGGCAGAGGCAGCAGGGCTCCCCCGTGCCGTGCCCTGCCGTGCCACGCCACGCCGGGCAGAGCCGTGCCATGCCGCGCCGTGCCATGCCGAGCCGCGCCGGCCCCGCTGCCCGCCGTCCCCACGCGTGTCACTAGAGGGACCCCGAGAGCCGGCCCAAGCCGCGGCTGGGGATGGCGGGGAGGCCCGCAGCCGTGGGGTGCGCGGGGTATCCCCGGGGGACGCCCCGCGTCCCAGCGGCGGGGGTGGGGGGGGCATCCCGCCGGCTGCCTGCTCTCCCACGCACCTTACGGGGGGTGGGGGGGGGATGCTGGCAGCGGGGCGGCTTGCGCGCGGTTTGCGCGCCTTTTGCGCGACCCAGCGGCGGCGCATAGCCGGCGCGGCGCGGGGCGGTCCCGCGTGGGGAGCCGCGGAGGGGCGTGGGGGGCCGGCTGGCGGCAGAGTGCGGGCAGCCGCGGCCGTGCGGGGGCCGGGCCGGGCCGGCGGCGGGGCCGGGGCTATGCGAGGTCACGCAGGGCTGCGCGGCCCCCGGCTTCCCGCGGCGCTCCCTGCGCTCCTGGGGTCGTTTTGGGAGCGGGAAGACGCTCGCAGCGGCGCGGCGCGGGGAAGGGACAGACAGTTCTCCGGCTTTGGAGACCGGGGAGATTATTAAACTCTCTTCTGCAAAACACTGCGGCGCGTTCGGTCTCGGAGGGATAAAAATACAGAGAGGAAAAACAAGAAAGTGAAGCCAAAATGGAGTGAGAGTTAATGGTTGGCATGCAGCCTTCGACTTTGTGTGATTTTTTTTTTTTTTTTTTTTTTTTTTTTGCTCGTCGTCTTCCTTTGCAATTGCTTTTCCCTACAGTAATTGTTTTAAGAGCGCGACTTGGAAAAGTTTTAGCGCTCTGTTGAGCAGTAGGGAATTGGGGCATATGAGGAAACATGGATTTAGCATAACTGTACCAGCAGATGTGGCTGCCTTGCCTCGAGCCAGTGGTACTTCAGTGGGGTTTCTGATACGCCAGGTCTTGCTCAGGCAGCGTGGAGCAGTCAAGTGTAAAAACAAGGTTTATGTGGGTGGTTTTAAATAGACACCTCGGGAGAACCGCTGCTTTCAACCCTTGAGTCAATTATATACAAAGTCTGTAGTTTTCTTCCAAATGCTGGGATGTGTTTGGGAGGCCAAGGCCTGGTTTTCTTTGGGGTTATTTGTTGTCAGGTTACGCACGCGCGTGCGCGTTTTCCTTTTACTTCGCAGGGTTCAGCGTGTTGGATTTTTTATTCTTCCTTTTGCTTTGATTTAGAGTGGAGTTGAGGAGCCTGGGTCATGGGGTTTTGTGAGGGTGACTTTGTGCTAAGGACATCTGGAGGAATAAAACTGACTGACACTTCTGATTTGAGCTTCACTGAGCTGTTTTGGACCCAGCTTGACAATTTTGGTGGGGGTGAATGGGTCAGAGCTGTAAATCTTGCTCCATGATGTCGACACCCACACAAGTTCACTCAGCCTTTCAAAGGGGCTATCCTGGCTCCTGTGAAAATTCATTAAGGGATAAAAGATTTGACACTGCGGGTCCCCTCCCACTGCCACATGAAATTTGAGAGCCAAAATGTGTCTGCCTGTGTGTCCCAGTGCTTTTTCTGACAGGTGATCATTTTTGCAGGCCGGCTGGAGGGCTGCTGCTTTGACCAGGCAACCCAGAGGTGTCAGTGCATGTCTTCCCATTGATCCCTGTAGGCTTCAGAGCAAGCCCAGCTTGCCTTGTGGAGCACCAGAGAAAAGCATTTCTGTACTTTTCTTTTTTTAAATAAAGCAAACACAGCAGGTGAGGTCTTATTTTTAGAGGGACCGAGGAGTTGGTGTCTTTCCAGCAGTGCATACGAGCACTGTAAGTGGCCCACCCTCTCCCCACTTGTGTCCTGGGACTGACCTCTCCAATCCTTCTGTGGGTTTTCTTTGCTTTTAAAGGCTGCTGTGTATCTTAATGGGGCAAAGAGATACCGGCCTCGCTTGACACATTTGCGTAAGGGGTGAGGAGAGGTGGGGGGCACTGGGGGAAGAAATCTGCCTTGGCGTTGCAGCCCAGCTCTGACAGGGTTAAAGCTGTTCTGCCAAGACATAAAGCAAGTTCAACGTGTTGTGGGAATATCACTTGCCAGTAGACTCCAGTCACCACAATTTCTGATTTAACAGCTTAACTTGCTGTTAACTTTCCCTGATATACTCCAGGTTTTGGACGGGAATGCAGAAAGGAGAGGAACAATAAAGAAAGGAGTTAAGTGAGGCTACTAAAATGGACTTAAATCCCTTCCCTGGGTCCTGCCAGCTGTCTTTAGAAGAGTTAAGCAAGATTGCATTTCCTTTTTTTTATGCAATAAATCAAATGTTTCTGGGCTACATACCAAAATTTGTGCAATACGTTCTTACTCCCCAGTGGGGTGAGTAAATGGTACTGAATACCCCATTCACCTTTTTCAGCTTGATTTTTCCACAGCTACGGTAGTCCTTGCTGCAGCACCAATAGACATGGGGTGCAGGCAGTGCTCCCCTGCCTGCCCCGGCCCCTGTCCCACAGGCAGAGGAGGCAGGCGTCTCTACACACTTGCAGGGTGGGAGGCAGAAAGGTGACCCACAGCACGGGGCGGAGTGGGCTGCTGATGGGGACAAGCAGCAAAGACAAAAAAGTGGGGGCTAAAAATAGCAGCAGCATTGCCAACCTCAGCCATATAAATGTCATGCGAGCTAGGTGCCAAGAACCAGGATTTAAAAAAATTTTTTGAGGCCTGAGCTAAACAGCAAAACCCCTGGTCCTGGGTGAGTTCTATTTGCCTGACAGCTCAATGGTCAAAAGTTTTGTGTTTTGAAGCTTGCTTCTTCCAAGCTGTGGTTGGAAATCTCATCCTTTCTCTGGTAGATGAAAAAGAAGGTTTTTCTGCAGCACAGCACGCAGCGACTCCTCTCCCTTTGGGTACCACTAGGTGCCTCATCCTGCTGCCTCTGCCCAAGGTGCAGCCCCAGGGAGGTTTTCGGCTGCCAAGGCACCTGCCTCTCCCTGCTGGCCTCTGCTAACACTTTGCTACTTGGCACCTCGGGGCGTCGTGGCCTGGCGCCCTGCATGAGGTTACCCGTAGGCAAGGGGCGGCACTCGCTTGGCACGTGTGAGGCTGGCATGCGCCTGCGTCCTGCCCCTTTGGGAGAGCCGCGCTCAAAACCGGGTCAGCTTCCCGCTCTCCTGGGGCTGCCCTCCAAGAGGGGTAATGCAGAGAGAAGGTCAGCATCTCTCGCAGGCAACTGTTGGAGTAGCGGAACTTCAGTCTCCCTACTTTTTTTTGGAGGGGTGGAGGGTGATGGGGGCTGGGATGTGCAAACTGGGGTTTTCTCCTCCTGCACGCCACTGGGTTTGGGCCTATGACTTTCTGCTGTGCTCCCTTTTAAATGCTGCACTGCTCCACAAAGAAGCAAGATTTTTCTTTTTATTTTTGCTGTCCAAATCCAAATTTTGCAGACTGGGCCATCTGTCAATTCCCTCCTACGTTGTTCTGTTCATATTAAATTGTAATGAAGGCCAGACTGAAGAAGGAATTAGGTCAGACAGGAGGTTTAGTCTCCGTTTTTGGGGAGATGTTTGGTGCCCAAGAGAGGCACTGTGGTTTGGTTGGCTCAGCACAATGTAAGGGATGCCTGAGCTGTCCTCTGAGATTTGGCAACGGGGCCTTGTAGCACATTGTGGCCTCTTGGCCCCCGACTCCCCAGCAGCTGGACAGAAATTGTCGATCCAACTGTTTCTGCAGCAAATCCTGAAAAAATCCTTTAACGGCCTTGGGCGGGAGGGTGGCTTTGCTGCAGACCTGCCCTTGGGCTTGCTCCCGGCACACCACAGCTGCTTTGAGAGGACCCTCTCTGTTGGTGTGTCCCCACTGGCTGGGGGCTGCCGAAAGGTTTTCAGGGGTCCCTGGCTATGGGTGCAGCAGGCTGTGCTGCGAAGGGGGGAATACGCAGGAGTCCCAAGGCAGCTGGGAGCATCCTGTGCGCAGCAGCTCACGGCCAAGCTGGCTCCAGCAGCAGCCTGGCTTCACATGGGGAGCTGGGGATGTGGGGGAAGGCAGGAGAGGGACAGGAAGGATGGAGAGCAAAGCAGACCCTCTCTGGGCAAGGAGAGGCCATGGCGCATTGTGCTCCGATGGCTCGTCTGAGTCTCTCCCATGCTCAGAAGGCCGCTCTCAGTGCAGTTCCCAGAATGGTATGGGGCAGCTGTGCAACCAAGAAATTCTTCTTGCATCACCCTCTTGCATGCTGCAGAGGGTCCAGGCCCTCGTTAGGAGGAATTCAGTGCTCAGGTTGTTGGGCACCTGGCATGTCTTGCACTGCTGTTCCCACTGCCCCTGGTTATAACTGGATCCTGAAGTGTTGGAGCTCTCTGTGGGCACATGAGGGGGAATGGCAGCCAGCACAGCTGATTCAACCTGCTTTGGCAAGAATGAAACTTTGGTGGGTGTAGCCTCTCTCCTACCAGAGACCGGACATTGCACTTTAGGAAAGTGCCCTGCTTACCTCTTGCTGCCTTTTCCTGTTACATCTTGCGAGAAGGGGCTTTCTAATAAGAACTGAATGTTTTTTCCAGATATTAGTGTGAATTTACTCCTGTGCCACAGCTGAGGGGGCTGTCCCTGTCCTAATACTTAGACTAGAAACTAAAAGCAGTGCTGTCCCATGTTTCCAGTGGAGAATGGAGGCTCAGAGGGGTTGAAAGGGCTTTGACTCACGATGCTGAGCAGGATTTGGCCAAGACAACTGAAGCCACATGCAACCTATGCAGCTGGCATGGTGCTTGCGCTGGGTCATGGGTTGCAGGTACCCAGCCGTGCTTTGCCGCCCTGTTTTGGGGAGCAGCACCTGCTCTGGCAGCTGTGGCAGGGCAGGTGCCAGCTCTTCTGCATGGGTGCTGCTCATCCTTGCTAAGAAGGAGCAGGAGGGAGAAGCATCGATTGAAAGGTCATTGGGATGTGCTGAGCTGGTGACAGCACCCTGGGAGCCTGTCTAGCCTTTGAGTGAAGCCTGGGGGCTTTTCGTCCGCAGGGCCGGTGGGGCCAAAATTAGAGGGAGAGGCTTACAGGGTTGGGTTGGGTTGCGGCTCCAAGCTGGAGAAAAACTGCAGCACTAGATAGTAAATAAAGATGCCTTTTGCTTTGCTGCCCAGTTTCTCATTACACCCTGCTGGAGGGAGCAGGGTGATGCCAAGGTGACAGCGGAGGAAAGGGCTGGGGGTTGATGCATAGGCAAAGGAGGACTTCACATCACACACCTCCACATTAGCCTGGTTCTGGATGACAGTGTTGGGGCCACTCCTGTCCTCGCGGCTTCAGGGGGGCTTCCTGGCTGGAGTTATGGGGTGTATGGGCACCCTAAAAGAGCTTGCAATGGAAGCAGGGAAGCTGCCAGGGGGCACCTTGTACTTGTGGTGCGGGTTGCTCAGGAGTGGGTATTTTCCAAGGAGCACAAGTTTTTTTTCTGCAGAAGGTATCAGGTCTCCCCAGCATCAGATACCACCCCGCTGACAAAACCCCTCTCTCCCCTTGCTTCAGAGCATCTCACCCCTGTCTTTGGGTTGAATGTGGAAGAAAAACTGCGTTTGTCACCTGTGCCACCAAGCAAGACCCTTTGAGGCCAGGTCTGCCTTGCGGGAGGCTGGCACACAGCCTGTTCGTTTGCCTCAGTGCTTGCAGCTAGCATGAGTCTAATTGGGGGTGGGTGATTATTTGGGTGTCCTGAAGTCCCACGTCAGCAGCTTTGACAGTGGCACTGGCTAGCACGCATCTGCTGCCCCAGCAATGAGCTGCTGGCACTGCCTGCACCCTGGGGACACCAGCATTCAGGAGCTGCATGTAAAAAAAAAAAAGGGAAAAAAGTAAAACCTGAAAGGGAGCAGGATTGTTGCTGTCTTGTCAGTTGGAGATCAGCTGCTGATGCTGCTGCACCAGGGGCATGACTCAAGCAGCACAGGTGATGCTGCTGTCGTGCTGGGGAGGCCAAGTAAACACCCACCATCCACTTGATAAAAAAAATCAAGGTGAAAAGGGGTCGGTGGCAAAACACTGCAGCTTGGCAACGTGGTTCGGTCACAGCCCAGTGCCATCCCTCTGCTCCTAGTGTAATGTAGACCAAAGCCCCCCAGGTGGGCCGAAGGGGCTGGTGCTACTGGAAAAGCTGGTCCTGGTCCCATCACTTGCTGGTTTGAGCCCAGTTTCTTCCCAGGGCTGCTGTCTCTTGTCCAGAGCTCTGGAGTGGTTTTGTGAGCCATGCTCATCTCTGCCAGCGCAGGCTGAGCAACATGATGGGCATTGAAACTCCAGTGCCGGGGGTTGCCCCACTCAGACCTTGCAGCCTCTGTTTTGGCTTTTCTTGCTGCTGATCCCTGCCTTCCCACTGCTCAGAAGAGCTTGCGACTTGTAAGCATGGTGCATTTCTAGCAGCAACAATTTGAGCTACAACTTGTAAAAAATTGGTAGCAAGGGTGGCTTTATTGCTGGCAGGACTGTAGCGGGGCCCCAGGGGAGCTGGGCTAATTTCCTGGCTGCGCTGCAGACTTCCCCCGTGACCTTGGGCGAGTCATTTAATCTATCCTGGGCTTTGGCTCCATCTCTGAGCATCCCGGGGGGGTGAGGTAATATTCATTAACTGATATTATTCTCGAGTTGCTCAGATGCTATGGTGGTGAAGGCTGGATGTAAAACACAGCTTCTTGACTGAGCATTAGCAGGGAATGGGGATGATCCGCTTGAGATTTAGCATTGCCCCATGCTGGCTGCTGTTTTATCACACTTCCCATCTTCATTTTCAGCTGACCTGTCTGGCCACCATTGTTATTTGGCTGTATATATACAGTGATGCTCATCACTGAGGGACTATAATGCCTGGAACCATCCATGGGTCTTGCCTCATCCTGTGAGGCAATAGCACCCTCACTTTACACCTGCAGAAGCTGATACGGGAGTCAGGGGAAATCTTTGTGTTGGTTAGCAAATAGCCAGGGAGTTTCTTTTTTAACGCTCCGTGCCTGCTGAAACCCCCTTGGCCCTCCTTGGTGACTTGGTGCATTTCCCGTGGGACCGCTCTGCTCCTGAGGGATGTCTTCTCAGGCCTGGCTCTCGTCAGCAAATACAGCTTGTGCAATCAGCCCCTCGATTGCCTGAGCCTCGGCCATGCGGGTCTCACACGCCTGGGGCGAAGGCCGCTGCTCCTGGCAAAACCCAGCTTTCCTCAAAAGCAGCTCTAGGATAGGTTGAAATTTCATTTGTTTTTGCTTTTGGGGGAACATGTGTTCAGGTAGCACATGAAAACCTGTCATCAGAACTGGGGGAAAAAAAAAAACCCTCCCAATAATTATTTGAATGATTTCCCGTGTAAAAGGGAGGGGAAAAAAAAATCACACTGTTGAAAGAGCAGGGGGAATAAAAGCCTTTCAGAAATAGGCTGAAGAGGGATTTTCCAATGGAAAAACTGCTTCAATGCAAACCTTGTCTGGCCGGAGTGACTGACCGGTGGGGCGAGCACAGGAAGCCAGCCTCATGCTAGCGGTTGGCTCGGCACTGCGGGTCCTTCCCTGCAGCACCCTGACATGTCTGGGCATCAAACTCCAGGTGTGCTGTGGGTGGGGGAGCATTGCCCAGGGGAGGTGGTAGAGAGGGGTCTCTTGCGCTGTGTTAATGCTGTGCCTCTGTCCCCAGGTGCAGAGGATGTGTGCGGCGAGACGGATGCTGCTGCTGCTGCTGGCTTTCCTGGCCTACGCGCTGGATTCAGCTGCGGCGTACGGCACAGCGGAGACCCTCTGTGGCGGGGAGCTGGTGGACACGCTGCAGTTCGTCTGTGGGGACAGGGGCTTCTACTTCAGTAAGTGCCAGGCAGCCACTGGCAGCGGGCAGGATGCTGCCCCCACCCTGCGCCTTGCTTTGGTAGAGCTGGGCTGGGAGGGAAAGGAGGGTTTTTCCCAGCCCGGTGCTTTTCGTGATTGGCTTGTACATGGCAGCAGGCCAGGAAAGGAGCGATAAAAGTGACATGCTCAGGGCGACATGCACCTACCTCACACCGTTTTGCAAGGGACTGCCTAGTCTCATGAGGAAACTGGGTCCTGCATTTGATGCTTGGGAAAGTTGGATATCGCTGGGGAGCCATAGGTGGTTGGCTCACTGGCAATGAAGGCAAGTAATTAAAATAACGAGGATGTCTGCAGCCAGGTATCTGCCGAGCTTGGACCCTGGCTTACTTTTAAACCTTGCTGCCTAATTGCTGCATCCTGAGAGCAGACGGGGAGGAGCTGAGCGCTTCCCATTTCTGGGCAGGCTTTCCTTGGGTATAGCAGCAACTTCTAGGCTGCTCCCAAAATGCATTTTGTGGCCTCCTGGCTACCTGCTGGTGAACCTGTTGCTGAAGAGCGATGTCTTATCCTTTTGCAGCACAAAAAATGCATCATTGCTGTTGTCTGCAGAGTGCAGGTGGCTTCAGAACAGTTGGCTGGAGCGGGCTTTCACCAGGATGCTTTGGGGATTTGGACTGTTGGCATTTACAGTACAACGGCTTAGCTAAAAGTAAAAGGGGTAAGGAGGAGGAGTAGACCACTAGTGATGGATGCTCAGCAATCTATGGGTGGAGGTGCCTCAAGTGTGACACCTTGTTCTGGTGTTTGTCCCCCTCTCTGCTTGGGTGAGGAAAGACCCTGTGTCTTGCTGCCAACTGAGGACTGAACCGCAGAGTGACTGCCTGAGGGAAAGATGCAGAGCCAAATGGGGGGAAAAAGGATGGATATACCAGCTGCCCATGGTGCCGTGCATTTGGCAGTTTTGCCTCTGCCTTGGGAAAATGAATTAAAAGGTTGCTTTCAAGTAACGGTGGTGTTTGGAGTAGTGGAGTTGAGAGCCAGCCTCCCTCTCCTCCCAGTCTGTCTGTTCAGGGAATGGGGTGCTGCAAAGTTAAAAGGCGATCCTGGTTGTCCCTTCCCATCCTGGATGCTCAGCCAGACTTAGCTGATGCTGCCTGCTGAGGTTGGGCAGGGAGAGACACAGGGGTTTTGCATCCAGCAGCAGCCAGGGTTCAGGCTGTGTAATTCTGAGCAGGTGGCTGGGCTGCAGGTGGCTTTGCAGCTGTCAGGGGGTGATTGCCCTGCTCTGTCCCAGCTGAGCAGTGGGATATTTTCATGGCCCCCCCCGGGTGTTGCGGGCAGTCAATGCTTTTGGTGATACCCTGGGCATGCTTCCTTCCTCTTGCCAAGCTTGAGCGTTTGCACATCAGTTGCCCTTCGTTTTCTCATCTGCCCCTTCCACCTCTCTTCTGCCAACAAGCCCCATGCTGGAGCTCCACTGAGGTGGTGGGTCCAGGGCTTGCCTTACTGGCGCAGCAAGGAGGCAAGCTCCTCTCCAACTCTCACACCTCTTCCTCTCTCTTTCTCTAAAGAAGCATCCGTCTCCTACCCATGGTTTCTCTTCCCTCCTCCCCTTCTCTGGGGATGAAAGGGAATGGGGCTTTTGTTTTACAGACAAACTGACCTCCTTTCACCTCAAATAACCCAGCTGCCCAGGCCAAAATAAAAACACTTTTGAAGGCAGACAAGTTGCTTGGTGCCAAGTGACCAGTCTGGTGCTTGCAGGGGGATTCTTGCTTTTTTTTCTGTCCTCTCCTGTCCCCCCTTCTTTTTGAAATTTTCTGGAGAGCCCAGGTGCCAGGGGATGGAGCAAAGCCCCCGCCCCAGTCCCATACTTTAACCCCTTCACCATCTGACCAGCCTGTCCCATGCAGGGCTGAAGACATTTGGGTGATGGCTCTACTTGCTGAAGGGTTTGGACACCCCCAGCTCACCTCATTTTTTCCCTCTACCTCTGTCAGTTGACCTCATGAAGTGATTAATTCTCCTGACCATATTCATCTTCAGTCCTGAACTCTCATGGCTACACTATTGTCACCATATAGGCTTGATAGGGCGTGGTTGTTTCACACAACCCATGTCGTGGGTTTACATCTTAAAACTGGACCTGGGTTTGTCATGAGCATGGGTCCATCTCAACATGGGATGTGCCACCTGATGAACAGCCTGCGCTAACACAGTCGTTCACACAGAGGTAAATGACTTGGGCAGTCTTGTTCTTTGGTGGGCCCTGCTTGTTGGATGGGGCTTGTAGCAAGCATCCGCTGGTAGTCTTCGAAAAAACAAAAATGGTATGAAAATCCATTATCGGTTTTCTGCTGCAGCGGTTATTTAAGTACTTAAACGATGCTCTGCATTCTTATAAGGGAGCACTTGGCTAGCAAAGCTAGCTCTGAAATACAGCACACTCTGCATCCTTGCAAGGGGATGGAACGTACCAATGGTGTTTCATTCCCCTGGCATCTAGCAATGGGGAAATATGCAACCTAGACTGAGGAGGGTGCACCCCAGAATAAGGGGGATGCCCATCTGTCCACTGGCGTGGGGAATGGGTCCCAGCCCCCAGGTGCCCTTGGAGGCATTGTGGCTGACAGTTGCTTGGGGCTGAGAGTGTTGAAGCTGCCTCGGAGAGCTGGGGCTGCAATTCTGCCCGCAGTGCCGGGGTTGCCTGGCCGTGGGATGCAGGGTGGGCATGGCAACGTGCACTATGCCAGCCCTGCAGCGCATCCCAAAGGTGCCTGGGCAACCTGCAGCTGGAGCTGTGCATGGCTTGCTTTCTGCTGTGATTCCTCCCCTCTGTGAATTTTAAGGCTTTTGGGGCTTGCCCACAGGTGCTGACAAGGTGGTGGCATCCGACCACGGCTCTGCGGCAGGGTTGGGACCCCTTCTCCGTGCTCCCCGGCACCCACCCTGGGGATGGTGGTATGGCCTGTGGAGGGATGCCTGAGCACAGCCCTGAGTGAAAAAAGCGGGGCAGGTCGAGAGGAAGCCCCGGCCCTGAAGCTGCTGTCATGCAATGCTGGCAGGGAGGGGAGAAGGGGCTGCAGGGGGAGAGGCGTCCGACTTCTCTGTAAACAACAGCTCCTGTTTCCTCCTTTCCAACAGCTGATAAGAATTTAGCTCTTTGCAGCCGCTTGTGCTGACGGGGCACATTCTTGCGCGCCCGCCGCTCCTCTGAATAATACTAGGAAAAAGCAGGGGGGAAAGTGCGGTGCCGGGGTGGGGGAGGGCCAGGCCGGGGGCACTGGGACGGGGCCCGGTGCTGCACAAAGGCCCCCTTGTTGCTCCCGACATTCCTGCGACAGGGGCGCAGGGAGTGTTTACACCCAAAGTCCCCTTCCACTTGGCTTGCCGTCTGATTAACCAGAGGAGAGGGGACCCGGCCAGGGTGGCACCCACACTGCGCACCCTTCCCTGTGGCATCTGTCCGGCCCTGGTGAGGGTGGGGAGCCCAGACCGGTGGGGTAGCCATGCTGGGGAAGAGACCCTCCTGCCCCCCACATCCATGGTGGTGCCCCTGCCTCTGGCACAGAGGCATAGCTGAGCTGCAGGTACATGGACTCTGGGTTCTCCTGGGATCAGGTTTGGCTTTGCACTGCTGCTGGGATGCCCAGCTCTCCCTGTCAGGATAGCCCACTGCTGGATGAGAATAACCCCAGGCAGCCAGAGGGCTTTGCACCCCCAGGCTTTGCATCACTGGGCTTTGCATTGTGGGGCTCAGCCCCTCAGCAGTGCTGTGCGAGGTTTTGGTGGAGCACAACCTGGGGAAAAATGGAGCATAACGATTCATTGAAGGCTGAGAGGAAGCATGTTTCCTTGGGAGAAGGCAGTCATCGCTGCAATGGGAAGTGGCTCGCGTGCACCAGCGGTGCCACAGCCCACTGCCTGCACAGCTCTCCCCTGTGGGCAAGGGACAGAGCAGCAAAACCCTCCCTGGGTTTGGCGATAAAGCGAGATGCCCCCCATGGGCAAAAGCCAGGAAATTCAACCTTTAGATTGTGTGTAAACTGTGTTGTGGAACAAATGTTTTTCCCCATCCAGGTCAGCAGTGATATTGCTGTTAACCAGCAATGTCCTGGCGTCTCTTCCCTTGGTTGTTGTCGCCAGGTGCTTTCTGGGACTAAATCCCTGTTTATTATGTTTGCCTATTTTTTTTCCTAAAGTAACTCTCCCACAGAGGATTGTATTGGCATTTGGTGAGATCTGTAGAGACAATTATGTAATGGGAAATGTGCCCTATCGGACTGTTGCAGAGGAGCTGGCAGCAGCACCAGCAAAGGGAACAGCACGCAGCGGCTTTATGCAAGAGAGAAGTGGCAGCGCATCAGGGCTGCAGGCCACACGTGTCACCTCTGGCTGGGGAGGGGCAGCGAGCGGGGAGGAAGGGGCTGTGCTGCAGGGTGATCCCTGCTGGGAACTCACCCTGGCGGTGCCACACCTGGGCGTTTGCAAATACGTTTTGCTGTGATCTTCCCGTGTGCTCCCAGCCAGAAAGTGCCCTTGATGGCAAGGCGGTGAAAATGGTCCCGCTTTGCTTGTTGTTCCCCCCTCCTTCTTTCTAAACACATAGCTGCAAGTGGGCAACTTCTGTTTTTGAGAGGAGACATGTAACCTTTCAAAACCTCAACTTCTCCCCAAACCATACGTGTCATCACTTGTGCAACCTTCTGTTCAGCGGGAGTGTGAATGCAGCCCTCTGGGGATGTGCTAGCAAGAGGGGGTGACTTTGAATTTTTTCTCTTTTTCTTCCAAACTCTCCTTCTGCCTGTGCTCAGGGTGCCTTTCTGGAGCAGCCTAGTGCCTCAGCAACCTGATGCACACGCAGATTTGGGCACTGGTGTCGATAGGTGCTGAGCGGGGTCCATATACAGTGCAGGATGTTGGTGGGAGCACATGTCTCCCATGGACCTCACAGGGTGTTGCATGCATATAGAAGAATACACACGCCTGACCCCAAGCTGGCTCCTCTCTCCTATCTCCCTTGGGCATTGCCACCTGGCTTGCCTGCACTGGCATTGTTTGTACGGCTGCAGGCACCCAACACACCTGTCTTGCCTTTAAAGAGGAGATCCAATCCAGTGTGCTTGTTGGCCACAAGCTATTATAGAGGGAACATTAAATTCCTAACAGTGCTCCCTTTACTAAACAAGAGGGAACCGTCCTTCTCACCTTCCTGTGGGGTTGGCTAAAGGTCGTGCCTGAAATTTTTCCAGAGAAGAAGAAAAAGGAAAGGAGGGTGGTGGCATGGGGGGACAAATGTGGAAAACAGAGCGCTTGAAATGGTTCCCAAAGGTGGGCTGCATGGTATGGGTCAGCTGCCCCATCACCCTGTGCCCTGATGCCATGTTTGCTCTTGCGACCTCTGAGCGTGGCGGCAATGTACCGGCATGGAGCAGAGTGCTCCCCGCTGATGGGGACATGGCCGATTTTAACAGAAAATGGGTGCCCTGCTGCCAGGGGCTTCACTATTGCAGAGCCTGCAGCGAGGTACGGTTGTGGGGTTTTGCATGCCAGCATTGCACATGTGGGGCTGCACCGTGCGTGCAGGGCTGGGTTGAACATCCAGGGCAGCATTGCACATGCATGTTTGCATTGCACATATGGGGCTGCTTTTCACATGTGAGGTGGCACTTCATGCACAGAAAACTCCTGTGCTTTGCATTTTGTCCTGAGTCACTTTGGGTGGGCACCCAGATGGGGTACCCCTGGGGAAATCGGTCAGCACCTTGCACGCAAAGGTCCTTAAATCTTCACCAAGGCCAAATACTTGAGTGCCTACTTCATCCTGAGCTTGTGGGGGGATTGTGTGTACACTCAGACCTGCTGTGAGGTGGGGGCTTGGCCAAGCATGTCATGGTGAGCAGCATTAAGCTTCACACCTGCACTGCTCACTCTCAGTTTTTTCCCATGCCCAAATTCTCCCAGCTGGGTGGCAGTACCTGATCCTGTTTGCAAGCCCTGCTGGGGTCAGCTTCTGCTTCCCTTCCTCAGAGCACCTTGCACTGGGAAGATGTGCTCATGGCAGTGTGCAGAGGCCCTGCTGCGAGCCCCACAACAGCACAACCATGTAACACACCACATGTGAAGGCTTGGAGAGGATCCTTTCATTTTGCGTGGTTTACATTTTGGAAGTTGCAATTCCCAAGCAAATTTGTTTTGCATCAGAAATTCAAATTTCCCTATCTCTTTTATTTCAAGAGGGGGAGGAAAACCAGTAAAACTGATGTAAGCTTTTCCTCTGGAGAGTTTTGGCCATCATTAAGCAGTGACATGAAATGCACTCGATTGTTGCTGCACCGGACACAGGCTTTTGCGTCCTGCAAGCAGAAATGGGAAAGGAACCCTTATTAAAAGATTAAGTTTAATAGCTATTCTTGGCGGGTGTGGGAGCCTGTATTCTTTCTGCAGCTGTCTCAGAGCTGTCCCATCTGGTAGAGTTTAGCTGCCTTGGTTCATTTCACCTGCCTGAGCGTCGACCCGACGGAGGGAGGTTGGCAGCCGCAATGCTCTGCTGCTTCTTTGTAATAAAACTTGCTTGCCAGGATCAACATCAGAGATGGTCACAGTAATCGGTGCAGTGCTGGCGGCCGAGCTGGGCTCGAGCTTCCTTGCTTTAGCTGCACCCAAAAAGGCCGCCTGTGCCAGAGGTATAGGAGGGGAATAAATTACCGCCATATAAAGTGCCTTTAATTAGTGCCCCACATGAGGGGAGCCCTTTTGGCGTCAACAGCATTTGTCTGGGAAAGCCTTAACATGATACTCAGCTGGTTTGTGGGCACGTGTTGGCTGGTCTGGGAGAAGTGCTGCTATTTTGGAAGTGTGTGGGACCCACCAGTCTCCAGTGGCTGCTGGAGGGATGCCTGCAAGGGGATGGGTGCTGTGGTGGCAGGAAGAGGGTCCAGTCCAGGTTGGTGGCTAATGCTGGGGTCTCTGCTGTTGCAGGTAGACCAGTGGGACGAAATAACCGGCGGATCAACCGGGGGATTGTGGAGGAGTGCTGCTTTCGGAGCTGCGACCTGGCTCTGCTGGAAACCTACTGTGCCAAGTCTGTTAAGTCTGAGCGTGACCTCTCTGCCACCTCCCTGGTGGGCCTGCCAGCACTCAACAAGGTAGGAGGGCTGGGATGGTGGCTCTTCTCTGAAATAAATAGCATGAGAAAAGATGGGAAAGCCATGGGCAGGAGAGGACAACCAGCTGCAAGGACTGCTGCTTCTGCAGAGCCTTCAAGAGCTGGCAAGTGTTGGCAACTCATGCCAAATACCCTGGAGAAAGTCAGCTTTTAATAAGGTGAAGGACCAGAGGTGGGCTGGATCACAGAATCATGAAATGGTTTAGGTTGGAAGGGACATTTAAAGGTCATCTAGTCCAAACCCTCTGCAAAAAGCAGGGGCATTTTTAACTAGAGCAGGTTGCTCAGAGCCCTGTCCAGTCTGACCTTGACTGTTTCCAGGGATGAGGCAATGTTTCTGTGGGGTGGATAGAGCTCAGAAAGAGGCACCTCCATCTGTAGGGCGGGCAGGCTTGTGGCAAGGCTGACATTGCTATCCCATCCCCTTGCAGGAGAGCTTCCAGAAGCCCTCGCATGCCAAGTACTCCAAGTATGACGTGTGGCAGAAGAAGAGCTCCCAGCGGCTGCAGCGAGAGGTGCCTGGCATCCTGCGGGCTCGCCAGTACCGGTGGCAGGCGGAGGGGCTGCAAGCGGCTGAGGAAGCCAAAGCGCTGCACCGTCCTCTCATCTCCCTGCCCAGCCAGAGGCCCCCAGTGGCACGAGCCTCCCCCGAAACGGCTGGCCCCCAGAAATGAACCCTGAACAGTCGTCTCGATTTTTGATCTCCCGGGGAAGGGCGGGAGGACTGGTGAGACCCGACCCCCAAGCCCCTCTGTCCCCGGGGCCACCGAGCCGAGGAGCGGGGCGGCGGGGCAACCTCACGCCGCTCCGGCCCCAACCAAACAACTGACACAGCAAGGAGGGGATGGCGGCAGCGGCGGCGGCAGCGAGCAGCGCCGCTCCTGCGGCACCGTCCTTTCGGGGTGGGGGGGAGGGTTGTTTCATTTCCCAGGCCTGTTTCGTTCCCCTGCACCCCCTGTATTTCCAAGCCTGTACTTGCAAAGGGACAGTTTGGCACTTGAACTTTTTGCTGCCGGGCGCTGCGTGACATCCCTGGTGCCAACGCCAGAAGACAAAAGAAAGAGCAAGAGGAAAAAAGGATAAGAAGTTAAAATTTTTTAAAATCTTTTTTTCCTTGAGAAGAAGAGTCCATTCCGTGTCTTTCTTGACATTAAAGTGAAAAAAAAAAAATAAAATGGGGAGAAATATTGAGGGATATAATTTTTTTGCCTCATTCCCACCCCACTTTTTTCTTCTTTTTTTTTCTTTTGGTTTTCTTATTTTTATAACTTTCTTTTGCACCTTTAAAAGAAAAACATACCTGAGAAGAAGTTCTGAGGAGCCCCCATCTGCATTTTTGTGTGTGTGCTTCATTACAAGATTCCAAATCGACTTGCACCTTTTTGAAATCATCGATGATGTGAGAAAGAGAGGTAGAGGAGAGAGAAAGCGAGAAAGAGAGAAGAAAGAGGAAAGGGGAAAGAAGAAAAAAAAAGAAAAGTGAGCTGATGCTCACTTTAAATGGAGGAGGCGTCTGCATTGCACATTTGCCACGGATTTAGTTGATTTATATATATAATATATTATATAACTTTTTTGGCAAAAAAAGCACTATTTTTATGGGACATTTTGTGTAGTATCTGAAGAGGGATTGTAATGTTTAAAATGTGTTATGGTGCTAAAGTAAGTTGGAAGGGAAAAAACCCAGAAATAGCAAGGGAGGGTGGGGAGGGAAGGACAAGATAGCGAATACTGAACTTGAAATTTTAGCTTTTCGTTTTAGGAAAAGTGTGATAAATGTGTTTCTTTTCTCTTCTGAAATATAGCTTGGTCATGACCATATGAGCTAGTTGGCTGTTACTCATGTACACAGATGCACGCACACACAGAAATACTTTGACATGCATCCTTTTTTAAAAAAAAAAAAAAAAACAAAAACAAAAAAACCCCACCACAATTTAGACCAAAAGGGAACTGTTCTAGAGACAAACTATTCTGAATGGTGAAGGTGTTGCCAGTTACAGCTCAAGGCCCTGCTTCTGCATGGACTCCCAGCAGAGCTTGGCTGCCCAAGCCATGGGGGACCTACCGTTTCCTCACCACCTTGATGGCTTGCTTGCACGCCGATCCCCTGGCAAGCGGGTGGGTGGCCCTCGCTGCTGAGCCCCTGTAGAAGCACCAGCTCTGTGCCCCACCATCTCCTTTTCCTTCTCTTGCCCTTTGCATCCTTCTTGGTGGACCCCCCCCACCCCTGCCCCACATTCCCTGCCCTCCCCTCGCCCCCGCCAGGGCTGTGGAGGAGGAGAGCTGCACCCGGGTGGCTGCAGGGTTGGGACCGCTGCACAGGACGGCGGGGGGAAAAGGCAAGTCTCTGGCTTGAGGCTCAGGACTTGGTGAGCTGATGGGTTTGAGAGGTGGACAGAGGGCTGTAAAATAGGTTGGTTTTGAAATAATATATGTTATCTGTCTAGAAACCGTAAAAAGGGGGGAATCAATTACATCTCCCTATGATATACTCTCACTTGCTAATAAAATGGGGACACTCTGTTAACCAGTTCTGTACTTGCTTTGTCTTATATATCCATACATTTAAAACATAAAAAAAAAAAGACTACTTGAATTGTATTCT
Source organism: Phalacrocorax aristotelis (assembly GCF_949628215.1). Classification (NCBI taxonomy): domain Eukaryota; kingdom Metazoa; phylum Chordata; class Aves; order Suliformes; family Phalacrocoracidae; genus Phalacrocorax; species Phalacrocorax aristotelis. The sequence goes on along the minus strand of NC_134280.1, from coordinate 53,392,924 downwards.
ATTTCGTGGTTTGGAGGGGAGGGCTAGGGGGAATCTTGAGAGGGGGAGGATTTTAATGTATATCCTTTTGTTTGTTATTACCTTGCAATGTTGAGCCATGAAGCCTTTGTTTAAAAAAAAACGGCACTGCAATACACGACAAAGAAAATCCTTTATTTATTTTATTAAATATATATGGAAAAGAATGAAAATTGGTCCAAATTAAGAGGGGGGAAGGGAAGTGGGTGGGCTGGGGAAGGCAGACTAAAAACAGAGCAATTGCAGATAATTGTCTTTTTTTTTTTCCTTTTCATGTGTCTTTTTTTAAAAGAAACCTAGTTTTTATTTTTTAAAAAGAGAAGTAAAAGCTTTCCTGGATGCTTTGTACCAAAAAAGAAAAAATGAAAAAAAAAAGAAGAAAATCTGTTAAGCAAATAAATATCCATCCAGAAAATGAAGCCTGACTTTTTCTTTTACTTTGCATTTATTTTTGCTCCTGGGATGAGAGTTGGGTGGGAAGAGGCTATGCCAAGCACCACTCTTCGTGGAGGAACAGAGTGCGGTGCTGCTTCTCTTTTTGGGGATGAAACCTGCAAGAGAGGGTGAGGTGCCCTTAAATACAACCCTAAACTTCAATCCTGTGCTGGATGTCCCCCAAACTTGCCAAGGTAAATACATGCCCAAAGATTCTTGGTGAGATTTGGGGGTGTTTCCCAGCAGCTGTTGGGATTTGCTTAGCTTTTACTGGTTTGGGCTGTTCCCAGAGACCTGAAAGCTGGGTGGGAGCTGAAGATGTGCCAAAGGCAAAAAGGAATAAAAAAAAATGTTGTATCTAGGTTAGGTTTCCTGGTAGACGGTGCTTCTCTGGTTTCTCGGGGTAGATATATCCTCTCTTAAGTTTTTAGGGATCACAATGAGCTGCTTTCATCACATATAACCATTGTGCTCCAGTGCAAATGGGAGGTAAAATACTGCGGTTCCGGTTTGGTAGTAGAGCAACTGCTGGGCAAAACAGTGACCCAGCATCCCTAATCCCCCAAATCAGCCAGATACCGCGTTGTCTGCATAGTCCCACAGGCATGACAGAGACCTTTGCTTCGCTGTGGAGTAAGGGACTGGAGTAAGGACCTCTCTGAGCACAACCTCCTGCCCCAAATGACTTGGGCTGGAAAGATTTTTCCACCTCAAAAGAGGAGTTGCAAATTCAGGCACTCAAAAATACATGGTTTAAACCAGTTTCTTTCTCAATATTGCAGTAAGCAAAAAAAAAAAAGTAAGTAATATTTTCTCAGTTTTTCCTTTTGGGATTTCTGTGGTTAGTCAGGAGGGTTTTTGTACAGATACAGGGCTGGCTGCTTCCTTTGGACGTGTACTTCATTGCAGGTGGAGAAAGGATGTGTCTGCCTTCCTGTCCCCGTCCTGCCACCCACTGCAGACCTCTGGTTTTCTTTGCACTATAAGGTGTTCCTATAAAGAGTAAGGACTGACTTTGTCATGGCTTCTGGTGGCCACTGCTGGAAATTTTGGCTTTGGGAGCTTTGGTCCCTTTCTGCTTTTTGCTGTGTAAACCGCTATCATGGGGGGATATTTAGAGATGATTAAAAACCAAGCAAAACTTCAGCTAAATCTCTTGCCTTCATCCCTCAGGGAGCAAAGCAGTGATGCTGGAAGCACCGTATGGGTGATGATGCTATTTCCAAGCACAGCTCATCTTTAATCCTCCTTTCTGCCTTATTGTGTCATGGGTTGCCATGGGGCCAGACCACAGCAGCTCATATTTTTGGATACCAGGAGACTGTTCAAAATGTGCCATCCTGCCTTTTGGCTTGACAAGGACTGTCTTCATTTGCAAGGAGAGACCCAAGCAGCCACAGGGACCTCTAAGCCTGGCCCTGGCCAGTGGGTGGGGGACTGAGTGAAACTGGACCTTTGCTCTGGCTCAAGTTTCTTCTGTTGCCTGCAAAGCCTCTTTGCAGGTCAGCAGATAAATCACAGGCTTTGCTTGGAAATCCCAGACTGCAGGTTTGAGAACAAACCCAAGGTGCCATGTTCGCTCAGATGGATGGGCAGAATTGACTCTGGTTTTTGTTATGATGCCTCTACACGCAGACACAGCTCCAATTGTTTAGCTGCTGGATCTCAGAAGCATGGGAAGCTGCAGCAGCAACCAGCAGTGATCCTGGGGGGGGACAACTGGCAGGTCTGGGCACCCAATGCACCTCCACATCCAGCCCAGCTGTCTAGGATCCTCCAAATGCTGCTCTGCTGACATGTAAGAGGGTGGGGAGGCAAAGGATAATTTCAGCAAAGTCTGAAATGCTGTCTAGTACCCCAGGAAGGATCATAAAGTCACACCCTTGTCCTAGTCCAGCCCCAGCTCTGGCCATTGGGGCTCAGCATTATCATGTAGCTCTGCAGGAAGCAAAGGGCAAATGGTTTTTGCATAAAGCATCTCTTCAGAGGGCATTTTCCCAGTGTGACACGCACAGGGACACTGGGAAAGAGGGAAGGTGCAACTTGCTGTATAGAAGTGGCCACCATCTTTGCAAGGTATATAAATCCACGTCTCTGGCTTTGTCTGGATAGGGGGAGATACAGGGGAAAAAAAACCCACTAACCAACACATACTTTTCCCTTTTTCCCCCCTTCTACATTATTTCTTAGATTTTTTTTTCTAATCCAGAAAGTAGCTGAGCTATTTTCCTAGCTTTCAGGGAGTCATACTAGTGCCATCGGGATGGACTGAGCCTCCAGACTGGTTCCTCTGCCTCTGTATCTCATACCAGCTTCATCTCTTTCATTCTGCCTGCTCTCAAATGCTCGGTCTTTCAGTGATGCACCTAGCTGCACTTAATGAAGGGAAGAACCATGTTTGTTGTTTTTAAAAATATACCTGATTTCCTTTTTGCATGTATTATTGTCTACTTATGTTTTACATGGCTGTGGGAAGGCCTGGGAAAGGTGTTGGTGTATCATGGATTATTTCACTTGAATGCGCTCAGCAGTAGGCAAGACTCAGACAGTTTCTGCACCCATTGCACTTCTCATTTGTAACGCAGTATCAATACAGCAAAGCAGTTATAACAACCTCCTGGCATCTGCTGTATTTCCCCCCCCAGCTTTATTTTTTAAAGAGCAGGTGAGCCGTAAAACACCCCAAGGCTGGGGTAGCACAGCAATTCCGTAGCTCCCAGTGCAGGTGAAGGGCGAACCCCAGTTTGCAAAGACAAACAGACCCCATGTCCTAGGAGGGGTCTGTCATTGCCACTGAGGGGCTGGGGGTGACTCTCACTCCCCCAGGGCTTGAAGGATGCTCTGGCTGTCAGTGGGTAGCATGCTGCGGCAGACATGACTTCAACCTTCAACCAGAAAGGCACAGGTCCTTGCAGGAATCTTGGCCCGCTTCACTGCTGCGCACGTCCCGAAGAATGCCCTTGCTCATTAAAATCATGTCAGTGTTTGCAGAGAGCCCTGCAAGAGCCTCTTCCCTGCCTACTCCTTGTATCTGCCAAGAGTGGACTGAAAGCGGAGGCTTCCAACCTGCCAGGCTCTGGCTCAGCAACCAGCAATAGCCTGGAGGCAGGAAATTTCTGGACTAGGGCATTTTTTGGCTTGGACAGTGTGGGAGGTCAAATTTGACACTCAAAATGCGCTCTTCTGGTCTTAAGCTGGCTGCTCGCAGCTCTGGGTTTGGGTTTCCAGGGCAGGCACAGCATGCAGCAGTGGTCAGAGGTAAGCACCACAGTAGAGAATTCATCTCTGTGTGTGTTCTCCAAAGAGCAACATGGCAAGCAGCATTGGCTGGAAAGCATTAAGCATAGCACAGTGTTGGATGGAAAAAAGACACTATCCAAATATCTGAGTAATTCACAGGTAGCAGTAGCAGAGACAAGTGCAGAACTCGCATCCAGTCACCAGCACTGAAATACCTCCTTCACTTCTCAAAATTACTAGAGATAAATTCACCTTGTACTGACTTTTCAAAGCTCCCTCATCTATTTCATGGACACGTTTGTGCCTCTTTGTTGGCCAGCTTTAGAAAGAGCATAGCTCACAATTTTAGGACAATGAGATGAAATAATACCAACAATTATAATGTAAAGCAAGGTATTTGCATGCTCTTCCATAGGAGAACTGCTGGGACAATGTCTTTGCCTCCCTGTCCTCCCACCAGTTTGTTTAGATGAAAGCCATGCTTCTTCTCTACAAGACCACATCCTTCAGCTGTGTCAAACTCAAAAGGAACTGGTTCAGGAAGGCAGTCAGGACCTAGGGGTCTTGTTACAAAACTTCTTATTGCAAAGAAACATTATTAAAAATTTAAATCATTTATTAATAAAGACCTTCCCCCTAAGCACCCAGGTTTCTTGTCTTATTGCCTCTAGTGGCAGGCCAATGGTGTCTTATCACTTCTGGTGACTAGAAACCATCTCCTAATGACCAGATGAAGCCACCCATGATGACATCTGTTCTAATGACAGCCCTGTCTTCTGCCTTCTCTCCCTGGATGGAGGAACCAACTCCTTCATTTCACCAAGTTGCTAATCCAAGGTCTGCCACCATTTTGGATACAATTTTCTTAAGCTCCATGTGAGGAGCACAGGGACCTCTGACAGTAACCCTCCAACTTCTAGGACAGAGTGTCTCCCTATCATCCCCCCTCACTAAAAAAATTACCAGGAACAGGAATTTTGGATACTAGATTTTCATGTCTGAAACCAGAAGGGCACACTGATAACGGTAATCTTTGTTTTCGTCACAGCTGGGGCATAGCTGCAAAGGGAGGGAGGCAATTAAGAGAATATTAAGACTTCATCTTCCAAGATGATGTTGCTTCTGTTCCTCCTCCCTCTCCCCTCCATTCCCCATGCTTAGCAAAGAAAGCGGCAGGAGTATTATTTCTCAAGGCCTACACTGACGTCAATAAGCAGGGTATTTATTTATGAAATTGAATCTAACAGTGGGGGAGAGAGGAGCGGAGGAAGATGGACGCGCAGAGCTAGCAGCTGCCAAGTTGTAATAGAGCAGCAACCTCCCAGTATTTTCCTACCGTCTTTCTGGGGGAGGCATGCAGTGCCCAGACCTTTGGAGGCCCAGGGAAAGTGAGATGGAAGGAAGAAACGGAAAAGGTAGGCTTAGCACTGAGAGCAAAGGAAGGGCAAGGTAAGGGGAGGACCTAAACAAGGTAAATAGCCAGTTTCTGATGCTGGGATGTTCGGCTTCAGTCCTTATGCAGCAAGGGTAGCACTGCAGACACTTGCCTTCAGGCAGGCTCTGACCAGGTTCTAGCAGCCCTTTCCTTTCAACCTCTTTGGTCTTTACATATTAAAATCAGAGGGAAATTCCAGCCCAAGAAATAATTTCTCTTTTTGATGCCCCATACTCACTCCCTGTTCTAGTCTCAAGCAGCAAAAAGGCTGTCTGGGAAGCCCAGCACTGAAGTTAACGTGAAGATTAGGTTTTCCCTTGCAGTCAATGAGAAACAGTTTTCGAGAGAAGAAATTTTTTCCATTGATGTTACCATGTGCAGAAGCATAGAAAGATGAAACTCAGAAAGGGGCAGTATTTTCTTTCCCAAGGAGGATGCAAGCCCGCCTGCAGAGCATCCTCCATGGGGAGGAAAGTCCAAGGAGCCTGAGGAACACAGATGACCTTGCCAACATGGTGCCTTCACTTTCAAGTCTGACAAGGGTTGGGAGAAGATGCCTTTGGGCATCCCTTACCAGCCTGGAAGTCATGCATAGAGTTGTGCTCCCTCAGGGATGGAAGTAGAGGAGCAAGGCTTTTGCCTTTCCTTCACCAGCTGGTTAGCATAGTATAGGGCTGAGCAAGGGGAGAAGGGAAAGTGAGCATGAAAACCAAATTCCTTCTCTCTAGCCTTCTAGGGCCTTCCAGGCCTATTGCTGGAAAGCCTTTTCTGCACAGCTCTTCTCCCAGCCTGAGGGAAGCCTGCTGCATAGCACAAGGTGCAGCTGAAGGTGCCCTGCATGTCCCCAGGTTTGTTGTTAAAGCCCCTGTCTTTCCTGGGATTCCCCTGCTGACTTCCCATTGCCACGCACAAAGAGGAGGCAATGCCCTGGATGAATCCCTCCCTGCAAAGGCTTGGTTCATGTCCTTGCAAACAGCATCAAGGTATCAGCCAGCCCCTAGCTTATTGTTTCTCCAAAATAAGGGAAGAGAGACATGTTCTGGAGATCTGTTTACAAGTCAGACTATCTCCAGTTATATAATGACACAAGCCTGGCTGCCAGCAAATTGTTGCTTCAAGCTGGGGAAGACAATTAGATCGCCTCTCAGGGCGGCGAGCGCACACAATGCAGGCTTTGTGCCACCCTGCCATCAGCCCCGGCATGTGTGAGTGAGCCCGGCTCACCCATCATCTTTGGAGGAAGAGGTGGAATGGAAAAGCCCCTGGCCACAGAGAGGCAGTGCTTGCACCTTGGTGGGTGTGCTGGCACTGGAGCGAGGATTGCCTCTGAGGGCTGGGGGTGCCAGGGATGGAGCCTGTCTGCAAGCACTTTCCTGTCCCATCAGAGAAAGGATGATTGGTAAATTGGTCGTTGCGCCGCAGGGCAGAGACAGATCTGACCCCTCCACTGAAAATAGGATGGGAAATTTCAGTGTTTGGCTTCCTGCACTTCCTCGTGTGCTGATGGATTTAGGCTCTTGCTGAAACTCCTGGCACTGCCTGCAGAGTCAGTGGAAAAAATGTGGTATCTAGAGATGGGAAATACCAAACCCCCTCAGAAATGCGCTCACTTAAAAGGGAAAGGTGGTTTCCGGGTGAACTTGCATTCCTGCCCTCAGTGAATGCAGATGGGAGCATGGCTTCGGAAAATTCAGAGTCTGGACTGCTGCAATGCAACCTGTGATGAACAATAGCTGGGTCTTGCTCAGAAATGCTCCTGGGCCGTGGCATGTTGTTAGGAGGGTTATGTTAGGGGGATGGACCTGCCACTGCTGTCTCCTCGGCATCATGAGGATGGGGCATGCCATGGAGCTGCATGTGAAGAGCATCTCCCAGCTCTCCTACATGCAACAGTGGCCCTGGTTTTAGCAGGCAATGATCCATGGAGAGCAAAGATGGTCTGAGGTAAAATACACAATGTCGTCAACAGCCAGATTAATTCAGTGAAATTGCTTGTTGCTGCAAGGAGTTAGTGAAAGAAAAACACCGGGACAAGGATGCTATCTCTGTGATAAGGATACACATAGCTGCATTTCACAGGGGAAGTGCTGATAAACATCACTAAACCCTTGTGCTTCATAGAAGCTGAGTGCTGATAGCCCGTGGGGCAGAGGACTCTTCTGCTGGCAGCTTGCTAGGGCATGGCTGCCCACACTGAGCACTTTTACCTCATCCTCTGCAGTGTTGCCACTGGCTTCAAGGGAAGCTGAGTGTTTAATTTAATACACCACTGCTCTGAACCATTTGGGAGGTTCCTACTTGTCTGGACGAAGGTGCCTTGTAGACTTTTTTCTGTTGAGAGCATGGCAAGCACCCTTATGTTAGTGATACTGGTTGCAAAAGCTATGTGTAAATCTGCACTGCAGCTAAACAGGTGCATCCTCTGCTTGCAAAGCAACCTCGGTGTTCATGAAGTACACCTGCTCTGCATGCCCTTCATACAGTTTACTGGTTGTCCAACCCATCCACGCAGATGTCAGTAAAGCCCTATTAGCAACCATGTACTTGCCTAGGACACAATACTACACTCAGCCCAGCCCAGCTAAAACAGTGAGTTCCAGAGATATCTGGAAGTGAGTCATATTTCTTCATCTTTCGAACCACTTTAAGCAATTTGTCTTGCAGACTTTCTGACTACATTTACATAAAATGCATCCTTCCTTTCTTTCTATTCCTGGTTCCATGCATGAGGCTATTTTAGACGGTGTGCTCAGAGGTCACTGACACACACACACGCACAAACACACAGAGCATTCTATGCTTTGGGTAGGTACTCAGCAACATTTATGCAGGTGGCAGGCTCTCCGTTTCCCTGGGAACTCACAATGGATTTACATGCCAGCACAATGAGAGAAAAGGCTAAGCTGCTGGTCACTGCCAGAAACTCCATGAGTTTGCCTACAAAGTGCAGCTTGTAGATATGAAGAACCTCACAAGACCCCTGGAAGTGAAACTGGGAGTATGGGTTACTGGCAAAGTTGGGGAGGTGTAAGGGAGGATGGGATCGTGAAGAGGCTTCCAGGAATGGCTTGTGCACCCATATGGCATGGTTAGGAACTGTTCCTCCCTGGGATTTGAGTGCAGGTTATTTATTGTTCATATCCCCATAGCTCTGCCAATGTGTGACGCTTGCATCATTAGAACTGGAACTCAAGCTCTGAGCAAGCTACAGGCTTTCATTCACAACTGCAAGATGAAACAAGACCCTTTGGAGACTGAGGGCAAGTGAGGCCGTACATAAAAATAGCCCAAGGTCCACCTTATGGCTTAGTTTCCACACTAACTGAACCAGGTATCTTCAGGTTGGAAAATAAATGACTGGAAGGTATATGAGAGAGGTTTCTGAGCTTGTTAGTGGCATGGGAGCAGGGATGGGACAGGCTTTGCTCTCTCTTCCTATACAAGGGCAGGCAGCATTACATGAAATTAGTAGGACATGGGCTGAAAAACAAACAGAAGGAGATGGCTCTTCATGCAACAGGTAGCAGATCTGTGGATCTTCTTACCAAAGGATGTTGTGGATGTGAGAAGTTTACATGGATTCAAGGAGAGTTCACGGAAGAGTAATCCACTGAGAGTTACTAAATACATAGAAACTGTATCTGGCTCAGGAAGTTCCTGAGCTGAAAATAGTTGGAGGCTGCGAGACCACTGAGGGGAAGTATTGTATATGTTTGCCCTTGTTCTCACTTCTCCTTAGGCTTCCACTCATGGGCTTTGTTGGGGTCCGGATGTTTTTGGTCTGACCCAGTGGAGCTGTTTTTTTGTCCTTATGTACCTTCATATTCACGAGGGATGGCTTTATCCTGTTCTTGCATGGTTACTTCCCAAACACCACCATCTTCAAGCATCTTCACCCACTCTATGTTCACTGCAGCTCAGGCACCACACACACCTTTTTCCAGGCTGTAGTTGACTGAGCAGCTTAGGATCCTGACTGCTGGTAGACAAATTTGTTGAACAACTTAAGGTTTATGATGCCTGCCTTATACTTCATCCCACATAGTCCATTACTCTCAGGGTTTGATGTTACCAAGTTTTTGGCAATAATATTGTTGCCAGACACTGCTGCCTCTCTCGCCTCCTTGTTGTCCCATTTGTTCCCACCTCAGCAAACAGTGCTGAAACTGTTGTGGACCCAGCTGTTTGCAGTAAGTTATAATTCTTCCCTATTCACCAATTTGCCCACTTGGTTCAGGGTTTGGCTATGGAAATTGAATTCTTATTGGCATCTGTGTTAAAAAGTGCTGAAGCTGCCGAGACAGCACATATCTCAGATGAACCGCTTTGGGAGTTTATTCATCCTACTTGCGCTATGTTTTAAAGGGTTTATTTGTAGCCATAACAGTCAGAGATTTTCTCACCCCTCTTTTCCCTGGAAAATAGTATTTGAAAGATCAGTTTCTGAATAACAACCAAGCAGCCTTGTTAGCCTTCCCTTCACATCTTCCCAGCTGCTCCTTTGAGGTCTCCTGTCCTGAGTCTCTCACTATGACTTTGAGAAACTGCTGTAAAGCAAAAGTGATCAGGATGACAGTGACCCCTGAAGGGGAATGAGGAAAAAATGGTGTGCAAAAGACAGAAAAAAGGGAGAAAAGATGTATGCCTGGAGCCCATTGATCCTGTTCTCTCTCCCAAACAGTTAGCAGGCAAAGCATGCATGGCTACACCAAGAGCTATCTTCTGAGATAAATATATCAGTTCAAGATTTTGGGGACTTCATCGCAAGCCATCTGTTGTGGAAACAAAACACCTAGCTCTGTCACAGTTCAAAAATCGATGGGGTTGATTATATCTGATTATCAGCATGTTTGCAGTACTGCAGGGATTACTTGATGCAGAATGACTGCCCTAACTTTACTATCCCTTTTGTCACACCAACTGTGGATCCCACTGAGGAAGCTTCAAAATTAGCCAAGTACCACCCGGAGACCTCCAAAAGTGGACTGCTCTCGCGATGGGTGGAGTGGCATTTTTGCCTCTGGTGACATTCACATTGTTGATACTCTTTTTACTTTTTGCTGCTGCTCCCGTAATGGCAGTAGCTATTCTTAGCATCGGGGAGCCTAATCTTTAAAAAAAAAAAAAAACCAACCCACCCCTCTGTGAGCTATTTCCACAACAATAACTTGTAGCAGGGAGGAAAGAGGGTGGTCCAAAATATGTAGCCTTCTTCACCAAATAAGGACCCTTGTAAAGGCGGTCCTGAGTGCTGCAAGGCTTAGGAAGGGCAGGGAGGGCTTTGGAGTGGAAGAGTGAATCAGCACAGCCATCAGGTCACACCCACATGAATAATACCTCTCACTTCCCTTGAATTGTACATTGTGATAAAGACTTAGCTGCCTTTTTTGGTATTCCAGCATCGGCCTGAGAAGAGTCAGATGTGAAATTAGGTTTCCTGTACCTTAATAGATTAATTTAGTTTGAACTAAAAATGAGGGCACATGTACTGTTGGGAGTCAAGAGGCCTCAAATGACATGATGTCTCCCTTTTAATTCTTTTCTTTGTGTGCTTGGTGAGTCTAAACATCAAGTAAAATGTGTTTGCTGTAAAATTTCTCCAAAATTTTAAAAGTTTACCACTGCAAGCAACCCCACTGATCGCATGCAAGTGCACACAAAATGAAAGGTGATGTCCATACTGCCATCTGCTTGGCTTCTTGGGACCCCATGGAGGCATTTCTGTACCACTGGAGAGATATGAACTCCTTCTTTTGCTGTCCTTGAAGTTTTCTATCTTAATAACTGTGGTTGCCCAGAATACATCAGCTCAGACTTCCTCCTGATCATCTGAAGGAGAACCCCCTGGCTCATGTTATCCTTCCAGGGTGCCTCATGGCAGGAAAGATGCAGACTCTACATCTAATCTATTAATGGATATTACAGCAGAGATTCTGGGTGAGAACAGGCAAATGAAACCAGGGACAAAACTGTACTTCCAGTAGGGGATCGCAAAATCCTCATGTTGAAATGTTAAGCTTTCCTTCAGAGACCGATAAGAAGCTTCCCTCTCAAAGTGTGGTCACAGATGGGTATTTCCATGGTGACTGTGAAGACACCATCTTTATCTGAAGGTAACTCAGGATAAACTTTTAAATGGAAGAGTTTTCTGTGTGACCTGGTGAAGGGTGCTAAGCATCTCAAACAGTCCTGACTGAACTCTCTTACACTTTTAAGCTCTGTGCTGCCTAAAGAACCATTTGCAGTTTTACCACAAGATTAGCTCTGTCCCTTTAGCATTACCAATAAAGGACTGGCAGGAGACTACTGTGCCCAGTTAAAAACTAACAGGTATTACTGCTTGCTTCACTCAGAGTATACCAACTCAAGATTTTAGGACAAGATATGAGAAAAGGATGGAAGAAAGGTTGTATAGATAATAGGGTCACTGAGTGCAGACTAAAGGGATCATGTCAGAATCTTCTTCAGGTCCAGATACCTTATTGCCTTCTCATCTCAAAAGCATCCAGTTCTAGAAAATATTAAGTCAAAATTGGTGCCAACTCTGATTCATGGACAAGAGTCTATGACATGAGGTTCTTCTGGAGTTTCCGTACCTCCAAGGATATAGAAACTGGTATCTATGGTAGTTTGATGATACCTTCAGATACCAGAAGGAGTCATAAGGCTTGTCACCAATTCTTCTGCCTTCCTCTTTTTCACCTGTAAATCCCTGCCAAGGTCAGAAACTCAGTGATATATTTGGGAGTAGATGGAAGGCTCTTTTCCTGCCAAGCAGAGTCTCAAAATCTTACATTTATACTACCTGCTCTATATATCGGGAGGTGGCAGTGGCTAACTCACTGGGTTTATGGCACAGGTTTTTCTACATTGGTTCTCTGGTTACAGTCAAAAACTTCCGCTAAGCTACTCCTGTTACGATCAGTGCTACCAGCCATCCAGTACCGCCTACTCAAGCAAATGGAAGAGCACCATCTGAGGGTATATCCCAAGTCTTCTCTCAGGGCCATGTCATATGGTTATATATTAACATTATCTTCTGGGATGGAGCAAACTCAAATCTCATTTTTAATACAGTGTTATTTCACGCTGTTAAGAAACGTACCTTCCCCAATGCACTACCATGCTGTTATCAACCTACTGCTTCACCCAATTGTAATAAAAGTTAAAAAGTCCTAGCTTTTGTGCTGCTTGTGGCTTTTGATGGCTGTGGCTATCTCTCCTGGTTTCCTTGCCTTTGACCAATACGATTTTGTGGTGACCCACAGGCTCGGCTGCTAAGCCCGCAGGGGAAAGGTCCCTCCATCTCTGGAAACCCTGAGCAGACCAAGCCCTGGGGCCACAGCAGGAGTCCCTGCATGGTACCACACACACAGTGCCACCACCTCCTCCTCCCAGTGGCTGGAAGGAGCCAAGATTTTCCAGGTCTCTTGTCCTTCCTTCTTGAAGTGGAATTTCAAGGAACTGTGTCAAGTCAACAGTCTGGGACAAAGACAAAAAAATAACCAACAAAAAAAACATTAGGAACCTGGAAACTCCTAGTGATTGCTGATAGTAGATGAAAGCTGCTGAAGGACAGCATCAATGATTACGATGATTAATGTTTCTTTCCATGTGAATACTACTGAAGGAAGCTTGTGTGCCTTGAGAGAGCAGCACTCCTCTGTCTTGTTCATCTGCTCCTTGTGCAGACCTTTCTCTGTTTTTTAAATCAAAAAATGGCTCATAAGAAAATAAGTCCTCACTGCTTGTGTCGCTATTCTAAGCCTGTCCTCTGAAGGCTGGTCAAAGTTAAACCGACAATATTTCAGGTCTTTCCCCTCCCCTTTATTCCCCCCTCTGCTAAAGGGACCCCATTTTAATTATTATTTAGGAAAAGACAGCTGCTTCCTGTTTGTATCATTAATTTATTTTGTTTCCTGAAGGGAAGCTTCGGTGAAAAGAATCTGTGGATAGCTGGAACGTCTCACAGAATATCACTGGCTGCATGGGCCAAGGTTAAATACAATAGCTAGGTTTATTTTTAAATGATTATTATTTTTCTAAGTCCATGCCAAAGCAGAGACTAAAATTCTAGCACATGTAACTAAGCTTTTACAGTAAATTCTGCTTTTCCTACATAACTCCCCAGAAGGGAGACAGGCATTCTTAGTTAAAACAAAAGCTAACACATCAATTTCCCTCCAACTATTATGAAAACCAAGGCTGAAGGAAGACAAGGTACGGTCCCCTTTCTCCAGTTTCTCAAAAGCTTGCACTCTGGTGAATTTTATATGCTGAAATCATGCTTGGCCATCGTGATAGCCTTCTACAAGGAGATGGGTGGCTCAGTGGGTGAGGAGTGCACAGTGGTTGTTGTTTATGCCAGTTGTAACTAGGCTTTCGACACTGTCTCCTATAACATACTTACAAACTGATGAAATATGGATGACATAAATGGACAGTGAGGTGGCTTGAAAGCTGGCTGAACTGCTAGGATCAAAGGGTTGTGATCAGTGGCATGAAGCCCATCTGGAGGCCAGTCACTAGTGCTGCACCCCAGCAGTTTTTAGTGGCTTCATTAATGACTTGGATGATAGGACTGAGGACACCCTTGACAAAACTGCAGGTGATACAAAAACGGGAGGAATTATTGATAGAGCAGATGGTTATGGTGTCATTCAGAGGGACTTCAGGAGGCCGGAGGTATGGGTCAACAGGAATGTCACAATGTTTAAGGGGAAATATGATGTTCTGCAAGTGAGGAGGAATAAACTCAAACACCAATACAAACCAGGGGCTGACCAGCTACCTGGAAAGCAGCTATGAAGAAAAGGACCTCAAGGTCCTGGTGCACAACAAGCTGACCATGAACCAGCATCTCATGGCAAAGATGCCACCAATGGGCTGCATTAGGAAGAGCATTGCAAGTAGGAAGAGGGAGGTGATCCAATACCGGAGAGCTGGGTCCAGTTCTGGGTGCCCTAGTACAAAACATGGATGTGCTAGAATGAGTCTAGAAAAGCATCTGTCATATGAGGAGGGGCTGAGAGAGCTGGGACTGCTCAGCCTGGAGAAGAGGAGGCTCAGGGAGGGTCTTATCACTATGTATAAATATCTGATGGTGGGGAGGAAAGCTGGAGCCAGGCTTTTCTCAGAGGTCCCCAGTGACAGGATGAGAGGACATGGCACAAGAAGAAAGAAATGAAATTCCATTTAAACATAAAACTATAATATTTTTAAGCTGTGAGGATGGTTGTACACTGGCACAGGTTGTCCAGAGAGGTTGTGGAGTCTCCATTCTTGGAGATACTCAAGCCCCAAATGGTCAGGGTTTTGGACCCCCTCTATCTGATCCTGCCTGAGCTAGGGAGTTAGAGTATATGATCTCATGAGGTGCATTCCAAACTCAGCTACTCTGTGATCTTGTGAACCCAAGACTGCAACAAGAGAACCTGGAGCAAATGAGGCACCAAAGCTCTTCCAGACTGGCGGTGAGACATGAGTCATACTGCCGATGCCATCACTGACTGTGTGAGTTGCTGCGAGCTCCACCTTGCTTGCAGCCAGGTCTGTTACAGCATTTTTGAAAGCTATGAACACCATCCACTTCCAAGCCCTCCACTCAGGCCCCATTCAACATCTCACTATTTTGACAGCCTCATCCTTTCCATTCATTTCAGCTGAGAGGCACCCACTGGCCCTGACAGCCTCATTGCTGTCCAGTCTTCCTGCTGTGAGGAGTTATCTGGCACCAGTACTATTGACTGTTTCATGAAACCAAAGATTATGGGAGGTTTTATTTATTGCATATGAAGTAACCCCCTGTTCCCTGCCCAGCTGCCCTGTTTTTCCTGGTTTCTTTCTTATGTTTGGTTCTCTCCTTCACTAGAAGCTTTCAGATGCCTAGTTGCTTTGATGGATACCACTACTTGAGACTGAAAAATTGTACAAGCCCTTTCTTCTACTTCCTCTTCCTACACTGATTATAGCTTAAGATTGAATAATGAGTATTTTTTTCCTTAAAAGAGTATTTATCACTGCAAATTCATCCATGAGAGGTAGGATATGCTAAGATATACTCCAAAGAATGGGGTTGTAAAGGCTTAATAAAAAAGTGGGCAAGGTTTTATATATAGGGAAAGCTACACATTATTCCTTGCACATCCAATGAGTAAAATGACTGAAGGTTTGCTGCACAACTTCACCCTGAAGTGAACACTTAGTTTGGCAAAGTTAAAAACTACTGAAAAGCAACCTTTTAGCAAAAGTACCAGATAACTTTTGGACTAAGCTAACATTGCTGACAGCAAGCTGGTGCAGGATTTTCAGCAGAAAGGGATTGCTGCACATGGACTTGTGTAGAGAAAGAAAGGTAGGGTGAGCAATGCACTTGAGAAGGCATGTCCTCCTACGCCACAGAAACATGGCACCCTTCAGCTGCACATGATGAGCAGCATGAATGAATGAGTACTGCAGCTGCATGCAGAATTAATTTCTGCCACATCCCAGGAAATGGTTCTTTCCCTAGGAAAGAAATAATATTACAATGTGCATTAATGAGCATTCAGTGCAGGGAAGAACCGTTGTTTAAAATTGTAATTGAAATTGAGGTTCACCCCTCCCACAGCTAACGGTTTCCTGTGTTGTCTGCAGTGGGCGCTGGATCGCAGCTCATGCCCACGGGTTAACACATGCAATGCTGCTAAGCCATTTCCCAACAGCGCCCATGTCGAAGGCTGGGCTCCCACTCGACTGCTGAAGCTGGGTGAGGCAGAGCCCTTGAATTATAAAAGACTTGACCTTCCTTTTTATCTGGGAGATGGGTGGGAGTCTTTTGATGGTACTATTTCCTGCTGGAGGGACAGAATCAAGAAAAAAAACCCCAACTTTAACCTCTTCACTCAACTATGGAGAAGACAGTGCCGCCATTGGGCAAGGTTTATTCTGCTGGGAAGCTTGGGCTATTCCCATCCGGGGTATAACACAAGGTCAACAGCAGCAGTCTCCAGGAATATTAATCTTTCACCCCTCAGACCGTGCCATGGGTAATTAATCACTTGATTGCATAACTTCTTGTAAGACAGGAAAAATAAGCGGCCTTTGCCAGCGTTTTGGACAAGTTATTTCACATACATTTGAACTTTCTTCCAGTACTTGTTGGGTTTTGATTGCAATGAATGAATTGCATCCAAACCCTTTCCAAGCTGTGGAGGAGCCAGACAGCATGGAGGCGTGATGTCCCAATGCAACACTGGGGAGTGGGGCACTGTGCTCTTTTGGGGGGATCCCTCCGGCCTCCCAATGGGCGGGGGAAGGTACAGCATCCAACAGAGCAGCTTAGCCTAGGGGGGAATAGCAGAGCACCACTTTACCCTTCATTTTACATCTGTATGTAATTGAAAGCAGGATCTGGTCAAGTTGCTGTTGACTCCAGAGAGCTGGAACTTGCTCAAGACCAAGGAAATCCTGGAGTTTAATCCTAGAAAGTGAAGTTTTGTTTCACTACAATCACCTGGGATGTATCGCTGTGATAGGCCCAGCTGCAGGAGACCTTCAGGCCCTGGAGATCATGTAAAGCTGTAAGGGGTGTTGAGCCAAGTGCATTGCTGTAGTAACTGAGAATCAGCAAACCCCATCTCACCAACATACGGTAGTACTTGCTCTTCCTTTCTACAGCTTTATTAAATGGCAGTGAAAAAGCAAGATTTTCTTTAAAAACATTTTATATCATATGGTAATGAAATGGGAAACAATGCCCAGAGGCTACCTTGTACCTAACAAGAACACCAACCAGTCTGCTTCCAACCCTGAGTCTCCAACTTTGGGTGAAGGCATCCCTGTGTGCCTCAACACTGGTGCACCCTTCAGCAGCACTGAGCATCTCACCACCCCACTTCTGCCTCCCAAAGCAGGTGGCAGCCATCCTTCAGCTCTTTGGATTGCCCCAGCTAAATATTCAGTGAAACTTCACTCTCACCTTTGAGTGGCTCAGACCACTTTCTCCCTGTTCAGCCTAAGGCTAATGGTGATACAAAGGGATTAAATTATGGAAGAAGTAACCAGTCAAGTGTCCTCCTGAGTCCTAAAGTGGAGGGCCCTCAATGATGCACTGAGAGGGAAGCTGAAAAAAACCTTAGTGGCCACAAGAATCAGAACTGGACTGGGCTAATGGATGAAAGTGCTCTTCTTTAGCAGCTCCTGGAAAAGCAGTCAGGAAGCTTGGTTTGAAAGCTTTCCTGCGAAGATCACTTTATTCTTTGGCTCTAGGTAGCCCTTTGGTAAAAACTGAGAGAAACATTTCCCTGTGTTTTGAGATCCTTGCAGGAAAGATGCTAACAAAGCGGATGGCTTAGCTATTAAGAGTTACTTCATGTTACAAGTGTTAAGGGTGATGCGTGGGCAACCAGCACAATGAAATGCAGTTTTCCAAAGCCACAATGAGTGGGGACAAGACAGTAGAGTGGAAATCCAGTGAACATGCAGGCACGATGCACCCACTGCTGTACAACGTCAGGCTTGCACCTTATCTGCTTAACCTAAGGCTTCTTGGTGTTCTGCCCCCCTCCCCTTAAAAAGTCTTTGGAAGGAAGGAGGCAGAGAGCAGTTCCTCACCTGTCCAGGGCACTGCAGACCTCCAAGAAACACCCTGCACCTTTTTAGCTGGTTGCTTTGTCTTATGCTTTGCAGAGTAAAACCATCTTTCAAACAAGCTGCGATGAGAGCTCTGACATCTTCCCGGCCGTGCACATTGACATGTGCTCCTCACCATTCAATGTGTCCAGAAGCGGCTCAAGCTCCATCTGGCCATAGTTAAAGGGCTATCAAGAACAGGTCATCCACATGAATTTCCTCCAAATCTGGTACTGCACCAGTGTAATGACATGACAGTGCTGAAATGCAGACAAATTAAAACCAAGGCCAGGCACAGCTATTCCCCAGGTACTGTTCACATGAATAAACAAGATAAAGCCTGGGAAGAAAAGCACAGGAAATGGTTCTATTTACAGCTTGATCACACATCTTCCAAAAGCAACTGAGCCAGCTGGACAACTTACTATCTTCAACCACTCTCCTGCTGCAGGATGCTGCCCCTCCAGATTGGTTGGCAACGAACTGAAAGAAGCTTAGAAAGCAACCGCCCAGGCAGTTCAGACAGCATATCAAAAAGATAACTTCCAACAGACGATGGTGAGATGCAGGTAAGGACAGAATAGAGGGGCTGATGCCTTCAGCCAAAAGGTGAGTAACACAGCAGGCAACTAGAAGATTTTGAGGCAGCAGCAGAAGAACCAGTAGGAACCAGTTCACCCAAATATCTCACAGCTCATGGACCATGAAGCATTCCAGTTTCCATCTGTGGAAACCCTGCTGCCAGCTCAGTTTCCTGGAAGGAGAATCGGCTTAAACCATGGTTTAGCTACTCACATGACAGGCAGTGCAGAACCAGCTTAGGTCAGAACTTAGGAGGCTCAAAGCAACTGTAAAAATTCTTAAGAAATAGTACTTCATATTTGCTTGATCAGTGCAAGAAAGCTTTACCCATGCTTCTCCTCACTTTCTATACAATTAATAGAGGAAAAGGAAATAGGAACAGCATGGTCTAATCAGTTGGGGCACCATCTTATCAGGACCAGCCACAGAGGCTTTGGGACAATAATATGCCATAGATGGGTGCAAATCAGCTAAGCTACATTAAAAATAAAGTAATTTTCACCAGACTGAATCAGGAGACAACCATTTTAGTTCACACAGTTACAGCACTTGCAATGGGAGCATCCAAGCTGAGCAAGCCAAGGATTGTGTTTTCTTGAGAAAAATTCAAATAGACAGCTGAATGTGTGGCTGCTGGTCACTGCTGAGTGGCACCCTTATCTTGATTCTTGTCCAGTGGTGGGCAAAGGTGGCTTTCAGCAAGGTACCCACCAACACCAGGACCCTGTGCCTCTTCTTCGAGTGCTGAATGTCAAAGTCTCATGATCTGGGTTTGAAGGAATTGCCTTGCTAAGGCCAGGAACTATTAATTTTTTCCTAGCTGACTGCAAATCAAACATGCTGTTTTGATAAAGTAAAGGTTAAATCACCCTGAATTTTGCACACACTTGTAAGAGTGTGTGGACATGTGAGTGTAAGCAGGAATCGTTGAGGACAGCATTAGGAAAGCCTCAGGTTGCATAATGTCTGGACTCTGAGTTAGTATAGGACTGCTGCTGCCTTATTCATTACAAATTTTCCTGAGCAACTTTGTAAAGCATTGGTGCGGTAGAAGAAGATTTTTCTTTTCTTATTTACAGAACAGTTCAGCCAATGAGGCAACTGAATCAGTAGCTTTGATGGGACACCTGCTGCCCTTAGCAGTGTCTCTGAAATAAAAATATCTCTGGAGTCCATTTTGGAAGTGGGAAGAGAGAGTTGTGAGTGCAGTACTGATAGTTGTTTCTTCATTCTCCTCTCCCTTCCAAGATGGTTGCAAAGAAATTCCAAACTCCTGGGGTTATTAATGTCTAGATACCTACCAAACATTTTCATTGCTACCTGTTTACCAGGGAATGGAGAATAAATATCCCAAAATCATTTCCAACTCAGACAGTATGAATTTGGGTATCCCCTATAGACAACAGTGTTTTAGTTGGGCCTTCAGATGTATTTACTTTACACATATATTAGATACATATACATATACATATACATATACATATACATATACATATACATATACATATACATATACATACATATATTATATACATATACATATACATATACATATACATATACATATACATATACATATACATATACATATACATATACATATATTATATACATATATTATATACATATACATATATTATATACATATACATATGCATATACATATATTATATACATATACATATACATATACATATACATATACATATACATATACATATACATTTGAGCTCCTAACAAGTATTTTTTCCCATTCCTCCTAGAATTTTACCCATGAATATTTTGACACAGAAACTAGGAAGGATATGAAGACTTACCAATAACCCAGTAGTAGTAGACTGCGTGGTATTATAAGACTTTTCTTCTCCCATGGTTTGTGCAGAAGTGGAGAAGGGGCTTATGCGGCTGGACAGTGAAGCCTTCAAGAAAGAGAATGTCCCCATCAAACCAACTTGTACATAATTTAAGAAAGCAAAATAAATAGTTCCTTGAGCAAGACCTCCAAGGGTGTTACTATACAAGCAAAGGGTTGTTACTAGCAAAGCAGTGTTTAGGTCATGATTGTCACTGCTAGCTCCCTTTCCTCAGGTAAAACTTACTGCTAGCAATGGAATACATGAAGGTAGAAGAGGATTTCCAGGAACACATGTAACTTTCCAGGGATACCCATTAATTATCTTACCTCCTATGTATTCTATGCCAGACAGTTGAAAATAATAAAAAACAAACCCTCAAGGAATTTTGCTCAAAATGAGCCAGTCACTGCAAAGACGTCAATGCACTGGGCTGGATGGGTGAGCTGTGAATTTGGCTGCAGAAGTTCAGTAACCAAGAAGAATCAATATTTTGGTTGGAAATATTCAAGTCTCTGGTTTGGTTGGAAACATTAGACATCCAGTTTTTCTGCTAGGTGCCATTAACACTGTCACCCTCCACACCCCAGTCTACGCCCATTTGAATGGGAGGCCCAGTTTGCAAGTTGGATGGGGCACAGCTGTGCAACAGCATGGTGGGTTGGCCAGGGCGGAGAGTCCTCTGATAACTTGGCCATGCAGTCACCGTTTGCGTGTCTTGGGGTCTTTAAATGACTCCACTGGGTTTGGTGGCTTGGTATTCTGCAAAAGAAAATGTATTTAGCCCACCAACCTGACCTTTGCAGAGCAGCTGCTTCCTGTCTCTACTGCTAGCTGCTCACTAATGCGCTCTGAAATTAAAAATGAAAAAACGAAAGCCTGTCTCTTGGCCCAGAGCTTTGGGTATTCGTAAGACAAAGTCGGTCATAAAATTGTTGCAATGCCAATCAAGGGGAGCCTAGGATCTAACCATAGCCTTGGCACTGTGCTCCAGCTGTAATATCCCCTACCATTCCAGGGTGCGGTGACTTTGCTTCCAGCCTTCGCGTGCCAGGAAAAATGGAGGCAAGAAGAGTAAAAATAGGCATTAAACATAAGACAATTGTTGTCATTTCATGATAGCAAACTTGCCTCCCTGCCACTGTGGAGCTGGTGCATGGAGGAGACTTCAGCTGTCCCACAGCCTTTCTTGGATCACTTTGTAGGGGGATATATTTTTTTTTGTGGAGTGATACACATGCTTTTTCAAGGGGAGAGTTTTTGTTTGCCAAAATGCTTCTGGAGCGTGTGCAAACCTTCCTGTCAACCCAAGTGCTCCCATACCTGCTCACATTGCTATCTATACCACCTTGCAGTCAACCCAGCTCCAGCAGCACCAAGGAGAGCTTGGTGTGCCAGGCTTTCAAACATTAAACCCATCATGAGCAGCCTGTCTGCCAGCAAGTAATCTTTGACAGAAACGACCATGGGTTGTCCTATTCAGTCACTCATCCTGTCATCCTCTGTCTATCAGAGCACAATTAATGTATCCGCAACCACACATGAAAAAAAGGAACTTGTAATTCTTTTTTGCACCCACAAAAAGCTGAAAAGTGACCAGCAAAAGAAGAAAACTCCACTTGGTCAGTATTTTTTTTTTCTTTTTGCAAACCATGTGCTAAAAATGCTTTCCTGCCCAAGGAAACTTCATATGAGGGAAAAGTAAAGCTAACTTACAACTTCTTAAAAATAGGACATAGTGTTTTATAATTCCTCCCCTCCCCCCATTGCTGTGCAGAGCCACCCCACCCACATGAAACTGCCATCTGACTCACTCCTGTGCCTCACTTGGAGAGAAAGGCTTTCCACCAACGGGGGCACCTGGTCAAGAACATGACATTCAGGGTGGTGTTGCCACTTTACACATTGAATAATTTTAAGCAGCTTTACATCTATTACTACAGGGACCTTTGCATAGACATAAGCATTACCAATGGAATAGACATGTTGTCATATCCTTGCAGTAAGTAAAGAGATCAGATCTTCTGGAAAACTAGTTGTCTTGGGCCAAGCTGACTCAGTGGCATGGACAATAAGACATCCCTTCTGTATCAGTTCATTTGCAGTGTTACACTCCTCAGGCAGTAAGTTACCCTCTGCTATTCTGGGAACACAGATTTGACCTCTGTTACAGGGGTTTATTGTCAACATGTGTCCACTGGGAGCCTCAGTAACTTCTCCCATTGTCTATTGTCTTATAAACAGGCTTATAAAAGTGCTGCAGGAAAGCCAATAATGCACCAAAGTGGAAATTACTGGTAACTGAAAAGCTTAACTTTCAACTTCTACATCTTGCAGTGGTAGGAGAGGTCAGGCCAGAGGGAGAAACACACAGCTTGCTTTTCTTGGTGTCCCTATGCCTTCACACATGGGTGTGTGGGGATGCAGAGCTGCCATGCTGCTGCAAGCTTGCTCAATGCATGGCAAGGAGTACACTGATGTCAAAAGCACTGTGTGAACTGCAGTTACTGGTCTCCAATGGCTTCAAGGGGAAAACTAAAAAGAAGAGAGAGAAGCTGGTAGCAAAGAAACTTTGCTGGCTGACCCTAAAGTGAAGTGTAATATCTTCTTTACCAAAACTCCAGTTTGTAGCTGGGCTATTGTAGTAAGCACAGAAAAGCTGTTTTACAGTTAATAACATTGAAGTTACTCAGCTTAATGCATGAATGAAACAAACCCTTTGGAGTGTGTTCACCCAAGGGAAGACAGTGTCCTTAGGAAATATCCCAATGAGATCTGTTTAGTCATCTTCCGTTTCATAACATTCAACCTCTAAACTGCGATGTGCAGAGGCAGAATCCCCTCTTTTTTCTGGGATGGCCTCAACACTTTGAATTTGCTGCTATGACCAGGCAAACAAAGGGCATTTGCAGGCATTTTTGGGAAAGAGAGACAAGTTCCTCCCCACG
The DNA here is from genome assembly GCF_949628215.1 of Phalacrocorax aristotelis. NCBI lineage: Eukaryota > Metazoa > Chordata > Aves > Suliformes > Phalacrocoracidae > Phalacrocorax > Phalacrocorax aristotelis. The sequence goes on along the minus strand of NC_134280.1, from coordinate 53,369,801 downwards.
TGGAGCAGAGCAGCATTCAACACCTGAGCAATAGGTGGGGATGAGCCAGCAGGTAGCCGCTTTTCCTGGGCCACCAGACCTGACAGAGGGGGCAGGAAAGGAGAAAAATGGGACAACCAAAGACTTATATCAGCATTGCTGCTAGAGGCATCCTATCCCCTCTGGTAGCAGAGAAGGGGGCACTGCGTCCCTCAACAGCCATTGGTAGGTTCCAGGACTAACAAGATGCCAGCTGGTGGGACATGCTGTGCTGTCAACCAGTAAAGTTCAGCCAGGGCAAGGGGAAGCCACCAGTGTGACCAGAACTATACAAGCATGAAAAAACCAGAATTTTTTTTTTAAAAAATCACTTAACAAAGAGGAAAAGAGAGCAGAAACCCTAAAGAAACAGATAAGCCACTATGGAATTCACTGGCCATCCCTGCTGCATCTCTTCCCACATGCCACCAAGGATGGTGAGGTCAAGGAAGAGTTTTTAGCCTCTCTTTGTATTTTTAATGTCCCTGGTGGGCTCCTGCCCTTGGTGAAACCTTTGCCTTCCTCTGAGAGCTGTCAATGCCAACATACCATACAATGCTGCAGTAAGAACCCTCATTGGGTGCACCCCTGAACTAGGCTCAGCAATGCCATGGTTTGGGACAGCAGGACTGGTGTGCAGCCCTGGGCAGCCCTCCTGCCTGCACCATGCCCTCTCCACTGTCCTGGAGCTGTTTACTGCCCGTGGTCATGACTCTTTCACCAGGAAAGCAAAGGCTTCCATCCCAACAGGGACCATTTAAAAATTGCTCAAGAGCCTGCAAAGGTTATGTTGCCTTGCTTTCTGAAGGCAAAGCAGTTTTAGCTGGAAAAGAAAGAAAAACACCCAACAGCAGCAGCAGCAACAACAAAAAAAGAACAACCCATGGTGTTTGTTTACAAGAGCACATTCATTGCTGTCTGGAGGGTTGTCTCAGTCTAAAATGAAAAGGGGTGGCACCAGGGAAGCTGTGCTGATAAACAAGTCCACCTCCCACCGTGGGGTGGTCCAAGAGCTGGCTTTCCTCACCTCGCCAGGCAGTCCCAGCCTCCTCCCTCAGTGGACCCTTCGCACCCATGAAACCCTGGGGAAGCATGGCTTTGGGATACTGATGGGCAAGCAGCTGCTGCCCTTCACTGCGCAGCCCCTGCAGGCTAGAGAAGGGTCTTGGCATGAAGAGCTGGGGTTGGTGTCTGCTTGGACATCCCCATGGAGGAAATGGGGGGCCTCACATCCCTGTCCACTTTGATCTGCAGTGCTGTGCCCCTCCTAGGTGCCTTGCATGCCTGACTACAGAGAGGAGACCTAAGCTAATCTTGCTTGTACAGAACAGAGCAGAAACTCCCACGAAGCATGCCAGACCTTGTCCAACTCCATCTGCAGCCATTTGACTAACCACAACTGCACAGGTAAGACAGAAAGGTTGTGCTTTGGCTGCTCCTGGTGCATAAGGCATCATTGCAACATGCAACCTGGTTCAGTGATCAAAGGGACACAGAAATACTACCAGGACACATGCGAAGATGTATCCTGGTATAGCGTATGTACAAGGAAGGCTAAATAAAAACATTTGGGGGCCCTTGAAGTCTCAGAAGTAGCATCTGTGACTGACTGTCCATCCCAACATACAGTTGTACTCAAGTACAACCCACCCAGCAGCTGTACAATTACTTCTACATTCAAAACACCTCTGAAAGTTTAACACCCATGCACTTTCTAAAGTAGCTTTTTTAGCTGTGATTAATATTTGAATTTTGGAGTTACTATTGACCTGTTCTTCACCTGTCAAAATGGTATGTTGCTTCTCAAAAGCAGGGTCGACTTCCTTAAATTGTGCAAATGCAATTTTGCCCTGAGTGGTGACAAGAAACACTTTTAAAGTTGCAGAGCTGTAATGCTTTAAAATAAAAAAGAAATCCAGTAAAAAGATCAACTCTCTAGAGCCTTCGGTATCTTCACACCTCGCTGTACCTACACAGACAGAGCAGTCCATTTTCCCCCTAAGCTCAGGCAGTGGGAGTGAACCTTGCTGATATGCCTTCCTCTAGAAAAATGTTTTCTTCATATCCAGCCCAACAGAAACTGTGCCCATGTCATGACACAGGTGAGGAGAAGGGGTATGGGGTTTTGGAGGGGAGATATTGCCTGACTTCAGGACATCTTCATGACCACCGTATCACCCTCTGGTAAGTGGGTATCCAGCTTTGGTCCTACAACTGCATTATTCAGCTGATCCTCTCTCAGCTCTGATTTAATTTCTCCTTAAAACTGCTTTGCTATTAAGCCATGGAAGTAAAGCAACCATTTGGACCTTAAAACTTAAAAACCTCAAGAGTCACAAGTCTTCCATTTATGCCTTTCTTATGTGGTCCAGACACATTTTTCAGGCTTGTAGCATCGTCTGAACCCTGTTTTCCTTTATTTTGCCTCTGAAATTGGCACTGAAGTCTGTTTGCACTATGTAATCAAAAGGTATATTTTTTGCCACGGCGCTACATCTTGCATGGAAAATGGTCTCTCTCATTTCTTCCCCCTGTAATTCTCAGAGTGGCTTGGCACTGTCAGGGACAGGTGCTTAAGAAATGCTGATATATGGCAATTTCATGTTATTGCGTGAAGCTGAAACTTGTTTGCAATGCTGATATAACAGAGGACGACTACTGTGCTTCAACTAAACCTTGGATTTATTAACAGCGCACAGGCTGGAAACGTGAATGGCTGGCAAACCTGCATCCTCTAGCATCTGTAGAAAGACATGAATTAAACCCCCCTTATTCCGTTAAGAAATGATTTCAGAAATCCGGAGCACAAGTGGCGAGTTCTGGTTGGCTATTGGCGACGTCAGACGCATGTCAATAATATTACTTAATGGGTTTTCCTTGTCTTTATTCATAAGTTCCACTTCATGCAACCATTGCCCCAAAGGGTAATTATTACACTTTTTGGGTGGTTTTGCTCTTTTGGCCTTTGGCCTCATGCCTCAGAAAACCACCCAGGGTATCCGGTCTCATAGAAAGGCTTTGTGGCCAGTTGTGCTTTCTGGAGTAAGTACTTTTTCTTTGCTTTTTTCTCCTAGCTTACATAAGCTACGTAAATGTTTCAAAATATCCTTGGTTTCCATCAGTCCTACGACATCATTGCCTACCCTAAAGAAGAGCTATGCCCCGCATCTCTGGACGGCTGAGGAAAACAGCGCCAGTGGGATGCTCATTTTTCTTGGAGTGGAATAACAGGCACAAGAACATGTTTTATGCAAAAGGATGTTTTGGAACAACTGTTTTACTTAACATTGCATATTTACAGAGTTCTAGTGTCTTCAAACATACGATACAGTTAGGAGCCTCGGAGCTGATATTTACCTGTTTTAATACATCGCAGTATACATTTGGGTTTTTTTTGGTGGGGGACACAAGACTCTTTACCCATACACTTTCAGTTTACTTCAGATTTGTAGTTGATTTTTATACCATATTATAACCATATTTATTTAAGTTCCCACATTCTGTCAAAATCTGTTTACACAAAGAACATTTGTTTTCACTACTGCTTGCGAGGAATGAAAATAATAAGTGCCAAGGGATTTTAAGAAGTTGAGAGAATTAGTATTTGGAAACAATACATTCGTCTGCTTCTTAGGGAAAGATTCATGGAGGACAGATTCTCCACTAAATCTATCAGGATGAAGAAGCTCTCACAGAGACAAAGCATATCCCGTCTCTTATCAAGTTTCGAATATTTTATAAAATCAAGAGAGTTTCTGGAAAAACAATAGTTTTTGGGTTTTTTTTTCAAGAGAAAAAAGGATAAAGTAGGTTAAGATAATTTTGCTTGTTGAAATTGAAAGCTGGAGTCTGGCACTGAAAACTAGCATCTGCTGCTGCCCAACAGCATCCCTTTCCACTTGCACTGCTTTGCCATGATGTGTGCTGAAATAAGAGTTACGACCAAATTATCTGTCAGAGGTTGTTTGTCATAGCTTTAATGCACCACTGTAAATTTCAGCATGTACTAGACTGGGTAATTCTGATTTTAAGACTATCATAAAGAATATTTTAGCTCATTGCATACTGCTTGCATTTCTGAACATGTAGGGTTTTGCTTCAACATTTCTCTGTCTCAGAGGCTGATGTTACAAAATATCAGGGGTAATTCTGAAGCTTTGGTTTTCAAATAACAAAAGAAAGGTAAAAAAGAGGGTTCTATCTATGCCTTATTTTGTGGTACTACTTAGAAAATGAACAGAACAACTGCTTGTAAGGCAATCCTCATCTCATTTGCTATTCAGGTGCAGACTGAGTAATGGCTCCCCAAAAATCAGCATTAGCATTACCACTTGCAAATCCTGACACATCATCAAAATTCATGTCATTTGATTTTAGATATTATAATACCCTTTACATTTCAAATATTCCTAGGAGATTTCCTCTGCTATCTGGAAAATAATGAAGTATGTAATGGATTATTCCCTTCTTGACTGTGTCCTAAGAAGTTAGAAACAGGGGGATATTTCCATTGAAGCATTAAATAAATAAAAAAAAAAAAAGGAAGAAAGAGGAAGATAAGCCCCTTTTACCAAGCCTTCAGTTATAGATCTATTCTGATGCAAATATACAGCTGAACTGATGTATTTAAGCTATGCGTGAATACCAGGCAATCCCCCTATATTCTGTAGTCTATATGAATGTCTTTAAATATGACTGTATTATTCTGTGATCCATACGTGTGCCTTCTGTAGGGGAGATCTCAGTTATTTTGTCTTTTAGAGTCCCTAAGCACCAACCAACCAAAAGCTGTTTCTGGAGGTTTGTTGTTAGAGGCTAAGGTAGAATCTGTTTATGATCCATTTTGTTTGCCTGCCGCCTTAAACCTGGCCATCCATCATGAGCCAATGATGTTTTCCTGCAGAAAAAGCTTTGTGGCAATTAACATTTTCTTGCTGCTCAATAACAAATAGTTTATCTACTTACCCCAAGCCCCACAGCCCTCTCCTGCCCTGCAGCACGCTAATTCTGACCACCCTGTCCAGTGCCAGGTTCCCCACTAAAAATGCTTTTAGCTTGAACTGCATTGACTGTAAAGTACAAGAGGTTGCAGGAGACAGGCAATGCCTCCTAATGAAAGCACCTGCCGAAAACTAAATTATGATCTTTTATCCATGGCCCTTCTTGGTCAGAGAAGCATGTGACTCATCTCCTGCTATTCTCAGAGCAGCACCCAAACACCTGTAATTGCTGTCAGCCTTTACTTGTGGAAAAATGATAGTCATCCCCACTCGGTAGCCTGCAGGAACGTAGGCATCGCAAAGGATGTTTGCAACATAGGATGGCCACAAAAGACCTGAACGGTCCAAAGTCACCCGAGAGAGGGCCAAGTCCCCAGATCTTCCCATTTGAGGTGCACTATGATGCTCAACATCATATTAAATATTCAGCGATCATTTCTATTGCTGGAGGACAGCTTCTCTCTTCACTCAAGACCTGGACTCTCTCCTAAATAAATTTGCTCAGACAATAAATCAGTGACAGTGCATATGTCTCATATTTTTAATATACAAAGAACATAGATATTTAAAGGGTTTCCTCCTTGAGTTGCAGGGTAAGAAGCCAGTTAGGTCCTGCTAATGCCTTGGTCAGGGTGTCTGATGAAGCTTGGAGATGAGCTTGCTCCATCAAGGCTGTGCTCATGCCCTTCTCATCCTGTCTCTTGGTCTGCAGCTTATTTGGTCTTCATTTCTGGAAATCAGCTCCTAAGAGGACTGTGCAGGCATATCTGATACTTTCCGCCACGTATTCAGCACAAGACCCATGAGGCATGAAGCCTTTCGAGATTATAGATGGCGCACAGAAAAATAATGCAACTTGCGTGAAGCATTGACTGCATTGAAACTTGCTGAGTCCTGGTCACTAACCAAAAGTGCTCACCACTGCTTGGAAAGCCAGTGGAGAGCCCTGTCGTTTAAGCCAAGTCACACAACATATTTCTCTCATGACTAGATTGACATGAGCCCAGTTCAGGGATGTTATTTCTAGGCCACAAGCTGGTGCAAAGCAAATTTAATTGTTCCACAAACAGTATCCTGCGTTTGTTTAGGGTTTGTCATTTCCACGGGCCTCTCATTAATAAATGAGTATGCAGGAATATTCGTGTAACATTAATAGCCAGAGGGCATTTGCTGGAAGATTTGAAGCAACTGGTCACAGAAACATCATGTGAAGTCTTTCCATGGGTTAAGCAATGAGACTGATGGCTCCACACAGCTGCTCCGGTTTGCTTTGCTATGGTGCAGGTTTGCAGAGAGGTTGCACTGCCTGGAAGCACCTTGCGCTTGAAACTGACAGCTGTCCTCAACCATGACAGCCACAGGAATAAAGCCAGGCAAATGCTGCACAGCTTCCCCGTGGCGCTGGCTCCAGGGACTGTACTCCAGGAGGTTGCATTAAGAAAGTGCCCAGCTCTGGGCAAGGCTTCCACCACCCTCTCCCAGCCCCCTACACCCATCCTTGCCCTCCCTGATAATGGTGACCCCCTCTCAGCTGCTGTTTATTTATCCTAGCTGTAGTGTAAAAGCTATAGAACAAATAGCCTGTGTAGGGGGAAAGCAAAGCACCAAGCTAAAATAAGAAAACTCGTCTCTGCGAGGAGGGGAGAGAGGCAGACTCCTGCAGCTAATAATTCTCAGCATGGCCTAGAATAAGCTAAATCAGGGCCGCCGGGAGGCGTCCCCGGGGGTCTGCACTGCCTGGTTCTCCAGGCGTGAAGAGAGGCAGGAGCAGCAACTGAAAAGCTTGTCTAGCTTGACAGGTCCCATCCATCTCTGCATTAAAGGGCAAGACCCTTCACTGCCAGAGGTTCTGTGTCAAAAAAAGGAAAGAGATTTGGGAAATCTGCTGGTGGTGTGTGCTCAAACCCTTTGGCATCTGCTTCACTGCAGGACTGACTTCGGGACCTCTAGCAAGCCAAAACAGGGCAGCCACAACAGACATGCACATTTCCCTGGGCTCAGCATCCCTACCCCTACCTGCTACCTTTCAGGAGCTACAACCCTCTCCCGACACACCTGTCTCTGAAGGGGCCAATCCCAGTTGCAATCCCTTGGTTATTAGGGTAGGAAGTGAAAAAAAGGGGAATCGAGCTGGAGCCAGTGAGGAGGAGACCAAGGAGAAAGCATGCTGAGAACAGGGCTGCTCATAACACTGGTGTTCCTCGAAATTGGAGGCAGCCACACCTCTTCCCACATGCGGCTGGACCCCGGGGCAGGCAGCGCACTGCTTCCTGTTGTTAGAAAACCTTGGGACGCTCTCACAAGAAGCAAGCTTATTAGTGAATGAGTCAGGAGAAAAAAGCATTGCCCTGCACAGCCCCAGCAGTGGGGCAGGGGGTTGAAACTGCCCGGCTCATCTCACTTGTCGGATCATGTCCAAGGAGCAGGGGAGAAGACAGTGAGTGGCTGCACAGTGCTCAAGCACTGCGGCTGAGTGTGGTGAATATCTAGATGCACAAATCCATCCAAAATTCCCAAGAATAACAGGAAATCCAGCCGCTAATTTTCCATCTCACTTGCTTTGGGGCAGGCGTGCACCCCGCAAGGCCCGGCGCCAGAGAGCCCCGCAGAGCCTCGGGGCAGGGGACACGCAGACGAGATAACCACATGCTCCTGAGTTGTGAGAGAAGAAAATAATAAAAATAATAATGATAATTACAAAAAAGAAGCGGCTGCCCTGGCAAACAATAGTGGGGAGGCTAAGCACCCACACAGCTACCACGGGGAGGGACGACCCAAGCCCTGTCCCCCTCAGAGGGGACTGAGGAGGCAGCAAGCACCTTGGCTGATGCCGTGCTTGCTTGCTGCGCGCTCACTGTGCTCGCTTTCCCCCACGGCCGCGCATTATCATCATTTATTCATTCCATGACCTTGAAATCCCTCTCCCTTACCAGAAAAACAACTAATCCCTGTCAGAAACGTGGGCTCTACAAAAGAGAGGGGGGAAAAAAATCCACACCCTAAAAAAAATAAAAATCATGCAACCTCCCATGTCGCTTGTATTAGGTCAGATGGGAGAACTTATTTAATTAGTGACTTTTATAGGGCTTTATTTTTCGATGCCCAGTGGAGTAGTTAAGATTGGTAATAAGAAAGAAGTCTGGTCCCGCGCCAGCCCTCCTAAGACAATGGTGCAGGGAGGAAAGAGCCGAGCAGTATATTTGAGTGTTTTCAATGCTTTTGGTTTTTGGGTTTCTTTAACTTTATTTTTCAGTGTCTTATTCTAAAACCATTTGAAGGGTGTACATGGAGGGGAAGGAAATTGTTTGGGGTGGCCTGAGGGGAAGATAACGATGAATAATGGAATGAACCCATGGAAACTGCTTCTCGCTCCAGTTTCTCCACGGCTGGGGAAATTTCCCCTGAACGAGACCTGCTCCAGCACAGAAAGAGGATGGTTGGCAGATCGTCAAACAACAGATTTTTTGTGTATATGGAGGTGGACGGGTCAGGTGCATAATTACAATGGATAACTGGGAGGAGGGGGGCATAAGAAAAGTGCCAATTCTATTCTGTTCATGCTACTGTCTTCTCCTGACCCATTCCTGCTGCTCAGCCCCTTAACAAAAAAATACTGCAGGCTTTTTCCTCCCGTACTTTCCACTGAAGGAACAGGGAAGGAGGATTCAGGTTTACAAATGTCTTACCATGGGACTGTGCATTCCTCAGCATGCAGGACCAGCTGTGGATGCTGGGGAGTGGGGCACCTTCCCCAACAGACCTGGACCACACCAAATGGCTTGGGGCCACTCTCCTGGGACGAAATGCAGCACTTAGAATATAAAGCAAACCAGATGTTGTGTTACATCTTTTACGGCAGTGGGGTTTTGCTTTCTTCAGGCCCAAGAGCTGTGCTACCCACTCACCGCCCATTGATAGGGGACCTTCCCGAGGCTGATGGCAAAGCTTTTTGATGCCAAGTGTTTGGAGGACATTCATAGGCCACCGCCTAAGACAGTAGCCTCACCAGTGGCCAAAAAGCCCCATGCAGCCTAGTTGCTCAGTAGCCAAACTTTGCTACTTGGGAGGGGAATCAGCCTGTTTCCTGACAGCAAGAAGAATAATGTAACAGCATTCAATAAATTCCTAGCAAACACAACCAAAAAAAAAAAGCCAAAAAAAAAGAAAAAAATTAAAGCTCTGTTGAGCTTTGTCCTTTGCAAAATGAAAAATATGGTTGTTTTGCTCCACAGGAGGAACAGCGGAATCGGCTTTAAAATCGACAGCAGATTTGGCCAGATGCCACAGCCCTTTTGGCTTCAGCTTCCTTCAAATAGTCATCTCCCTGCCAATTTGGAGTGCACAGGACACAGTTACACACCTGATGATACACTGAGTAATGGCCTTGGCTTGCAGCTATCTGGTCCATACAGCAGGAAAGTGGGAGGGTGGACATTTATCAAAGGTGCTCATCTGAGCGGTCGTGGCTTCCCTGTGGCTGCAGCTCCCTGGCACGGGAGCCAGCACTGCATCATGCCAGAAGGGATGCAACTGTTGGTACCCGAAGGATGCACAGTGTCCCCAGGGTTCAGCAGGTGACTGGTTGCAGAGACACAAGCTCACAAATCACCACTGGCTCTACCAGCATCTCAGAACTTCAAAACAAAGCAAAATAGACATCCTGGCATTTAGAAGTTAGGGAGTTTGTACTGTAGGGATGGTGTTTGGAGGGCATGCAGGAGTTCATACTCCTGGACCTGTCCTTGGTGTAAGTAATTGCGTCACTATGAGCTCCTTGGCTGCTCGCTGTAATACGCTGACATCCCACTATTAAAGGTTTTCTCCCCCTACCATGTTAGGGATCCCACTGCAACACTGGGTGGTCTAGGCTTCCCCCCTGCAAAAGTGCATGCAGCATGGGGTTGCTTCAGTCCAAGTGCTTCACGGTGCCTGTGTTTCCTCTGAGCGCCCAGCCTGCCTCTTGCTGGTGCTTCACAAACCCTTATCTTTTGCTACTGGTCTCTCACTCCATCCTCACCAACCACAGCGCTGTTGCAAACCAGCACCTTCAATGCCATTTTCTGGTCTACAGGGGAAGGATTTGCTTGGGAGAGACATGGGACATAGGATGCCCTGCCATAGCAGCTGAGAGGCCAGAAGGGCTCTTGCGCAAAAGCAGAAACTTTAGGAGCACGTCCTGGTATCTATACAGTTATTTGTATCAGAGCGTTGACAAGAAAGAGCTTTCAGCACCACAGCTTGGGTGACAATATTTCTTTCCTCACTATTCCTGCCTTGACATCAGCCAGAGAGTCAGGGCTCCACAAGGGCATCGTAAGATAGAAAAGACAATTTGAAGAAGTTAGAAATGGGAAAGGACATATTGTAAAAGTCATTATCAAACCTTCCCTTCATTCCCTTCACATTTTTCATGGGGAAAAGTGTTCCCTCTGCAAAAAGAAATTTGGAAAATTTCCACCTATTCTACTGGCTGCATCCATGGGAGTATTTCTGCCTCTGGCAATAGCTTCTGCTTGAGTCTTGCTGTGCCGATGAGACATACGGCTCCGACGTATGGCTCCAGTATCTTTCTTGAGCAAGGGCTGGTGTGAGCAATACAGCAGGAGGTGCTACAAATAGGCAGAAAGATTTGCAAAAATACGGAGTGGGAAGAGTGTGCTGTTGCAGCTGAGACCTGCGCTTGCTACATGTAATGCAAACAGTACTCTTCTCCCAAAACTGCACAAAGCCAGCAGCTAAAATAACTGCTTTTTGACCTTTTTAACTTCTCCCATCTCTCTGAGCCCTGCCATTCTCCTTTTGCCTGCCCCAGCCACCTGCCTTTGTCATTAGCAATAAATAGGTGACATTTCATTGCTGTGGAAGCAGCCTGAGATATTTTGGGCCAAGCCAGCCAGGCTGGGGCTCACAGACCCTGCTGGCCAGCGAGAAAAGACACCATTAAAGTCACCTTACCACCCATCCTGGAGTTACAAGGTCTGCTGAGAGCAACGTAACTGTGCACAGTGGCTGGGATGTTCAGGGATGTCCCAGGTGCAAGCTGGCTGGGCTGGAAAGTAGTTACCACCTGGCAGTGGCTTCTGGATCAGCAAAGAAGAGAAGGAGGGAAAAACAGGGGCAGTATGGCTGGGAGCAAAACCCAAGTATGAAGCAGCTCTGGTGGGACTGGTGTAAGGAAAGAGAGATCTCCACTGGGTGACAGGCACTCGACAGTAGTCTGCTGCAAGTCCCTGCAGCACTTACAAAAGAGGCAACCTGTTGGGCACTGGGGGCTGAACCTATGTGACTGAGCATGGAGGGGCCCCAGACCATCAGGGAGGATGGGTCACCAGGGCAGTGGGATGGAGGTGCTCAACTCTTTCAGGTACCCAGCTCCACAGAAGCTATCTGCAAAGGTACTTTTAAGGCTCTGGGCGTTGCATGCTTCAGTCACGTTTTAAAAATAGGATGGGAGACTTCTATATCACTTAGGTATTTTGGAAAATTTTACTCAGCCTTTCTGCAGCTTCTGTCAATCCTTCTCAGCACGGTGCTGAGTAACATACATGGCATGTACACAAATAGCACACTTTCCTGGCCCCTCTCAGTCATGGTTGGACACACCACAAAGGACTTCCCCAGCTCTCCTCCACACTTCAGCAAGAAGGGTTTGGGGAGATAACACCTCTGGCTCTCCTGGCAGCAGTGCCCCCCTGTCCCTGCGGTGCCAAATGGGACACCAAAAAGTCCATAGCACTGCAACACCAGGGTGAAGGGTGCCTCAGCAAGGAGATGCTTTTATCTCCAGAGCAAAGGTGGTGCTCAGGTGCAGCCTCCTCTGGGTCTCCAGGGACTTTCCCACTATGGCAGGTGCTGGCCCAATGCAGAACCTCTGAGGTCTTTGCTGCAACCCAGTGGAAAGATGACGGCACATGACCTTGTGTGGGTCCCTTCACCTGTCCTGAGGTCACTGCTGGACAAAAGTATCAATCTGTGATCATAGAGAAGTGGATCAGGGTGAGAGCACTGCCCAGTACACTGCCAACCGCAGGGAGTTAGCAGTGAGGAAGGATGTTTTCTATTTGGGCTTTTTCAGATCAGAAAACTCTGCAAAGTTCAGATCAGACAGTCCTATCCAGATTGTAGGGACTGTTTGTTCCCAGTTTTGGCAGGGTCGTGAATGATGCATGAGTAACAGCATCCCTTAATTAGTGTAATATGCTGTACCAGGTTAGAAAGCACTCTCTGGTTTTATTTTTTCACCATGTGTGTGTGTGTATTTCTCTTTAAAGGAGAAGGGAATGAAGAGAAAACATTGCAGTTGTGTTTTTGTTGGTTGGGGCACCAATGAACCCTGTTCCGATTGGGCTGGTTATGAATCACTGGAGAGCCATATCCACACCAAACAGCGCTGCAGCCAACCTGATGTCTGCTTGGCAGTTGTAATAAGCAAAAGCTCCTTAATTATTGTTTTTGCTGCCTGAATCTCAGTGGAATAAAGAGAAAAAAAACCCAACACCTTTGAATTTATGAGACTGGGTGCATAGCAGGGTGTGTGCACCTGTGTGTAGACATGTACTGACACACGCATGGTTTGCTTTGACTCTTGGGATAAAAGAGAAAGCTCCATCACTGGTTTTATTTACCTTTGCCTATCTGACTCCCTTTCTTCCCTCCTCTGCCTGTTTTTGTCTGGGGCATTTGCAACGTGCCCATCACATCCTGGCCATCGGGAATGATGTCTTCATTACTGTGACTACAAAGGACATTGCCTGCCCTCCCACCCTTCCTCCCATGGCACATTCCCCCAGCACTGCTGTACCCAGGAGCTGCTCTGCCAGTCCCTGGCCATCACCTCTGCCCACTCTTTGGGGAGAGACCCTTTGCCAATGTGTCCTCTGCCCTAAGCATCTCTCCTACTCCTGCGCCAAGAGGAGCACTGCTGCCTGCCCTGAAATACTGGGCTTAGCCTCTTCTCCTCTGACTTATGCTTTTTCCAGGAAGGGATGCCTCAAAATCTCCCTCCTTTTTCTCCTTTCCTCTAGGGCTTCCCAGAACCACCAGAAAGGTGCTGCTGGATGATGCTGAGCCTAGGCTTTGACTGGCACTGCTGCTGTTTTTTCCTGTGGGACCCTCTTGGCCTCTCCCCGCATGGGGACCGGGGCAGCAGGGGGAAATCACCAGCACTAAAGTCTGTGGAGCAGAATGGCACTTGGGTCTCGGACCGGTGTGGAAAGAGAAAGCTCTCTCCCACTGGGTAACCCGGCAGCAACTGCTATTTCAGTAAACATATCATTTTGTGCTCAGTAAACACACATTCCAGAGGAATGCTCTCATTGTTTTTTTGCTCTGTAATGCATTAATGAAGAAATAAAGTTTAGGTTGTGTAATGGTGACAGCTTGAAGTCATTTTGCCTAGTGTTATTTCTCAGCAAAGGCTCAGCTCACCCTGGAACGGGAGGAAGAAAAAAGAACAGATTTCACTTCAAACTCACCAACATGTGCAAAAAAAATCAAAACACGACAGCAATTAACTCCCCTCCACATGCCCCAATAAAACTACCTCTCTCACTCGCTCCGAGCTTTGTCACGTATGGGGCTGTTTATGGAGGAGACAATACAAAGTAGGTTTATACAAGGCTCTTGTTTTAATTTTTGTTTTATATCCACTGGAACCCTCAAGTAGTGAATTCATTTCCTGATATAGTAAACATTTCTGATGGCCAGGATTCTTTCTCTTTTCCCAAATGAACACAAACCCCTGGTCTAACTCACCAGCAGTACAGTCTATACAAACAGACCCATCAGCTACATTTTCAAAGAATGCATCTTAAGCACGCAGCTAGGAAAATAAACAAACAGCAACGCCTTCACGAGAGCCTGGCAGACCCCACCACAAGCAGGAAGCTTTTCTCCCTGAAATTTTCTCAAGCCCTCAACTGCATGTGGAAAAACTATCAGCTTTTCCCCATATTCCAGAAAACAATCTTGTTCTCGCAGTTGCACACGGATGGCTGCCGGCTCACTGCTAAATGATCTATGCAGTCCCTCTGATTTGTGACCCTATTTGCACTATGCAAATGTCTTCTGACAGCTCTCTTTTCCTGTCAAACAATGGCCCCTGTAACAAAAAAGGAAATCAGTAACAGGCAAAAGCTGTTCTCTCTTTTTCTTTGCTTTTTTTTTTTGTTCCTCTTTTTTTTTTTTCCTCCTGGTTCTGGGACTAACTGTTAGTAATTACTCTGAAATATTCACAAACCTTTTCCTCTCCCAGACTGTTTTACTCATCCTTGTGGCCAACTCAACATGTCTAATATAATTGTTCTTCTAAAAGACCTAAAATAAAAACAAACAACCCAATGATCAACCAGGTAAAAAACACATCCTGTCGTTTTTTGATATACATATCTCTATCCATACACCTACAGACAAAAAAAAAAAATATACATATTTTTTGACTGATTTGAGGATCTTTTACTAGTCTGCCAGGAATAATTTAAATATTGTTTTCAAAACAGAGAAACATGAAGTAATGAGAAATAAGATGGTGTTGGTGGCTGGGGGAGGATGTGCATAGGGATGAAGACACACCTTTCTCTCTAGTAATCTCTCCATTCTTCAGAGCATCCATCCTGCCCTAAACTATGCATCCTGCCCAAAAAAGTGCATTGCTGGTGGCCATGCCTTCCCAATGGCAGGTAGGGGACACCTGATTCCAGCCCCTCCCAGTACATGGGTGCTCTGCCTTTGATTGCAGTGGGAAAAGGACTGCATTCAGAGACTTCAGGGTACTTACACACTCCTGGGATTAACTTCTTTGTCTTTTAAATAATACATTATACATAATCCTAAACTGGGCCAGTTTTCCACCCCATCACACAAGCTTTGTGCCTGTAGGGCTCAGCTGAAGTCAATGGTGTTAATGTTGACATAAGATCACGATGACCAAGTGGGAAATTGGTCCCATAACACTTGATTGTCTTTTACAAAATTTTTCTAAATTATCTTAATGGTTTTGTTTGTGGTATGTGTTGCTCACTCTTGATTGTACTTCTGCCAAATTGTATTTTTAACTGTAAACACTGGCCTCTCAGAAAATTTAAGTAAAGCAAACCAGAAAAGATCTTCAAAATAATGTTACAACCTAATTCAATTTATCCCTTGGTAATTGCATTTGTAGGAAATGAACAACGCAAACAAAACAGAACCCAAGGCCTTCCAGCCATCACAATTGCTTTCGCATGTGGATGCATCGGTTACAGCCAGGATATGGTTAAGTCTCCAACTGTGTCAGGCAAGTGTTTGGAAGCTGCAGGGCTGTGAGGCGACACCTGCCTCGTAGGTGCCACCTATTGAATGTCAGCCCATTTGCCCACCTCGGTAAGCCAGCCCGGTCAGCTCTCCCATTGCTCTTCCTTTTCCTGAAATTCCCATCCTTAATTCTTCCAGTACCAATTGATCCACTCCATGCATCAGTCCCGCAGGAAATATAGCTGGACAACTACTCGCCAAACTCAATTAACCATGCAACTGTAGTCCTGTCTTCTGGCCCTGTTCCAGTAAGATACTTACACTCTTGCCTGATTTTAATCATATGAACTGCTCCGAGTAAATCCTGTTGAACTTAGGTCTCTGTTTGCAAATGCTGCAGGAACTTTACAGATGTGTTTGACACGCTGTTATTATGTGAATGGTTTCTCTTGCCATTTCTCAGTCTTCAGATTGCTTGTAAACTATGCAGCCTGACTACAGTTCAACTATTTGTTATTTGCCCTTTTTTTTGATTTGCGCTCTTCTCGGTAAGTTCATGCGTGTGTCCCTGTTTACTTCTGTCATGTGGCAGAGGTTCTCTTCTTTGATTCGAGGAGTCCTGAACCCACAAGCAGCTCTCAAACCAGTTATGCAAATCCCTTGCTGCACCAACCTGCATGAACACAGATTTGCACACACGTTTGTCATATTTACACAAGTATCCGCAATGTGTCCCCATCCTCTGAATATTTCAGCAAGTGTTGTTGTACCTGCCTGATAGCTTGCCAGAAGCAATCACTAGGAGAATCACTGTCAGTGCCAAAATGAACTCATGGTTTTTATTTGAGGGAGAACTTGTAAATAGTACTTTTCTAGCATTCACCCAGTTCTAAGTGGAACTCCCTGTGTGATGAACGCTGTTTACAGTGCAGCTCTGTTGTGAAACAGGGAAAAAAGGCAGTTTCTTGCACTTGCCGGCAGCATGCCAATGTGGTGGTGGAAGGTACATCCCCTCCTGCTGTCACACTTGCATGAAAAGCCAGAGACCCATTTCGTGCTCTGCTTTGCAATAAAAGCCCATGGCGATACACAAGATTTTCATGCTCTCAGAGCAGCAAATTGTAAGAAAGATGAATGGGAAAGACCTAAACTGGGTGGACAAATTTTGAAACTTGCCCCACAAGTGTTGCCATGGCTTCACCACTCAAAAAGCTGTTAATGGAAAGACATGATACACCCTGCAAAGAATGATGAGCTGCATTCGTTAGTAGATTCAAAGGCAAGGAAAGCTCATTCCCAAATAGGGGAAATGCAGGTAGCAGGTGAATTTCTGAAAAGCAGCCCTTCCTGGGCAAGCATAAAGCTGCGGAAACATGAGGAGCTCAGGAGTGGGGCGGGACCTGGTGCAGCACAGCAGGAAGGTGGACCAGAGAGCCAGAAGCCCCATCTCCACCATTTTGTCTGCCCAGGTAATTGTGGTTTCTCCTACACACCTCAAGAAACACACACTTTGCAATGATGAAATCACACTTTTCTCCCACAAGGGAAAAGGGAGGGCTTTTTCTTTCTGCTCTTCCCAAGTTTCACTGTGTTCGGAGTGAAAGGGAACTCTCTTTGCAGATGGAGCACAGGAACAGGAGTGTTGCAGTGTCCCTGCAAATGCCATGTAGTCCTTCTGAAACCTTGCATCTTCAGCCATTCAAGACCTGCTATTCTCCTCTCTGTACCATTCTCAGAGAGGAGGGAGAAACATCTGGAAGCTACTGGTGGCTCCAGAGTGGTTTGGAAAGCTGAAGGATGTAGAGGATTATACAGGAACGCCAGCTCACTTAGGGTCAACGCCATTAAAAATCAAGAGCTCCTCTGGCAGCGCGAATGGTATCACTCCAGATTTCTGAGACCTGAAGCCGCTTTTGTTCCTGTCTTTGACACAGCCTCAAGGTCTGATCACTACCCCCCTCAACGTTCATGTCTTAAATAAGAGCTGGATGCAAGCTCCTACTGTTCCAGGGAGTCCTTTTTGTCCCCAGGCTGGAAAGTAGGTGCCAACTTTAGAGACACTATAAGCCTCTCTTTTCCATTTAAGGCGTGTCCTCTCTTAATCTTCACTTTTTTGCCTTTTCTTTATTCCAATATTTAAAGCTGATTACTTTGCCTGCTACATTAACCATTCACCTGTTCCTGCAACTGAGGCATGGCTTAAACACTCTTTTGACACAGTCCCTTGAAAATGGGTTGCTCTGCTGCGGTCAATGAACATAGCGTGGGAAAAATGCATTAATACTTTCACTGGTAATGCTGAGGATGGCTATAAATAAACCCTTCATTACAGTATTTATATATTATGACATCATATAGCCACTTAAAACAGAGAGCAATTGGAAGTGTTGAATAATGTAAGGAGAATCGCCTCTACATTAGTTCCACTGTCATTGGCATTATGTATTGCTTGGTGATATTGCCATGCTCATTGCTTCACCCAGTGTTGCGTGACATTGGTGGTGACGTTAGAGTATCAGCAGGCCCTCTGCAAATGACATACAGTACTTTGCACGACACATGTAGCTTGGTATTATATAATAGGGGAGAATTTGGGCAGCACTTGCTTTTTTTCTGACCATTTCATTCACACAAGGTGTCCATTTCTTGAAGGTTTGCTTTAAAGCAGCCATCTAAACATGCCCATTGTGCAAGGCTCCAACACCCTCATGCATGGAGAAGTGGGGTGTGCATCGCAGTGGCCAACCACGCATCTTAGGAATCACCCCATGTTGTGCTGATGAGGCACACTGGGTGCTAGGTGGCTCCTGCGCACTCCCATGCCTTCTCCAGCCAGAGACATAGCTGAGAGAGATGGTGAGGACAGGACACTGAGATGCTCAGAGGCTGGCAAGAAGGCATTTCAGTGGTGAGACTCAAACTTATGTGGCCTGAATCCTACTCTGGGGAATATGGAGGACTTCCTCCCAAAACAAACCAGATTACTTAAAAGTGCTATTAAACGATACAAAAGTATCATAATTCCTTTGGGCTTTTTTTGTTGTTGCTGCTCTTCTTCCTTTTTTTAGAGGAGGGGAGTGGGTGGATGCATGTTTGGTGCGACCGTGCTTAGACCATGGCTGAGTAGCTTTCTTGCTGACTATGGATTTCAATTTCCTCAGTTTTGACAGGCTTCCCCTTAAGGAAGCCCAACAAAACAAAACCCCTTTCTCTCGACTTGAATGTCTCATTGCTGGTTTTCATGGCAGGGATGCCCATCTCAATTACACTGTGGTCAACAGTGTTCAGTGCCTCATTGATCGTCACTTGTCAGATGAGCTCCTGTGTGGCCTTGAGGACCAAGTCCAGAGGAGGATCTCCACCACAGTGCTTGAAAGGGGCTGCTCCAAAAACGCAGTCATTTCAGATGTTGAGAAATCACTTCTGTGAACCTTGTCCTCACATGACATATGACCAATTTCTGCACAAAGATCTGCAGTCAACTTTTATTACAGTTCTGATTTAGCTGCTTCTTTGATTTATCGCAACAATGCACATTCAATATCTTTCTTCTGATCTGGAGGCCAGAAATATAACTCTACTCATATGTTTGTATTGTTAGGACTTGGGATTTCACAGATTCAGAAACTCATTCATAGATTCACAGGGTTTAAGGCCAGAAGGAACCATGAGAACATCTGGTATGACTTCCTATATTTCAAAGCCATTCAGTTGCAGCCAATTAGCCCAGTACCGAGCCCAGTAGCTTTGCTTCATCTTCCAGAAAAACATCCAGCTCCGGACATAGCAAGATACAGGAATTTGAACACATCAGAAGCTGGAGATTCACCATCTTACTTGATTTTGAAGCTCATATTAATTAAAAAATATGCCTCATTTCTAATACATTTTTGTTTGGCTTCACATCTAGCTACCAGTTTTGCACCTTTCTTCACTTTATAACTGAGCAGCATTGCCTGGCAAGCCACATTCTTCAAACTTTGGAGTTAGGTTTTTTTTTGCCTGACATCTGGACAAAACGGTGATATATCAGAAGTATTTGTGAGTTAACTTTACTGCAGTTTTGGCTATTTAAAAACTCTTTGCACTGTTACTTGCATTATTTGTTGTTAAATAATACAGAAAAAAATCCCTTGGGATATTTAAAAAATATTTTTCAAAACACTTTCATTTAGAAAAATGAACAGAAATTGAACTTGCTGATGCAAAAAACAAACTGACATTTATTGCTGAAACAAGGGCTGTGACCAGACTTGTCAAAGGGCTTCTGAACACCTCATGCATTTTCCTGCCAATTGCATTATATATTATTGCTCCCCCCCCTTCCCCTTTGACATGGAGATGGAGATGGATCTGTGTCTCACACCCTAAAGTTGTATTTGCCCGCTTTGAAATTAGTTGTGCAATCTTATTCTGCATGCATTTTATTTTTGTGTACCTCTACCATTCGCTGAGAGTCTTGATCCTAAAGGGCTTGATCATTGCTGTGGTTTGTCCTTCTGGCTATGTGTCACAACGTACTTTTCTCACCATTGCCAATCACCAGAGGCTTCTTTGTTCAGTGTTATCCAACCTTCTTCTTTCTGAGCAGGCAAAAATTTTAATGCTACATGAATGACCTGATCATTTTAATTTCATTGTCTGAACTCTATGACTTTCTCCCCTCCATCCAAATGTCATTGGTTTTCATTATTTTTAGTGTACTTATTAAATAGCAGTGGAAGAGCTGGGAAGAATCAGATACTTTTCTCACATGGATTTCTCCATCTTTTGCAGTATATGAAATTCAAGAAAAAAAGCTGCTGTTTCGGCTGAGGAATGCAATAACTGCATGCTGGCAGGCAGAAATGCTGGTGACGTTAGCGGCAGGAATGTGTGTACAACCTAGCTGCTGTGTTGCTAATACTTCTAGCTTTTACCTCTGGGCCTGAAGAGCCACGTCATCCATCTAGCTGGAAGTCATGCTCTGAACTTGTTTTGGAGATCTGGTACATGATTGTAAAGACTTATAGCTAAGGAATGTGGCTGTGTCTCATACAGCACTGCATAAAAGCATCCAGTCTGGGGCAGCAGGGACTGTTGGCCTCCCAGGAACCACAGAGTGTGGAGGAGAAGAAAATCATTAATATTAATAGCACCAGCTTCAGAGGAGCACTCTGGGGCTCTGTCAGCAAGCATGACCCCAGCACACAAGGCATGGAACAAACCACATTGCCACTTTGCTCAAGGATGATCATGAGACGGATGTACCTGAACACTGCAGGCATGGCCAGTTACTGCATGTTTGTAGGTTTCTGGAAATGAGCTATCACTGGGCCCTTCTGCAGGTTCGTTTCACCAGTTGAGGGTATCCAAATACAAGGCTATGAAAAATGAGTCTTTGCCTGAGACCATACTTTCGCTGGTAGGAGGAGAGCATTTGGACAGAGGCAGACTGCCTGCTTGTTAAAAAAAAGAAAACCACACAAAAACCAAAACCAAAAACCAACAAAAAAACACCAGGGGATGTAAAGTCTGTGGCAAAGCCTGAAATTTCTGGAAAATTCTGACTTAATTCTTTCTGGGTATTTCTACAGATCCATCATGTATGAAATAGTTGCACATCTCATGCTGCTAATACATAAACTCCACATGGATCCTACCAGTTTTACAGGCAAGGAGCTGAGGTATAAAAGAAAGCGAGAGGATCTGAAGGATTGAGCCACTGGGGAAGCCTCTGGTGAAGGGAGGAGTTAGCCTGCTTCCCCCTAGCCACACTTACTCTCTCTTCCAGTCTTGCAACAGCCATGGGAGAGAAATAGCCAAGCCAGGCAGAGCTGTGACCCACTCCTCTGGATCTAGGCTCAGAGGTCTCCAAATGGCGAAAGCATTTTGGTGTGGGTGTGCAGGCTCAACCTCTTCTTCATAGAAAAAAAAAAAAAAAGAAAAAAAGATGTAAAACTGCTGTGAGGGAGCCAAAGGGGATTTTTCTTTTTTTCTTGGCCCTCTCACTACTTCTGTGGGAACCCAGCAGTATTGTTTCCAGAAGGCTTGGTCTCTGTCACCCAAGTCTTTGGCATGTTTGGGGACACCCTTACTACTTCCCTTTCCTCCCCTGCAGAAGAGTCCAACGCAGCTTTGACCGCAAAGCCCAGGAGGCCTTGGAGTTTGTCTGAAACAAAAGAAAAAGATTGCGAAAGGCAGTGGTGTCAAATAATGCTTCCATTTAGTAGGAATTTTGCTCCCCTTGCATTCCCAGGCAGCACCTGCTGTGTGAGGCTCTTGGCCAGCTCCTCTGAGCCTCTGTGGTAAAACAAACAAAAACAGCAGGGGAAAAAAATTCCTCTTTATAACGCCTGTTATCCTCAGGCTACCTTCCAACACTGCCTCGCCTCCCCATGTTGATGGTACTCTCCAGGGAAACAGGCTACTACAGGGCCAGAAAGCCTTGTGCAAATGGGCAGTTGAGCAACGGAGGAAGAGACCCTGTCTTACTGAAAACAAGACTGTTTTCCTTCTCTTCCTTCATGTCTAAATGCAGAAGGGTCCTTATTGATGTCCCAGCCAAAAAAAAAAAAAAAAAAAAAGACACGTGTTACTTCCATGGCAAAAGCAATTAGGAATTATCCTGCATTAGGGGAAAATAGGGTTGGGAAGGGACGGGATGGGAAGTCTGTCTGGAGGGCTGAAGAACATGGTCTTTGGCGATGTTTATAACCCTCTGCTCAACCCTTATCATGCACCATTCCTTCTCATGTGTCTTACAGTTTCAGGATAGTTTTGAAGTGATTTTGTGTTTCGGAGCGTGGTAGAACCAGCTGTGCTTGAGGTTGTTTATGGTTATCTGTGTCTGGCTCAAATGGTCCACCTGCCTCTTATCTGCTCAGCCCCCAGTGCTGCCACACCACCAGCAATACTAGTGGGGACTTGTGCGGTCTTCAGGAAATAGGTGAACCTCTCACAGGGGTTTAACAACATAATTCTCACCTCGTACTCCTCCTGTGACCCCTGCCTGTCCTGTACACACTCAACTGAGGAAGAAAAAGACTTTCAGGACCTTGTTTTTGATCCTTCCTTTAGGCAACAGCTTCCAGAGAGCTCTCCCGGGGCCAAATAGTGCTGCGTTTGATATGGACAGAGATTCACCAGCTGTTGTGATCACCTGGCCTGACTGTCGTAGCACACGCTATTGAATAACTGCTGGCATCCAAAGCAGATACAAGGACCCTGTAACCCTTGCCCTGTTTGCCAACATTGCCTTGATCTCCCCTGCGACAGAGTTCCAAGGCAAATTTCTTAGCAAACCATTGGGTCTACACTTTGACCAGTCTCTTTCCCTTCCTTCCCTCATATTGCATACCTGATTGAGAGTAAGGAGAAGAGCAAATATGTAGGAAGATGGAAGTTCATGCTGGGTAAAATACAGGGTTTGTCGAAGTGATGGGAGAAGTACATGAGACCTTCTACTTTCCTCCTCACCAGAGCTTCCACAAGGTGTGGGCCAACACCTGTGTACAACCCACGAGGGATCACGTTCAGGAGAGAGAGCTCAGCTCCTCATTTTTCTGGAAGCAGTATTTTAGCTCTGTAAGCTACCAGTGTGTCTGCCAAGTCATCTCTGCTCCCTTCAAATGAAAGATGCTCTACAAAGGGCTCCCATTCCTTCTGTGAACTCCTGTTCTGAGCAGCTGTGTTTAGTGTCCAATGTGCATGCCCTTATTTTCGAATGTGCTACTAAAAACATCACAGAAGAAATTCAGATGCCACCTGGAGACTCTCCATGGTCTAAGAGTGCTTCACTGTCCAAAAGACTCTGTCTCAGGAGGTAGTTTCTGTTTCTGAACACAGTCCCTCTACTTAAAATGGGAGACATCGCTCTTGTATTGGCCAAATCTAGCAGTGGTGATGACAGAGCCGCATCCTCTTGGACACAGTTATTCTCCACGAAGTTATGGGACAGTTCCTCTGAGCAGGTGTAGGTCTCCGCTTTAGGATGACATGAAACACTCTGCAAACTTCTCGTGTTGACTAGACCACCTGTGACTATAATAGGAGTTTGGATACCCAGCTCATTTGTGAAGACCTACACTGGAGACAGCTAAGTTAGGCAGGATGAGTAGGGGATGCCTGATGTTAGATTCCCCACTTATGGACTGAAATCATAGAGGAAATTACTTCAACACCAGCATTGGACTGCAGCTGTCTTATATTTGGTAAGGACATCAGTAAGCGATGGCTAACCACCTGTATGAATTCAGAGTCAAACAGATCCGTTTGCCTGTAGCAGTCTTGACATGATTCTTGTGACATTTTGCTGGCACTATTTGCTCACATCCTCTTGCCTTATTAACACAACCCATGTGATTTAGGTGCATATTGCATTGTTGACTTAGGAGTTTTATCCATCACTTAATTTTCTGTAGCAAAAAGCTTAACGCTAGCATTAACACTGCAATGACCATGAGTGCCACTGTCAAAGAAGGTCCCAAGTCACCTGCCATAGATGCTCACAGAAGCGAACATCCCATCCTAGTGTATGTCCTCTAGTGCAGGGATCTTCACTAAACAACCACCCCCAGCTGTGATTCCTCCTGACCCCTGTTCTCCCTCTACACCTCTAAAACCAGCCACAGCACATCAGCTTTGCTCGCCAGCTTTGCGATTTCAGGCTAGAGTTAGCGTTTAACTGGTCAGAATGGTGCGAGGAACCCATATAATTACTGCTGGGATTGTGCTGCGTAGGCCCCGTGTAATGCACTCGCCTCAAATAACCCAGCTTGAATGTCAGAGCCCTACTGTATTGTGTTTCACATTCTGGCTGTGGGAGTGCTTCCCCAGCAGGAGTCAGGGTAACAAATCCCTTGCTCTCGCAGGAGGGCCCCATAAAATGAATGATTCTGGATCTCACGCTCCTGAGGAGGTCTCAGTTACTCCAGCAGTTGCTGCTCATAGCAAGAGTGACCGTAGGGGACAGAGGGAGGGAAGGGTGGTTTGGCAGGCTTTGCTGTATCGTTACCCCTGTTAGAGTGGGAAGGAGCACCAGGACTCTGCTCTCCCCTCCAATCTATACTTTTGCATAGATGTTAAATTAAAAAGAAACCAAAAAAACAGAGAGTGGATAAACCCTGCGGCTGAGATTGAATTGAATTCATCCCCTTAAAATCCTGCACAGCCACTGGTGATGGGAGGCTCCTGATTCCTCCCAGCTCAGACGTCCCTGTGAGCAGCGCCAATGTCAGTATGTTTATGGGGTGGCAAAAAACCGAGACCGTTTCCCCCTGCTCCACATGCACCAGGGTGAAAACTCTCTGCTCCCTCCTGGAGTAGCTCGCAGCATCCCCTCTGCCAAGTCCTGCAGCTCAGCAGCCAGCGCGACCGCCTCTCCAGCCGTGTCAGAAACCTGAACTCCCCCACTTCTTGGGAGAGGGAGGTTGTTCCCTGAACTATCTCCAGTCTCTTGTTATCTTGCTTTCCTTGTCAGCCAGTGAACTGTGAAGCAGCAGCGGAGAGAAAAATGAACTCTGACCTCATTTTTTCCCCCCTACAATTAGCCAGAACTGTGCCTTTTATTTTTTTTCCCTCCTCACTTTTTAAATGATTAATAAGACAATTTGGTCCTTAGCTTCTGCAGTGAGGCGAGTGTGCTGACAAAGCACTGCGATGCCTCTTCCAGGTCACCCGGCAGCAGGCCATGTCTTTATGAAAACATAAAAATTGGAGGGACTTATTTGAGGAATTTGGAGACTGAGACGCAGGAATTTCGCCCTTCAGACCCTGGCAACTTCGTGTCTGCAGTGGTCTCTGAGCCACAGTGACTGCCATGGAAAGAAGTATCTTCTTAACAGCAACCTGTGAGCTCTGAAAAACAGGTTGGTTTTTTTTATTTCCTTTGTTATGTTTCATTTAAATATGCAGCCGCTGTCCTTCACCTGCTTTATGTGGCAATGGCCTTGGAATGTGCAGCAAGCTGGATCCAGTGGCAAAACACAGATCTGTAAAAACCCTTGATGGCAAGGCACAGGGGGATCCTCACTCCTATTTGCCCTGTACCTGAGCATTGCTTTTCCATGTGTGCTCATCCCTCTCCAGAGTTTCCTAAACTCCTGTTGCAGTGGGGAGATAGGAATTAAGGCCAGGTGGAGTCTACTTTCTTAGATTGTATGTCTGTGCCTGCTCCATGCCACCTGATGCACTTGGAGACAGAAGAGGCACCTGTGTGGTCCCAGTCTTTGCCAAGGTAAGAAGGATTCACACCACAGGGATGCTCCTGCCATGGCCAGCCAGGGGTGGGCAGGAAGGGAAAGGACCATTTTTGGGGCAGCCATAAATGGGCAAAGCACTGGAGAACAGCACTGGGGGAAACAATCCTACACTGGCCACTGGCTGATTGCTTAATGGCTCACTTGGCTTTCTCCTCTAACAGCAGGCAGCGCCTGCCCTCCGGTCCTGTCAATTAGAAAGCATCACTTCAGGAGCCACTTTTCACACTGTTCCCAGCAGACCCCTCCGTATCACTGGGACTTGAGAAAGCCAATGCCAGGTCAATGCATGCAATACGTTTCAGAGGTTTTTAAAAGCAAACGAGTGCACAAGTGGAGTTTGCCAAGCTGCAAGCTGCTGCCAGAAGGGTAGCAGGATTTAAGCCTTTTTGAAACCATGCTTGGTATGTTAGAGAAACAATCTGCTCTTAGCTATTGCTGTGGAGTGGCCTGTAGAGTAAACTATGTGATTCTTGCCATATCATGATGTCCTTGTGTGCTGGCTGTTGGTCACTTGGCAGAAGGAGGAGGGCATGCTTTTGGCTGAGGGACGGTGGTGGCACTGCTGGGGATGCTCGCTGAGCAGAGAAGAAGACAGAAGGCAAGCATGGAGTGTCCTCCAGAGCCATGAATGGAATGGCAAACCTTTTATTACACCTCTCAGTACCATCCATATAGTTAAATGGATTTCAAGGCTGCAGCACTTGCCTAAAAGATGTATATTCTGGGATCAAGGCTCTCGTGGTTTCACCCAAAGACGATCTGCCCCATATGTGTTGGTGGCCTTGGTTTCATCCATTCCATCTCCAACCTCTAGGTGACGGGGCTGTGTTAGTTCCCGCAGCCTCTCTCAGCCTTTCTGCCCTTGGCACTGACCAGCTCTGAGGTGGAGCATTTCCCTGCCCTTTCCAGGAGGCCTCCCTGGCTCTTTCAATCTTTCTCGGAAGAGCTGTTATCTGTCCAGATGTTCACAAGGGGGAGGACTCCAAGAGGAGCCTTCTTCATTACCTCCAGCAAACTCTCCCTTTTCTCTGACAGATGCTTCCCACTCCTCCCACTCTGCAGCTGGGGCAGGGAGAAGATGTCAGAAATTATGGGGCTGGTAGATAGGGCCTTTGATGTGGCCACAGTAAAGGAAAGAAGCAGCAGTTGCTGCCCCTGGACAAGCACTCTGAAGTGCCAGAGAAGCCCTGATAATTCATGTATGCCACTTAATAATTAAAAACTCCCATACGATTGTTTAGCAAATGCTAGGTTTTAGTAATCATTATGAATTTTTTACTTTATACCGCCCAAGAGCAAGTCCAGTTGGGCTCCCATCATGCTATGCAATCTGCAAGCAGCCAGGGAGGCTGAATTCCTTTCTCTAGGAGTTGACAGTCCAAATAAACAAGGCAGACAAAGGAAAGGAGGGGAAACAGAAGCTATGGGGAGGTGAAGTGAGTTGTCCAAGGTCACACAGCAGGTCAGTGCCAAAGCTGGGAGCAGAACCCATGCTGCCAGCTCGTGCTCTCATGCCCTGTCTTTCCAGGGAAGACTGGGCCAAAATAATTTATGAGACAAAGAACTTCTATCACATTCCTCCTGGCACCATGAAGTTCTTCAGCTTGTGCAAATAAAGCACAGCCAGATAAAGAGGCAACTGGGCACTAGTTATATTTTGGTTTGCTAGGTCTTTGTTTCTTCACATTAGTAATGTTAGAAGAATTCTTTACCAGCTAAACTAACCCATTGTCTGGATAGAAGTATCAGAGTCAAGGAAGAGCATTGCTTCGGGTCACTGATCTGGAGATCTGGATGGTGGGGTGCAAGGTTGGACAGTATATGCTGGAAGAAAGGTGCTGACCTCCAGCCCCTAAGACAGCATGGCTTGGAGATAAGATCCCCTCCTGCTGTGCACTGGCACTGAGACTGCAGTAGAGGTGCCGACAAGCAGCCTGGGCAGCTGGAATGAGAGAGAGGGAGAAAGAGCAGTGAGTTGAGACGAAGTAAGGAACCAGACGCGCTCCATCATGATTTCCCTCTGGAGGGAGATGAAGAAGCTGATGAGGCCCCAACAAGGCATATTCTGTGAGTGCAACCACGCAATGGACCATCTTGATACGGTTTCAGAGCATGGTGGAGATGCTGTGGCTGCTGCTTGCAGGGAGATGATCATCTTGGGACTCACCTTGTCTCCTCTGAGAAGTAGGAAAAGCCAGCAAGGAAGCAAAGCAGCATCCTTAGGGACTCACCTGTTCTTTGCCTGGGGCAGAGCTGTTGAATCTGGTGCTCTCTTGATCCCACTGGAGGCATCACTGCTTTCATGTTCCACGATTTATCTTTCAGCTGTTTCTGAGGAAACAGAGGGTCCTGCTGTACACAGTATCCATCCAGGTGCAGGTATCTCACCATCAAAATGATATTGGCCAGCTGTCCCTCTACTCCTTTAGGCATGTTAGCATAATACTTATATGCCTTTTTTTTTTTTAAATTAACTTTTTAAATTAACTGTTTTACTGCACTCTGGCTGGTTTGTTCTTATAGTATTGAGGTAGGGAGGGAGGGCTGGAGGATGGACCAGGACATCTGATGTGCATGTCAAGCTCAGACTCCAGACTCCAGACAAGGACTCAAGTCCTTGTCTCCCCTGTGCTATGAGGCAATAACCTTCCTGAAACTAAACTGCCCTCCCTTCCCAGCAGTGTCATCCTTTATGGAGCACACTTTTTACAGCTGTGGCATCCTGTGAACATGTGTTTGAGAAGCTGGAGAAGTGACTATTCTTATTTTTGCAGTTGATTGAAAGATCTTTCAGTAACAGATGTTAAACACAAGAACTTCCACCTCCACTTCTCTGCTGCCTCGCAATTAATTTTCTTGCTGTGCAAGGAGGGCCTGATCTTGATGGCAGAGCTAGGTAGGTGGAAGCCACTCAAGCCATCCTGGCTGAAATGTCACTGGCTGCAAAAGGTTCATTATCTCCGGCATGTTTTGTTGCTCAGCTGCTTGACTGCTCTAAGGACAAATGCCATCCATGCCCTGGGTGGCCCTGATGCTCTCAGACCTCCCTCAGCCCATCCAATGCTCAGGCAATTCTCAGGGCAAGACAAGGACCACAGCAGCATCTGAAGGAGCATATGGTAGTAAATCAGGGTTGGAGTAGGAAAGACAGCCCAAGAGACCCCATTTATGCCATATGAGATGTCTTTGTGTGGAAGAGCACTCGTATCAACCCATCTTCCCAGTGTACTGTCCTGTGAACCAGACTGCCTACCTGATAAAAGAGCAAGAAGGAGAAAAAAAGGAAAAAAAAGCATAAAGCTAATTAAGCAGCACAGCAGTTTAACAGTGGACTCCTAGAAAGTCTCAATGTTGTCCCTGAGGTCAGGTTATCAAGTGCCACATCTGACTGAGGGGCTGCCACAGCTGTCCAACATCGCCTCACCACCTCTGCCTGCTGCCAAACACAGATAGTGAAAACTGGCAGAATCTGCTCATTCCATCCTACATCAGGCTTTGAAATGGCGATATTGGTGTGGACAAGAAATGAAAAATGCTAGGCCCAAATCTTCTGTTGATGTAACTTTTATGTCGGTGCCACCAAACTTAGCAGAGCTTTTTGACTAATTACCTGCAAATGAGAGCACTTGAAGCCGCTGACCTGGATGTCCACTTGAACCTTGCCCAAATGTTTTTTTTTTGGCCTAGAAATTGTAAGAGTTAACCAGAATCAGAAAGACTGGTTTCAGCAGGGTCAGAAATTATGTAAGACAGCTTTCCTCAGGGTATTTCAGTGCCTCTACCTCCAGTCAAATCCCAAAGAGGGCAGAGGAACGCGAAAGTTGAAAAAAAATGTTGACTGAACTTTTCAAACTCAACAGAAGGGTTGAGTTTAGTTTGGTTCAAGTCTCAGAGGAAGGCTAGCTATGGATTTTCAACTACCAGAGGAGGTTCACGTGCACCTGGTTCAAACCTAACGTCATGACCATTGGGCAGGAGGGGCAATGGACTCAGCTCAATCCTCACTGACCATCTGACTGCAACAGAAAAAAATATGCGGTTTAGCAAATCTGTCACTCTCAGCAGTTTCAGTTCAGTAAAGGGCAGAGATGTCAGCGGCCAAGCAGGGGCATGAGTTACTTGCCCACAGCACTGTGTCCAGGCAAAGCCCCTGTGGCTCCAGCCACTCCATACCTGGGTGCCCGTGGGGCACACGCAGCCCCACAAGGGCAAAAAGCTGGCACAGCTTCATCCCTCCCATGCAAAAGAAGGGCAGGTTCCCAAGGCCAAAGGGCTGCTCTGAGATTTGGGGTGCACTAGGACTTCATGGTGACCCACCTGCCGTGCTGACAAATCCTTGACTTAGTCCTCTGTGCTACCACCACTCTTTGTGTGACTTTGGGCAAGTCAGTTAGACCTCATTTTTTAAGAAGTCCCCAGGAGACCCTGGAACTAAATAAGCAGAATACTAAGGCTCTTAAATACTGTGGAGATGAGGGAAGAAGGATGCCACGTAAGTACAAAGGATGGGAGTTATGCACAAATACCTGTTCACCCATTTTGAGACAAGGCTAAGGGCCCTGCTCTTTCATTCATTTCTGAATTCACATAAATATCCCTTAACAGGAAAGTAAATACCACTTACAGGTTACCTGAGGTGCTGTTTAAATGGGTGTCTTGAGGAATACAAGCAGGTCTTTGGGGTTGTTTTCCCTCCATTATTCACTCTCCCTTCCACTTCAAAGAGTTTGAATTGGCCAGAAACAGCAAGCAAGGACAGAGAGAGACTTTAACCATTAATAAGGGTGGACAATAGTTAAGGAATTAGCTAAGTTCTCTGGTTATGCCTAACCAGCCAGCTTCTTGTCTCTGTGTCGCTGAGTGTTTTTGGGGGGTGTTTTTTTCAAGATGGCCTTGGCTAAAGTCTTTTCAGGAGTTAATGAGCCAGAGGAGAGTCATCTTCCCCATAGGCATATTTCAAGCCTATAGGCTACCATGCAGAGGACTGCTGCTGCAACGGGTTTGTAAATGCTGGCTCTTTGCCGAAGATCTGCACAGCTTGGACCAACCATGACTCTCCCCTCAGCAAGGCTTCAATGAAGAGCTTGGCTTAGATCTAGGCCAAACCAACTGGTGTTTGGGCAAAGGCAATGTCTGACTCAATGCAACATGAGCGTCAGGTGTCATAAGAAAGGGACGTTTCAGGGCTACTAAAATGTACATCCACCTGCTATGGCTGAACTTAGTTGAGGACTATTGGGGTCATAGGCACATTGCAGCCTCTCCTCCCATCCTTTGGCTTCATCTGGATCAGTCCCTCCTCCGGAAAAAGGCTCAGAGTCCTCACAGCACAGGAATGGCTGATCCTTTGGCTGCCTGGACATGGCTACACAGGAAGGAGGACAGACAGCAAAGCTGCGCACAG
Source organism: Phalacrocorax aristotelis (assembly GCF_949628215.1). Lineage (NCBI taxonomy): Eukaryota > Metazoa > Chordata > Aves > Suliformes > Phalacrocoracidae > Phalacrocorax > Phalacrocorax aristotelis. The sequence goes on along the minus strand of NC_134280.1, from coordinate 53,338,908 downwards.
CAAAATCACCCCTGGGACTCCCTCTGTTTCTCAAAGAAACCTGTTCAGAAACATCCCAGGATCCATACGGTAACACTTGTTGGCACTAAAACCTGGGCTGGTTCTTAAGCTGTCTGTTTAGGTTCTTCAGCTGTCTGTTTAGGATCCTCAGCCTCTTAGTAAAAGAAGAATAAAAAAGATGCTCTGATGTGCGCTTGATAGATTGTGTCTCAGTTGATAGTTGCTATATAATAACAAGAGCAGAGAGAGTGTCAGATTTATTGATCTTAAAAAAAATATAAAATGCTTGTCAAAAAGCAGGGATAGGGGTGGGAGGGAGGAGCTGGGGTAGCTCTTTTGTGGTTGGCACTACAAATTAGCATTTTGAGGAGGGGGCAAAGTTTGTGGTCAAAGAATTTACTTTAACCAGTTTGGATCTACTTACTTTCTGCCTCTTGAGTAACATGCAAGCAGCTTTGAACATTGACAAAAACATGTTTTCACTAAAGTCAGCACTCCCAAACTCATGCGAAACTAAAAGAGGGAACTGCAGGCCAGTTTTTGCTTCTCCCACCAGCAAGGCTACCAGCTGAATCCTGACCTCAGCATGTTTTTGGTAGGTGACAGCTTAAAAGCAGGAACGACAAGCACAGGAATATGAATGCACCAAGAGCCACCTGAATCCTCTGCTCAGATGTGAACTGAAACCCACAATCACCCGTTTCAGAAATTCCAGCGAAGTTCAGAACTCTGATATGATCCATATAGTCTGGAAACTTTTAAATAAACATCCTGACTTCTGAATTGCATATAAGACTAGAAGCAACCTCACTTCTTGCTCAGATACCACGTGAGACTTGCAGTGTTTTCACGTAGGCAGAAAAACCACCATGGTCTTACATATAAACATAAAGTGTGCAACCTGGTAAAGGCAGAAGTCATTCAAAGAAAATCTTTCTGGGACATAAAGCAGTTTTGCTGGGGTCCTCTTTATTGATTCTGATCTGTCATGAGGGATGCTTGAGATACTGGCCAAAACCAGCTGCTATAAGAATTGCTTTCCTAGTTTTTGAAAACCTTGTTTCCAGCTTTTGTGCAAAACAGATCTGCTCCTACTCATGTTGGTGTTGTTGGACAAAGTTGTGTCCTAATGAAGTGATAGAACCTGGGAAGTTGTGCTTAAAATGCAAAGGGCCTAATAGTAATAATCCCAAACTGGGGTCAGAAAGAAGAAGAGTGAGCAAGCCATGCTACATCAACAGATTGGTAGTCTTCCTTTCTCAGGGCCTCATATAAGGCACGTAAGATCCCTGCAAAACCTAAGAAAGGAACACTCAGGATTCATTAATACAGAAGAGAGTATCAATCTCTTCCCCTCACCACCCCAAAATATGACTGTATTTTAAAAACACTTATCAGCATGGAGACAACCTTCATGCCTTATGTAAAATCTAGCATTTC